>NC_090227.1:21447504-22047504 GCF_024489055.1 Chanodichthys erythropterus
AGTTTGGAGCAGATCGGACATAGTATGCCTGAGTTACAACAGCTTCCTCTTTCATGGCGAAACATCAGACTTTGTCAGGCCGCCACAGACACGCCCTTCAGCGAAAACACAAGATCTTTGATATTTAACATCTCAAAGGCCTTAAGATTAGACTGGCCATATATTATGTGCTTCTGGTTTAATCTCTATGAGGAGTTGATCACAGTGTAAAACATGTAATTCCCTGTTGCCCCCAGGTGGCGCTATGACTGTAACTGAATATTGTCATATAAATGTCTTCAAGTCAGGACTCTAATAAAACATGTGAAGTTTGGGGGAGGTCAGACATTGTATGCCTGAGTTACAACATCTTCTTGTTTCATGGCGAAACATCGAACTTTGCCAGGCCACCATGGACACGCCCTTCAGCGAAAACTCTAGATCTTCGCAATTTAACGTCTCAAAGGCCTTTAGATTAGACTGACCAAATATGATGTTGATCTGATTAAAGCTCTAGGAGGAGTTTGTTAAAGTACAACGTCTGGAAATGGCAAAAACTGCACAAATTTTGCAAAGAAAATTCAAAATATCTGACTTCCTGTTGGTTTTCAGATTTCACTCCAAGAAACTTTTTTCTAGGTATTGGGCTGTTAGATGTGTGTACCAAATTTCATACCTGTACGTGAAACGTAGTGTCAGGGGCACTTCGTTGAAATTTTTTAGGTGGCGCTATCGAGCCATTTTGCCACACTTAATTCTGAAACCCATATCAGACATAAATTTTCACCACTTCTGATGCATCTGCAAAGTTTCATGAATTTTCGAGTATGTTTCGGCCCTCAAAAAAGTGATTCACCTTACATGGCGAAACATCAGACTTAGTCGGTCACCACGGACACGCCCTTCAAGGAAAACTCAAGATCTTTGCGATTTAACATCTCAAAGGCCTTAAGATTAGACTGGCCATATATGATGTTGATCTGGTTTAATCTCTATGAGGAGTTAATCACAGTGTAAAAATGTAATTTCCTGTTGCCCCCAGGTGGCGCTATGACTGTAACTGAATATTGTCATATAGATGTCTTCAGGTCAGGACTCTAATAAAACATGGGAAGTTTGGGGCAGATCAGACATTGTATGCCCGAGTTACAACATCTTCCTGTTTCATGGCGAAACATCGAACTTTGCCAGGCCGCCATGGACACGCCCTTCAACGAAAACTCTAGATCTTCGCAATTTAACGTCTCAAATGCCTTTAGATTAGACTGACCAAATATGATGTTGATCTGATTAAAGCTCTAGGAGGAGTTCGTTAAAGTACAACATGTGGAAATGGCAAAAACTGCCAAATTTTTGCAGAGAAAAGTCAAAATATCTCACTTCCTGTTGGGTTTACAAACTTTGCACCTAGGGGCTTTTTTGTAGGTATTGGGCTGTTACATCTGTCTACCGAATTTCATAACTGTACGTGAAATGTAGCACGAAGGGCGCTTAATTGAAATTTTGTAGGTGGCGCTATCGAGCCATTTTGCCACACCTAATTCTGAAACCCATATCAGATGTAAATTTTCACCACTTCTGACGCTTGTGCAAAGTTTCATGAGTTTTTGATAATGTTTAGGCCCTCAAAAATGCGATTCATTTTGGAGAAGAAGAATAATTGGCTGAGCAATTCCAATAGGGTCCTCACACCATCGGTGCTCAGGCCCTAAAAATAACTAAAAATATTAATTATTGAGAAAATATAACATTATTAATGACAGCATCCAGGGTAATACCATTTAGGATATTTAACTTAATGGTGAGTTTAACTTTTGTATACCAAGTATGTGCAAACAGGAAAGACTCATACAGCAGAAACAAAAACAAACTTTTCTATTTAGAAAAACAGCAAAAAGATGGGAAAAAAAAAAAAAAAAATTGAAGTTGAAATTTTGATTCACAGTCAGTAAGGGGTGCCAAACCATACAATGTGGGCGGGGCCAATTTTACTAAAATGGCTATAACTCGAGAGAGCGAAATGAGATATCTTTACCAAAGTCGGAACACGTGTATAGGCTCGATCTTTGGTCACAGTAAAAAAAAATCAACGATTGAACATTTGGTGGTGCTATAACAGGAAAAACCATGAATATAGCTATTACCACCCGACTAGAGTGCCCCAGGGATGACGTGTTTTTGTAGGCCAACCCGAAAGTTAGCGGCGCACGTGTACCCTCGGTTGAAAGCCTATGCATTTTTCCCATAGACTTTTGGAAAATCGCAGAAAATAAGCTCTGTGTTTAACAAAGGGTTATGACACTTACATGTTTTGTCTATCAAGATAATTTTTACAAGTTCACACAACATTTATAGATTTTGAAGCTTAAACAAAGTCGTCAGATATAAAAGGCTAACAGTAGGCTATAAACGGACCACAGCACACCATGGTCGCAGATCAACGCCGTCACCACCAAGCGTCCTCAAACTTTATTTAAAAAACAACTTTATTTAAAAACATGCTCGCTGATTAAGATCTGCACTGTGTATGAATACTTATCCACTTTTTCATGAGAAATGCTGTCCAAATGTCCCATTTTTAATGATGACGTCTAAAGTCCCCGCCAAAGGAAGTAGTCCCTTTTAGCAACCGCCGATTTTAAGACACAGTAAATGTTTAAAAAATCACAAGTGGGTTATAACTGGTGTGTTTTATGTCATAGATCAAAACGTGAAAGTATTTAGAGCAAAAACCCATTCAAAAAACCCATAGACTTTACGGCGTTGGAACCGGAAGTCCTAAAATGCTAACTCGCTTCCAGGTTTTGCCTACAAAAATGTGTCATCCCTGGTGCACTCTATTGTCTTGGAGGACATTGGTATATCTCAAAAAATATGGCCGCCAGCGGCCAATGAAGTTTGAGCACCTATTAGACAACAAGGTCAACGGAGGCTGATCGGAATGAAATTCAGTAGGCATGTTCGACTCATGGTCCTAGAGGTCTTTAAGAATCTTGAAAGAAATCGGCCACTTGTTGGCGCTAACGAGTTTTACGCCTCTGTAAACACTTTTTCACACATCCACACAATATGCATATCATTTGATAGATCTCCACATACTAAACATCTTTTCCTCAAAAACCATTGCTGTCAATCAAATCGTTCATTAAATATTCGCGATTATGTGAAAAACCTACTTTTGCAAACTAGTCCTAGGTTTTTCGCCTCATCGGAACCAAACTAGTGCAGGACAATTCTGGGCTCTCCTGGTAAATAATTATCTAAGTTGAACTTTAACCTATTTTACGTGCTCTTATTGTGTTCCTGAGTTATTCCATGTCAAATTAAAAAAAGAAAAATTATATAAAAAAAAAAAAGTATATATATTTTTGTGTTTTATCAGCTGTTTCTCAGCAAGAAAATGTCCAAATGTAATGTAATTTATATTTTCTTAAAATTTTAAATGTTTTCTATCAAATGATACCTACTTTTTGACTCTCCTTGCTACAGTTTTGGAGTTAGGAGTCTTTACTTTTGTGTGTGTCGCTCAGGAAAAAAAAAAAAAAAAAAACCTCTAAAAAAGCCTTCAGGTCTTAAAGTGTTAATTCAAATAAATACTTTCAAATAATTTGAGCTTCAGCCTGGTTTAGCATTTATATACATAAAATGTCTTTGGTCAAATTAAGCTGTTAAAATAAATAGTTTATCCCTTTTAATGCAATGGATTTTGAAAGATATCAACAAAAAACGGGCAAAAAAACTTTAAAAGCGTTTTTTTCAGGTTTTCAATTTGAAAAAGAGGGCAGACAACCATAATTAAAGTGGGTATATCTTTAAAACCATTCAAGGTATGACTTTGACTAGGATATCATTTTAAAGCTTATTGTCTCATCAAAGCTTATTGTCTGATACCAAAATCTCAATTTTGAAATTTGGGTCACTGTGACTCATTTTGCTGAATCAGGTCACATTTGGTGTTGTTTGTCTTATTACATATAAACAAGTCACAATCTCTTCGTCTGAGGACAAGAGTATCTCACACCAATCCATATATTTATATATAAAAAAGACACGTATTATGGCGAGTGTTACCTGCGGATCGGGTCCGGCTTCTGCTGAGGCAGGGCGGAGGCTCCGTTCATGGGGTTCACAAATGGATCTGACAGAGGGGTTAGAGACGGGCGCCGCCTTTTCTCTGTCCTCACCTGCCAGGTTCAGTGCCGTCTCCCAGGTGGAAGCACGCTCTGCGGTTTCTTCCCCCGGATTGAGGCACCGATACTCACATGTCCAGCTCTGAGGAGGTGCAAGAATGAAAATACGGCTCGGGTCTTGCGTTTGCCGAGGCTGCGCATATATCACGTGTCCGTAATTATGCATGTGTATATATATGTATATATAAAGGGATCTGAGTAGACGGGAGTTCCCTTTCTCTCTTTCCCTAAAATACCTTGCGAATTATTACGAGCTATAATTCTTTTTTGTATTCTACACTGCATTCCAAATTATTATGCAATTGACATATCAGTAAGATTTAGGTTCAATAAACATTCAGATTTTAGTTTTTCTAAGAAAATGTTTGTTTGTTTATTTATCCATGTCTTTTTAGATAACTGCTGGTATCAATCTCAGACAAAATAATTTGCCAGATCTATGGAAACCCTACTTAGAGGTTGTTCCACATTATTAAGCAAGTCACAGTTCTCATGCAATATGGGGAGGAAGAAAGATCTTTCTGAAGATGAAAAGCATGAAATGGTGCAATGTTGTGCAAAAGGCATGAAAACAACTAATATTGTGTGAAACTGAATGGAGATTATCAAATTATAAATAAGATTTGTGAGGGATTTAGAGCACAGCAGAACTCGGTCAGATAAAGGCTTATTAATGAAAGTTCCTGTCAAAAAAATGTCTTATATTAAAAGGGCAGCTATAAAAAAGCTAGTGTTGAGCAGCAAACAGGTATTTGAAGCTTCTGGTGTCTCTGGAGTCTCAAGAAGCTCTCCATGCCATAATTCGATAATCTCCATTCAGTTTTCACACAATATTAGTTGTTTTTATGCCTTTTGCACAACATTGCACCATTTCATGCTTTTCATCTTCAGAAAAATCTTTCTTCCTCCCCATATTGCATAAGAACTGTGACTTGCTTAATAATGCGGAACAACCTCTAAGTAGGGTTTCCATAGATCTGGCAAATTATTTTGTCTGAGATCTAAAAAGACATGGATAAATAAACGAACAAATATTTTCTTAGAAAAATTAAAATCTGAATGAGAGAGACTGGTTCCCTTAGTAGAATATTTGGAAGAATGGAAAAATCTCCTGAACATTTCGTAGCGGGTGCTGCTCATGATAGAACAGGGCTACAGAATTCAGTTCGGTTCGCGACCGCCCAAGTTCAACGGGGTGCTTCCCACAGTGGTAACCCCAGAGCAGTCTCTGGTGATGGAGCAAGAAGTTACAACGCTTTTGCAAAAAGGGGCTATAGAAAGGGTTCCCCCTCCCAGCAAAATGTCGGGCTTTTATAGCCGCTACTTCATTGTTCTGAAGAAGGATGGAGATTTACGTCCGATCATAGATTTACGTGTTAAATCGATCTGTAAGGAAGTTGAAGTTCAAAATGCTTACACTCAGACAGATCATCCCTCAGATCAGGTCCGAGGACTGGTTTGTAGCGATAGATCTGAAAGACGCATACTTTCATGTATCCATCCATCCTTCTCACAGGAAGTTCCTCAGGTTTGCTTTCGGGGGCGAAGCTTACCAATACAGGGTTCTTCCTTTCGGCCTATCCCTCTCACCCCGCACGTTCACGAAGTGCGTGTATGCAGCGCTGGCTCTGCTGAGACTCCAGGGCATCCGCGTGCTGAACTATATCGACGATTGGTTGATACTAGCTCAAACAGAACAATTGGCAGTTCAACATTGAGATGTTGTTCTGTCGCACATGAAGAGGCTTGGGCTGAGGCTCAACGCCAAAAAGAGTGTGCTGGTCCCAAGTCAGGTTGCAAACTACTTAGGTGTAATCTGGGATTCCACCACGATGCAGGCGCAGTTGTCCCCTGCTCGTGTGAGTTCCATTCTCGGGGCTGTGAAAGGGGTGAAATTAGGCCAGTCACTCACTGTAAAACAGTTTCAGAGACTGTTGGGTCTGATGGCAGCTGCGTCAGACGTCATTACTTTTGGCCTCCTGCACATGAGACCCTTACAGTGGTGGCTCAGGACCAAGGGGTTTTCCCAGAGGGGAAATTCTTTTCGCATGATCAAAGTCACGCGGCAATGCCTTCGTGCTCTGGTCATGTGGAAGAAGCCTTGGTTCCTATCCCAGGGACGACTTCTGGTCGTCGTGTAATGCTTATGACAGATGCTTCCCTCACGGGCTGGGGGGGGCGATCATGAGTGGTCGCTCGGCTCTCTGGGAGGACCATCAGCGCTCCTGGCACATAAATCGGCTGGAGATGATGGCGGTGTTTCTTGCATTAAAACACTTCCTCCCAGACCTGAGAGATCACCATGTGTTGGTCCGCACGAACAACACTGCTGTGGTCTCATACATCAACCATCAGGGGGGCTTGTGGTCTCGCCTGTTATTCAAGCTGGCCAGTCGCATCCTCTTCTGGTCCCAGGGAAAGCTCCTCTCGCTGAGAGCAGCTTACATCCCCAGGCGGTTGAATGTGGGAGCGGACACCTTGTCGAGGCAGGGCACGAGACCGGGGTAATGGAAAACTTTCGGTCGAGCTTAAGTTGATCTATTTGCCACAGAGGAGTCAGCTCAGTGCCCTCTGTGGTACTCACTTCAGCACCCAGCACCTCTAGGGCTGGATGCCATGCTACAGACGTGGCCGAGGCTACGTCTGTATGCGTTCCCCCCAGTCTCAATGCTCCCGGGAGTTCTGGAGAAGGTTCGCCAGGAGAAGGTTGACCTAATATTGGTGGCCCCTTACTGGCCGACCAGAATATGGTTTTCGGACATAATGTCACTACTTCACGGCTCTCCTTTGGAGCTTCCCCTCAGGCAGGATCTCCTGTCTAAAGCGGGCGGCAGGATTCTCCATCCCCACCCAGAAATGTGGAAACTGTGGGCCTGGCCTCTGAGGGGGGCAAGGCTCATAGGAACTGGTCTCCCAACCGAGGTTGTGGAGACCATCCTTCACTCCAGAGCTCCCTCCACGAGGAATCTGTACTTATATAAATGGAAGTTGTTCTCTATGTGGTGTGGACAATGTAATTTGGACCCTGTCCATTCTTCTGTCTCTGACGTGCTTCAGTTCCTTCAGGAAAGGTTCTCGGAAGGTTTAACCCCTTCCACGCTGAAAGTATATGTGGCCGCTATTTTGGCTCATCATATCCCTGTAGGGGGCTCCTCGCTGGGTCGAGACCCCCTAGTAGTACGCTTCCTCCATGGTGCACTCAGGTTGAGACCTGTGGTGCGCATGAAAACTCCAACCTGGGACATCACTATTGTGCTCCAAGGGCTGACTGAGGCTCCCTTCGAGCCAATAGAGGAGGTGTCACACAAGTTCTTGACACTTAAGACCATATTTCTTCTGGCTGTCTCTTCTCTGAAGAGAATCGGTGATTTACAAGCGCTGTCAGTCGCTCCATCTTGTCTTGAATTTGCGCCTGGTATGGTAAAAGCCTTCCTGCATACCAGACCAGGCTATGTTCCAAAGGTTCCAACGAGGGTCCCAGGTCCCATTGTACTCTAGGCTTTCTGCCCACCTCCTTTTACGAGTTCAGATCAGGAAAGGAAGAATCTGCTTTGCCCAGTGAAAACATTAGATGCGTATGTCCACAGAGCTGCCCTGTGGAGGAAAACAGAACAATTGTTTGTATGTTACGGATCCCCTAAGAGGGGGGGCCCAGCATCTAAGCAGCGGATGAGCAAGTGGGTGGTCGAGGCTATCTCACTTGCATATGAAACAGTGGGATGTCCGTGTCCCTTAGTGGTGCGCGCTCATTCCACAAGAGGTATGGCCGTGTCCAGAGCTCTCTTATCTGGAGTCTCCATGGACGACATTTGTGGTGCGGCTGGATGGTCATCCCAGCACACCTTCATCAGATTTTATAATCTTAATCTTAATATCAGTCCGGGAGCCAGGGTCCTACAAGATAGCAGCCAGGCACTCAGAGACACGGCGTAGTTGGCATTGCGTCCCCATCACGTTATCTGAACGGGACGCTACGTCACGTGGCCGTATCTCCTACATACCTGGTGCGCTTGCTTCAGACATTTTACAGAAGCTGGCGTGCTTTGTGTTCAGGTGTGCTTTATAGCTTCCTGATCCGTGACGTCACCCGCCTCTGACGTCGCGTCTTTTCATTGGTTGGATACAGAGGTGCTTCACGAACACAAAATACAGAGGGTTCCCATCACGTCATCTGACGTAGCGTCTCGTTCCCTTACTCAGGGAACAGGGGTTACACTCGTAACCCGAGACGTTTCTTCGCTATATGTTGAGCTATATATAAAAAGTCTTCCATACTTCACCTTTAACTGTTTCTGTACAGAGCGTTTGCTTTATGTGTGTGTGTGTTTATCAATGTTATCAATATTATTCACTCACCTTTGGATAAGTTGGAGCTCTGAAATGTAACTTTGGCTTGTGTGATTTCCATTCTGTTGCTAAAAGGAGGACAAGCGTTCACCATCTTATACAACATCACTCCTAGAACCCAGACATTTGCTGGGAATGGAGGATCTGTGAAGACTTCAGGTGGGCAGTGATCCTGTATTCCTGTAAGCAAGACATTTGCATATTGTTGAGCTTTTTTTAAAGCATCAAATTTGTAAGTCACTACATTCAGGTTTCCACATTCCCAAAATTCTCACCAACATATACGTCGCTCTCATAGCCATCACTACTAAATAGCTGACCACAGCCAAAGTCTATCAGCTTGATCTCTAACGTGTACTTCAGCAGGAAATTGTCCGCATGAATGTCATTGTGAAAAACATCATGCTCGATGCAGTGTTGTGCTGCCAGCACAGGATGATGCATGAAGACCCGAGCAATTGTTTCCACCAGCTGAGGGTTGCAATCAATGAAGTCCAGCAAGCTCTTGCAGGGTTCCGGATACTCCATAACCAGAGTGAATTTCTGAGGGTGTTCAAACTACTCGTAGAGTTGAATGTTGTAGGGGCTTATGGGTTCTCGCCTCATCATTAGCAGTAGCGCCACTTCAGTAACGAGAGGTTTGGGATGCCCAGGCTAGAGAAAAGTAGTAGACAGAAGGTCAGCTGGGTAAAAATCTGAAGAAAACATTTGATCTTTTTAGATACGTTCAAAAGAGCCTTTTCAGCTCAAAGTTATTTGGTGGCTCTAGGCTTATTTGTCAATCACATTTACACCTAATGCTTCCTACGCGTGTATTAACTACAGTAATCTGCACTTAAACTAAATACATATTCAGGTTTTGGCCAACTTACGATATCAAAATAAAGAAAGTTGTCAAACTTGCGCATCTGCTTGATGGCAACCTGCAAAACAAACAAACAAACAAACAAACAAACAAAAAACATTTTGATAACAGTATTCAACACTTGCACTTGCATATATATATTTTGATGCATGCAAGAGCAAAATGTTTGCACAATTCAGTAAGACTGACCTTTTTGCCATCAAATTTGCATGTTCCCTAGAACACACTGCCAAATGTTCCGGATCTAATCATCTTTCCCACGTAGTAGAGAGACTTAAAGGACTCTGAAAAACAAACAGAAAAATATGAGAAATATATGTGTTTGTTAGATCCATTGTTTTAATTAAAACAATATCAGTGCTGGTTGTGTCGAGAAAATGAAATTAATATTCTTTGAAAACAAGCCTTAAGAAATTTTTAGTGGAAACAAGACATCAATACTGTTTAAAATAATGTTGGAGACATAATGACTGGTGATTTACCATTATGTGGCTTGACGCCGGAGTGATGTGGTGCAGGTTATTATGGCTCAGGATCAATCTCAGACTCCAGATCTGATGGAGGGACAAAAGGCTCCACAACATCAACAGAACTGCAGTGGAAACAGCAGCAGAAAGGATGCTTCAGAGCCTTCCTTGGCCTCTTCAAGAAGGAACCAAATCCTTTCCTCTTTCTGCATTCAGGAGGTTTTATTGAAATGAAGAAAAACTATTGAAAACACAACAAATAGAAACTGATGTCAGCGTTATTTCTAAATGTACTCTGATAGTTCAAAACGTCTATTTTTTTTCAATGTTTTTTCTTGATTAAAGAAACATTCTATTTTATAATCTAGCATTATAGGAACTTTACTTTTGAATCTTCTCTGAATGTTCTAGTGAAATTTTGCTGAGCAACAGTAAATGTGCCCGGATATGAAGATGTTAAAAACTTGAAGCAGTTATGCATGAAATAGTAAAATCTCTATCTGAACACTTTACACTGCCCAGCCTTATTTCAGCCTCACCTGTTGAGCTCTTGGTCACAGGAGAAGCTTTCCTGGCTCCTGGAGCAGTTCGGCAATGTGAAGTCTCTGTTGGCTCAAGAGGAACTTGACCTGGCAGCGGAGGGCACGTCCACCCTTCAAGGCTGTCGGACCTGGACAAACAGATCATGCTGCAACTGCCCTGTTCGCTTCAGCTATCCGAAATATCACCACTCCACCTCCATTTGCTGCTGTACGAGCCTCTGCTGCTGAGGCTGATGGACTCTCTGCTGAACGGCCTCACTACATTGTCCTCAGAGAGGGAATCTGTGGAAACAGTTCAACCATTGAATATAGAAACAGATACTGAGCCATAATTTCATTATTAAAAGCCAATTCCAACCTCAGCAAGACAGTTTAGATGAAGTGGACGGGCGTCCATCATATGGCCTCTGCTGGCTGCCGCTCTGCCACTCCCTCCTCTGGTGATCCTGACCTGAGGACACAGAAACAGCCAAATCAGAAGACAGAGGTATTAAATATCCAGGAAGCTCCTGGCTCTGTGTCTGGATTGAGTCTGGCAGGGGATCCTGATCACGGTCATCAGAACCAGGTATCCATCCAAATGTTTTTAATAATAATCAATAATCAATGTCAGTGGCCAATTACAAATTGTTACTATAATTACTCAAATTGAAAAGTGTATTTCATATGCAAGGAATAGGAATCAAATACATGTGATCACTTAGCTGGGAAAATTGGGGGATCAAATGGATTACCTCACACAAGTTTCTTCATATTAATTTAGTCAGTCATTGTACAACATCATACCATAACATACCATAAACAAATGAAAACCTAAAGCACTCTTTCACTCATGTGACACATATCTTTCACTCGTGTGAGCCATTGATATCCTCCTGTAAACTGAAATAAAACAATACAACATACAATACAAAAACAATAAAAAAAATTAAATAAAACTCCAAACTCCTTCTATAATAAGAAAAGAACAATAAAATAAAACTGTCCTTAGAAATAATATGAACTCCTTCAAAAAAATAAACTCCTCCGATCTCCTTCTAGAATAAAAGTCTCCTCTCTGAAATCCTCTGAACAGCTTAAAAATAACAAGATCAGCACAGAAAATATTCTGTCAAAGTCTCTGAATTTGCCTCGTCTCTCAATCAATAGCGATCGGTTCAAGTGTAAATATGTGCAGTCAGGATTCATAACACGCGTCGCTATAGCAACATAGCAACATGGCCCGGTTCCTTTTTACTACTAAACAGTTTCCTCCATTTTTCAGATTTTTTTTCAGATTAATAACAGCTTCAGATTTAATATTAATCACAAAAGTACTTTCTGTGATTCTGAAATTGAAACAACAGTACATTTGTTTTTTGAATGTTTAGTTAGTACAACTGTTTTAATATACTGTTTAGAGACTTTTGGTCTAGCATAGCCTATACGAATTAAAATTAAAATGAATAAAAAATGTTCTAAAAATGACATAACTTTTGGTATAATAATGGAAGATGTACACATTCAATTCCTACTGAATAATATTTTCATTTTGGGAAAATGTTATATTCATGTTATATTCATTTACAGTAAGTTCCTTAAAACAAAGCCATTGTTTTCTGTTTTTTCAGAAAGAATTTTGGATTTACTATAAATCTTTAAGAATGGTAAAATTTAAAAGTGGAAGAAGAACTTGTTTCATTGAAGAAATTTAAACCATTAGAAGACCTGGTTGCATGATTCTTTCCTTTTTCGTGTTTTCCCCCCCCCTATATTTTTGGTTCATTTCTATATTGTGCTCAGTTATTTTGGCTATATAAAAATAAAAACCACAAGACATAATAATAACTGAATTTACACAAAAGATCCAGTTCAAAAGTTTATATGCTTGATTCTTAATAGTGTGTGTTGTTACCTGGATGATCAAAAGCTGCAAACATTCACTGATGCCCAAGACAACACAACAAAATAAGAGAGCCAGTGGGTTGTAAACCTATTAACAGGATGACTGGAAATTCTGACTGGAATAAGACTGGAAGTTCTTATTTTATTTAAAGATCTACTTTTTTTTTAGTTCTATCCAAAGCTTCATAAAACATTTTCCAGAAGACAAAATAAAAACAATTTATATTTTACTAGAATAGTTACATCTATATATATATTTTTTTTTTTTAGTTTTTAATTTATTCATTTTCGAGATTTTTCTTGACTTGGAAATCACAATTTTAAAATTCCAAGCTAAATTCTCAAGTGTTCCATGATCGTGTAGCAATATATTAACGGTGTGTGCACGTTTAAATAGAGACTAGAGCGCATTTATGAAGGAGCTGCATGTCATCTGCTCAAGTGATTGTCAATGGCCGTCTTGAGAAGTGATCAGATAAGGTGTGCAAAAGTCTTGGAAAACTTCTTAGAAAAAGGATGTGGATGAGGACATGAATGCTTTTTACAAGTTGAAATCTTGTAATTATGGCAACCCGAAAAATACAACCGCACAATGTTTCTAGTAATTCGCGTATGTAACTAATTTAGTGTTGATATATTTTTTTACATTTTGTGCGCTATCACAAAAAAAAAAAAAAAAAACGAGTATCCTGGGGATGTTGGAGGAGCACAAGAGAAATCCCCCCCTAGACCCGATCCAGAGTTACAAACTTCATTTTGACGTTTTCTTTTATACATACGAGCAGTAGCGGCTCCTGGGCAGACATTTAGGGCAGATTCAGGGTCTTAGCGCTAGTTACCATTTTTGTAAGATTTATATTCTAATCATAGACAGAATTCTCATGTCCTTGCGTTAATTAACCTGAGGGTGGCGCTCTAATGATGATTGATAGATTTCAGTACACCCGACAAACGTATTGAATGCCAGCTTAGAATTGCTTAATGTATCAGGGCCAGTATAAATGCAGAAAAGCTGATAAAGACACAAAAGCTGCATTTATGTTTAATTCAGTGTCTAGTTCCCATTCAGTCGGTCACGTTCGACGTACGTCGGACAGACCGACGAATAGGAATCTCGCTAGAGAGGCCAATCTACTTCGAGTGTAACTAAACGAGCCAATGCACATTGGCATGCAATCATATGCATCAGCTGCTTGCCTCGCAGCGCGGGTATATAATGAGCAGCAGGTGCGTTGCATCTTCAGCTTTTCGCTTCGGAGCCAAACTTCTGCAACAAGTGTGAAGGAAGCTACTGAAAGCACAAATGTTGGAAACGTCTCTTTGTTGCGGTGCAGGCGGACAGCGCAGCAGAGGGGCTGGTAAGAGATCGCCTTCAAGGAGAGTGCACACGACAGGCTGCACATTCCCTGTCTGTGTTGCAGTGGCTTCTCCCCTGCGTGCTTCAGCACCTAAAAGAGTCAGTCCTTGAAAGAGCTTACACAAGTAGTTTGTGTCATTTTAAAGATGTCGGTTCAACTTGCTGAGGCGGCATTTGTGGACGAGTCATGTACCCATTGTGGGAAGATGACCGTCGCGGAGTTGTGCTCGAGACTCCAGTTCCTGCAAAGGGGCGGAGTCCCGGTCCCGATGCCTCGTTCCAATCCTCCCCAGAGGGTTGCTTTGGGCAGCGGGGCCGGTGCCTTGAGGATCACAGTGAGCGTGCTTCCTTCGGGGAACCAACCCCCTAGGAACCCTCGCCCCTCTTGCACTCTGCAGCCAGTAGAGCTGCCAGGGGAACGCGGTGGACCACCCCAGAGGTGTGTACCATCTGTATCCTTCGGAGATCCCCAAGACGACCGGATGTCAATCGCTGCATCGGAGGGTGAGCCTGACGCTTCTGGGGATGAGGATTCGCCGCAGTTGCCTCCTTCGGAGGTGACGACTGTGCCGATTCAGACCCGGAAATGATGGCTATGCTTTCCCGGGCCGCCAACAGGGTCAGGCTCGTGTGGAATCCTCCACCGTGTCCCGAGCCCTTGAGGTTGGACGATTGTTATCTTGGGGTGGCAAGGGCTGGTTCTCAGCGCCCCACCCCAGTACCTTTCTTCTAGGAGGTGCATGAAGAGCTCACTGGCACGTGGACGGCACCTTTTACAGCCCGAAACCGTGTCGGTGGGTCCTCCTCCCTCACCACCCTTGATGGCGGAGCGGTGAAGGGTTATACACGCATACCCCCTGTGGAACGGGCCGTTGCTATGCAACTGTGTCCTAACTCCATCTGGCGGAGGGAGCCGTCTCTCCCTTCCCGAGCCTGTAAGTACTCGTAGGATCTTACCAGCAAGGCTTATCAGGCCTGTGGGGAAGCCGCTTCCGCCCTACACGCTATGGCATTGAAGCAGGTCCATCAGGCCAAGGCACTGAAGGACCTGCATGAGGGTGGTCATGATCCTCAAGTTCTGCAAGAACTTCGTGCCGCGACGGACCTCGCGCTTCGTGCGATGAAGGTTACGGCACGGTCAGTGGGTCCACCATGGTGGTCCAGGAACGCCATCTCTTTGTTTCCTTTTTTTTGTTCTGCCAGAGGTACCCAAATTTTCAATAAAAGAGCAGTTTCCTCTATCTCCGGGTCCGGCAAGAACCTCACCACTGTCATCCACCTCTTCTGTCGCCAGCAGACAGCAGCGAGCAGCAGGCATATTCTAGCACAGTCTCGGGATCAGTTGTGCGAACACAGGGATTTGGTGCTCAGTCACCTCAGCCAGTTGGGGCTTCAGGTCAACTGGGAAAAGAGCAAACTCGCCCCAGTGCAGAGGATCTCTTTTCTCGGTATGGAGTTGGATTCGGTTGAACAAATAGAATGTGCTCAGTCGGTGTTGAACTGCCTGTCGGTAGTTGCTATGCAACCATGAACTGAGCTCTCCAAGAGGATCAGGATGTTTCTGCAAAGGATAAATGATTTCTAGCCCTTGCATTAGTTTTACTACGAGATATATTGATGGAGATAAGATATAAAAACCACCATGTACAGCTATGATCAGCTATTCGGCTGAGCTTTTGATGTTTTGTTACGGAAAGGCCATAGCTGATCGGTTGATTCTTGTCACACGACCTGCGGTGCGCTTGCGGCATTCTGAGAAGTTGAGAATTGCATGCACGTCGCGACCACGTTGATCCCATTATGAGCGCGCCTGCCACGCGGCTACATTTGAAAATAATAACTGACTTGCACACGGAAAAGACGCAATATGTGAACGGCCCCATAGAACTTCTTAAAGCAAAGCATCGCAAGCATCTTTTGCTTTTCTGTGAGCACAGCTGTTGCTGGTGAAAGAAAGCCACGACTTTTCTCACACAACCATGCAAGAGACTGACATGAGAAACGTTTAAACGTGCTTGCAAGATTCAATGTGTGTCCGAAACACTTACTGAACTAGAGAGCTGATTGAGACACACCATCTACGATCGTTACACCCCTAATACTTATAGTAATTTAAAAATGTGGTAGCATTGGATCTGGACAGGAAGGATAACTCTGGGAGTTGGAAGGGGTGTGTCGCGATTCTGCCTTCTCACATCGCGATACAGGTTCGTGGACCTGCGTATCGCGATTTCGGTTTCATATCGCATATCGTTACAGCCCTAGCTTGTACAGTGATAAAGACCAAACTTGCACCTCATTTGTGATGTAGGTTTTACTTTATAGGCTCCAAGAAAGCAGATACTCGCTTAAATTTGGTTTGACGCTGAACGTTTGATATTAGCAAATTTAGGGACCGTCTCTAAAGTTGCGACATTGGTATTCACGTTTCTATCTTCAACAGTGTTTAAAGCAAATGACTTACAGTCACAAAACCAACTGTAAAGTGTTCATCTAGGTGCAGTGATGCACCCTACTCTCTC
This sequence comes from Chanodichthys erythropterus, assembly GCF_024489055.1. NCBI lineage: Eukaryota > Metazoa > Chordata > Actinopteri > Cypriniformes > Xenocyprididae > Chanodichthys > Chanodichthys erythropterus. Next base: position 21,463,658 of record NC_090227.1, read on the forward strand.
TCTCTCTCTCTCTCTCTCACTCACACACACACAAACAAACAAACATGTGAACTCACACAAACTCTTGTACACGCACATGCACATACATATTCAAACACACCCCACTCAAAGTACATACACATATATTATCTCTTTTTTTACACGATTCATTCTATTCTGTTCATTTTTATTTTTCCTGCTCATATATTATCCTGCTTATACAAATTTTACATTGTGTTGCCAAAGCATTTATAAAATAAATGAAATTAACAAAGTAGAAATAAAATTAAGATTAAGAAGGAAAATTAAAATGGATTTTAACTAAAATTAAAATAAAATAAATTTAATAAAATAAAATTAACAAAGTAGAACAGATTGTGTGATGAATGTGTACAAAAAGAAAAAGTATATGTGTATGTACTTTGAGTTGTGTGTGTTTGAATGTGTGTGTGTGTTTGAGAGAGAGAGAGAGAGAGAGAGAGAGATAGAGAGAGAGTAGGGCGCATCACTGTTTGACCATGAACACTTTACAGTTGGTTTTGTGACTGTAAATCATTCTCGTCAAATGCTATTGAGCTTTAAATTATGGCATTTTTTGTATGATCCCATACAGTAGTGAAATGCATAGCAATATTTACATATTACTTGACAGTTTATTTGGAAATACTTTACAATAAGGTTCATAATGTATTAACTAACGTGATATCCATGAGCAATACATGTGTTACTGTATTTGTTAATCTTTGTTAACGTTAATAAACGTACAGCAGTTCATTGTTCATGTTAAAGGATTAGTTCACTTTCAAATGAAAATTTCCTTATAATTTACTCACCCCCATGTCATCCAAGATGTTCATGTCTTTCTTTCTTCAGTCAAAAAGAAATTAAGGTTTTTGATGAAAACATTCCAGGATTTTTCTCCATATAGTGGACTTCAATGGCCTCCAAACAGTTGAAGGTCAAAATTACAGTTTCAGTGCAGCTTCAAAGAGCTCTACATGATCCCAGACAAGGAGTAAGGTCTTATCTAGAGAAACCATTGCTCATTTTCTTAAATAAATAAATAAATAAATGTTTTAGGTTTTATCAATAAATGTTCATCTTGACTAGCTCTCTTCTTCTTCTTTTCTATTTGAATTCCAGCAGTGTAGACACTGCTAAGTGTATTACTGTCCTCCACAGGTCAAAGTTTGAACTAATTGTTATATACAGTACTTGCACTAGACAATGACAATTTAGTTCAAACTTTGACCTGTGGAGGGCAGTAATACACTTAGCAGTGTCTACACTGCTGGAATTCAAATGAAGAAGAAGAAGAGAGCTAGTTCAAGATGAGCATTTATGGTTAAAACGTATACCATTTTAATTTTTTTTTTTTTAGAAAATGAGCGATGGTTTCAACTGTTTGGGCTCCATTGAAGTCCACTAAAAATCATGGAATGTTTTCTGTCAGCATTCTACCTCCTATAGTTTGTCTCCATGCCTCTAGAGGTCCCCTGTGTTCCCCTCTGCCTTTATTTTTCTTCGTTTACTCTTGTTAGCATTATCCAGCTCACCTGTGCCTTGTTTCTCCTAGGGTATTTTAGCTGTGTTTTTTCCCTTTGTTCCTCACTTGGTTTTTGAGTCTTGGCTGCGTGCTTTCTGCTTTGTTTTTTTCCAAGTCCTTCCAAGCCCTTCCAAGCTTCCTCAAGTAAGGTGTTCTTAGTTATTTGATTGTTTATGCTCTAGTTTGGTTTTCTCCCCACGTGGAGTTTTTATTTTACCATTTATCTCTCATGTTATTAATTCCTCTGTCTGAGAAGAACTTTTGTTGGATTTTTGGCTTGCAAATACCTTTTTTTTTTATATATATAATATATATACCAACATTGCCTGGAGTACTTCCTTGAGTGTTTCCTTTGGGTCCAACATTACAGCCTCTGTGGCCTAGTGGCAGATCTCTCAACCACCACACCAGAGACCTGAGTTTTAGTCTGGCTTGTGACAGTTTTCATCAAAAACCTTAATTTCTTTTCGATTTTAAATTTCATGGCATCAATACATCTCAAAGTTGGGACAAGGCCATGTTTACCACTGTGTGGCATCCCCTCTTCTTTTTATAACAGTCTGCAAACGTCTGGGGACTGAGGAGACAAGTTGCTCAAGTTTAGAAATAGGAATTTTGTCCCATTCTTGTCTAATACAGGCTTCTAATTGCTCAACTGTCTTAGGTCTTCTTTGTCGCATCTTCCTCTTTATGATGCGCTAAATGTTTTCTATGGGTGAAAGATCTGGGGCCTGTACCATGAAGCTGGATTAGCTGGCTAGCCAGGTAAGTTTCAGATTAGTTTGCGCGAATCCTGGCTTTAAGGTACTATGAAAGTTGCTCGTCTTAAATCAGTCTTCGTTGCCATGGTATCTGACGCTGCACGGCTAACCTGCTCCGGGGCAAAGAAATATAGGTGACGTAACTAATCCACAGCGTCTGTTGCAATGGCTTCACCGTTTCTTCCGAATCCTGTAGACCTCTCCGCGCAAATTGTTAGACGAGCACTTCGTAGAGAAAGAGTTTTTAGGGACAGACAAAATCCCCTTGCTTTCCCTGAGACTTATTTGTATGAAAGATATAGATTTTCCGCGGAAGGAATCTCTTACATTTGCGAACTTCTTGAGCCTCACATAAGAAATGTGACACGTCGAAGCCATGCCCTTACTGTACCGCAAATGGTATGTATTGCGTTGCGTTTTTTTGCGAGTGGTACATACTTGTATGCAGTCGGTGATGCGGAGAACCTAGGGAAAAACACGGTTTGTCGAACCATTCGCAAGGTGGTCCTCGCGCTGCAGGGGTACATTAACAGCTTCATTGTGTTCCCCGGACATTTATCGACCATGTCCTTAAAAGAGGGCTTTTATAAAATTGCCGGTAAGATATAGGTTATTGATAGAGTGACATCACATTAACAAATTTAACCTTTTACATTTAAAAAAAAATCAATTTGAGTAGCTACCTAAACGTATTTTACAAAAAAGTACATGTTAATGATTTTAAATGTTGATTATTATTTTAAACTTTTGGTAGGATTCCCTAGAGTCATAGGAGCACTAGACTGCACACATGTTGCAATCTCCACAGCTCTAGGAGAACATGAGGCAGATTATGTGAATAGAAAATCCTTTCACAGCCTTAATGTTCAGGTAGGCCTACATGTGAGATGACTTTATTTTCAGTGAGATGAATCTTTAAATGAATAGTAACATTAATATATGAAAATGATGTACTGTACATTTAATCGGCAGATGACTTGTGATCATGAATGTATGATCACAAGCTTGGATGCCAAATGGCCTGGCTCAGTGCATGACTCAAGAATTTTCTGTGAGTCTGTGTTGTGTCAGCGCTTTGAGGAAGGTAAGCTACATTTAGTACAGTACAGTACACTTAAAGTGTCCATTTAAATTGTGACAGCAAATCCTACACAATTTTCCCATTTTATGTTCTATGACAGGGCTTTTTGATGGCCTGTTGGTAGGAGACAGGGGTTATGCATGCCAGAGGTTTTTGCTAACCCCCTATCCTGACCCTCAGCCAGGGCCACAAAACCGCTTCAATGTGGCCCTCAGTAAAACCAGGGTCAAGATCGAGATGACCTTTGGCATCCTAAAGGCACGTTTCAACTGCCTTCGGCATTTAAGAGTGTCACCAGAGAGAGCATCACAGATTGTAGCTGCATGTTGTGACACTGTCACACAAAATGCATGTTTTACCGCTCTATTTATTACAATGATTTTATGTATTATAGAGTTTTAATTGGTTTACATGTGTTTTAGTCCATTTTATTCCTCTTAACATTTTAAGTGTGTATGTCTTTAAGAAATGAATGGTTGGCCTGTCATGTGACCAGTCACATGACAGGAAGCAGGAAAAACATCTGTATAAAGAGAGCAGCATGGCAAACAAACAAGGACTCACTAATAGTCAACAACTCACCTGGAGTTTTTCATTTTGTGGACTTACCTCTCCAGCCACAACCTTTTGGATTATCACTACTGTGGATATTTGTATATACACCGGTGGACACTCACATTGGGACTTTATCAGCACACTAGGATTCTTGGACTGTTTTAGGGTATGGTACTTGGGACTGTATGCTTTTAACAGACTGAGTTTTCCTGGTTTTATTGTGTTGTTTTAAAGTACCTGTGAATATTGTAAATACACAATTCTTATTTAAACTTATCACTGTTTTATGTCTCATTCTTTTAACCACTAGCAAACTCACACAGTAAAATCTGACCCCATTTTAAATCTTGTGACTCAACCAATTTGGCTGATTGTTACAATGTGCCATTCTGCATAATATAGCTACAATCAGAAAGGAGCAATTACCACCACAGAACCAACATCTCCCCGATGAAATTGACCCAATCACACTTGACCACCCAGCTGGCGCAGCTGTCAGAGATGCAATTACCATACAATATTTCACTTAATAAAAGCACATTGAAACTGCATAGGTCTTTTGTGTAGGTGTTTTATTGGTTTTGTGGCTATGGGAGGGAAAAAGAGCAAGAAAGTTGCATGAATAAATATTCATATATTGTGTTCATACTAAAGTGTAACATGGTTAATAAAGTTCACATACTGAGATATTCGTTTCAAGCTGTTTGATCTCCAGTTTAATTTTTTTAATTTGGAGTCTCCTAAGCTCACAGTCTAGGTCCTTCAGTGTGCAGTCCAATTCAAGGCTCCTTTTGTAAAGGGCCCTGACAGAGTCCGTTTCTACCTGAAACATAATTCCACCACAAACAATCATTACAAGTTTTCTGGAGGTTAATGAAATCACAAAATGGCATGTCTTCCTATTTATGTAAAGGTTTTACTTTGTTCACATTTCTTCTGAAGCCCATTGAGGTAGAGGCCTCAGTTTCAGTGGCAGGTTGTGCAAAATCCTAAAAAATTAAAAAAATTTAAAAAAAAATAATGATGAGGGCCAGTCACTTGCCAAACAAAAAAGTGTGTGCTATAAAAAGCCCAAAGTGTTCACCTCAGCAACAGTCTCAGAACACACAGACAGAGTGTCCTCATCATTTACTTCACCCTAATAAATAAAAGTAGGCCAATGTAAAGCATAACTGTTGTGAAGCAGGTTGTGTTCAGTGTTCTGTCTGCTGTATACTGACCTCTGTGTGAGAGACTGTGTGCATGTGTGCTGGCTTTATCAAGGACACTGTATTTCCCTCTACTGCAGAATAAACAAGTCATTCACATTTAAAACTCCTATACTGAAAAAATAAAAATAATGTGTATTGCATACATACCAAGCGTCACTTGCTTAGAGGAGCCAGCACCAGGGTCTGATTGTACAGCCCCTGTAACCCCATCCATAATGGGCCGTTCCTTATTAAAACTCAGGGCCAACTCCTCTGCCACAGTATATTCTGGAGGAGGTGGCCCTCCCCCAGTTTTACGGATTTCACACTTTTTTCTATTGGCTGCAAGCAAGAATTTGTGATAAAATATTTACAAAAAATAATAAAAAGTTGTGATAAATACTCACCACTCTGTATTTTATTTTTATATTTTGTCTTGATCTGCTGCCAAGAATGTTTGGAGTTGGGGTTGCTTCTAAAAATCAATAAATATTAATCTTTCTTAGGATTTATATCATTTTATATATATATATATATATAATATATATATATATATATATATATAATATATATATATAAAAGAAAGAGAGAGAAAGAGAGAGAGAGAGAGAGGATTTCTTCAACTTACGCATTAACGCTATCAGCAATCTTTCTCCAACAGTCCTCTCTTGCTTTGGCAGCAGAGACAGTGTTGCTTCGCGCTTGAAAAACATTTTATGTTCTTCATATTTCTGCATTATTATCTCCTGCTCCTCCGCTGAAAAATACAACGCTCTCGCTCTTTCCATATTGAACGCGATTGGTTGTTTGGTGCCGACGTCACTCTTTTATGTGCACGCGCGAGAGGATTAATCATAGCTTAACGATCAAAGCCTGAGTTGACAGAGAAAGTTGATGATCAGCATCATGGTACCAACAAAGCCGGATTGGAGTGGTTTGGTTTTGTCAACTCAAAACTAATCCTATAACCCTGAGTTTGTTCAACTACCATCATGGTACAGGCCCCTGGGGCCGTATTTACAAAATCTTAAGGCTAAAAGTAGCTCCTAAATTGCCAATTTAGGAGAAACTCTTAAAAATAATGGGCGTGTCAGTCCTAATTTTAGGAGTCATAAATTTTTGCTCTAAGAGTATTTCACAAAGCATTTTAGTGCTAAAACAGCTCCTAAATCTGTGAAACAATAGGAGTAGTCAAGAGGACTCCTAAGTCACTAAGACAAAATCACAAACAGTCCTAATCCACCTAAAGACACTGTACACTATTGAGGCAATAGCGATAAAGCCTTGGGTGCTGAACTTTTTGTTCATAAATGTAATACATCGATTTATAGATTTGAATCTACGATGAGACGCCAAAAATAGGCCTAAATCTATAACAAATAAATAAAAATTGTCAGATTACCTTTGGCAGTGGTTTTCATTAACTCACATTTACAAATGACTGAATAGAGTAAAACAAAAAAATAATAATAATATACTAAGTGTATTTGGTGTGCTGTCCAAGGGGATCGAGGGCTCCGAGCTTGGAATTTAGCCAAAACCCAAAGTTATCCCAATATCCCCAGCCGAGAGTGGTGCGGGGTGGAGGAGGGATGCAGAAAACCGCCGAAGTAACTATAGGCGAGTCGACTCTCGTCTGTGTATATATTCCTCCTCTCGAGCTGATTAGAAAGACCTTTTGAATGTGTTCCTTCCAAAATTTGTTTATAAAACACAATTTGTCACTTGAATTCTGCATTTTTTTGAAATGCAGACATCCAAGAGGACAATTACTAGTTTAATTAGTGACACTTAGCCTACATTTTAAAACCTTTATTTGAATATGGTAAAATTTTATTAAAAAAAACTTTATTTGAATAGGGCAATATTTGTGTTTTAAAACCTTTATTTTAATATGGTAAAATGACATCTCATTCTACAATATTTCTATGATTAAATCGCTGACTCCTCCCCCATCACCCAATCACTGTGTGTATACTCCATAGCAACAAGGTCAACTCTGCCCTTACTCTTAGCTTAAGACTTCAGTCTATTCCTTAGTAACAGTTGGTCTCAGCAGCTTTGTGAATAGGTTTTAAGAGAAAACTCTATAACTAAGAACTATTACTGCTATTTAGGAGAATTCTTAGTGGTAAGATAAAATGTTTTGTGAATACGGCCCCTGGACTGCAGGCTGGCCATTTCAGTACCCAGATCCTTCTTCTACGCAGCAATGATGTTATATGTGGTATGTGGTCTGGCATTGTCATGTTGGAAAATGCAAGGTCTTCCCTGAAAGAGACGACGTCTGAATGGGAGCATATGTTGTTCTAGAACTTGGATATACCTTTCAGCATTGATGGTGCCTTTCCAGATGTATAAGCTGCCCATGCCACACACACTCATGCAACCCCATACCACCAGAGATGCAGGCTTCTAAACTGAGCGCTGATAACAACTTGGTTCCTTGTCCTCTTTCGTCCGGATGACATCTTTTTTGACCTATAGAGTTTTAGCCGGCAATGACGAATGGTACAGTGGATTGTGTTCACCGACAATGTTTTCTGGAAGTATTCCTGAGCCAATGTTGTGATTTCCATTACAGTAGCATTCCTGTATGTGATGCAGTGCCGTCTAAGGGCCCGAAGATCACGGGCATTCAGTATGGTTTTCCGGCCTTGACCCTTACCCACAGAGATTGTACCAGATTCTCTGAACCTTTGGATGATATTATGCACTGTAGATGATGATAACTTCAAACTCTTTGCAATTTTTCTCTGAGAAACTCCTTTCTGATATTGCTCCACTATTTTTCGCCGCTGCATTGGGGGAATTGGTGATCCTCTGCCCATCTTGACTTCTGAGAGACACTGCCACTCTGAGATGCTCTTTTTATACCCAATCATGTTGCCAATAGACCTAATAAGTTGCAAATTGGTCCTCCAGCTGTTCCTTATATGTACATTTAACTTTTCTGGCCTCTTATTGCAACCTGTCCAAACTTTTTTGGAATGTGTAGCTCTCATGAAATCCAAAATAAGCCAATATTTGGCATGACATTTCAAAATGTCTCACTTTCAACATTTGATATGTTATCTATATTCTATTGTTAATAAAATATAAGTTTATGAGATTTGTAAATTATTGCATTCCTTTTTTATTCGCAATTTGTACAGTCAGAATCGGGTTTGTATTAACTAGTTAGTTAATATAAAGTTTTAACTTTTATTTTAATAAACATCAAAAATTTAAAAGGTTTCCATCATACCTGAGACCTAGATGAACACTTTACAGTTGGTTTTGTGTCTTTTTAAACACTATTGAAGGTAGAAACGTGAATACCGAATGTTGTAACATTAGAGACTGTAGTAATGTTCAAGTTCGTGGGGAAGGAAGAAGACAAAGGGTCGGCTTTTGACTGCTGACTGAGCTTTATTTCGTAAAATGAAAAATGTCCAACAAAAGTGTGCACCGCACAACAACGAAAATAAACAATCCACAACAGGGCTTCACTCCAGAACGGTATAAACAATCCACAATAGGGCTTCTCTCCAGTGCTGTTGTCGTGCTCAGTGTCTCAGTCAGCAGTCCCTCTTTCTCTCGCACACTCCTGCTTCTCCTGGTGTTTTATCCTGTCTCCGCGCCAATTACTGGAATGAGAAACAGGTGTTTGTAATTTACATTTAACCCACTCACTTACCACGCGTCTCCCGACACTCTCTCCAGTTGCAGACCTCGCTGAACCACGCCCTCCTCGCCACATACCCCCACCGCCCGACTCAGGCCGGGGAGCCATCCGGCCTGCAGCCCCCCCCCCATTTCTGGAGAGGAAATCGGCCACAGCCATCTGAACACCCGGCCTGTGGACCACCTTGAACTTAAAGGGCTGTAAAGCTAGATACCAACGGGTGATCCGCGCGTTGGTATCCTTCATGCGGTGGAGCCACTGCAGAGGAGCGTGGTCCGAACAGAGGGTGAATTCCCGTCCCAGGAGATAATAACGGAGGGTGAGGACGGCCCACCTAATGGCAAGACATTCTTTTTCTACGGTGCTGTACTTAGCTTCTCTCTTGGAGAGCTTACGGCTAATGTACAGCACCGGCCGTTCCTCCCCCTCTATCTCCTGGGACAGGACAGCACCCAGCCCCCTTTCCGACGCGTCAGTCTGCAACAAAAAGGGGAGAGAAAAGTCACAGAAGCAGTGGCCCGCCACATAGAGCAGCCTTCACTTGGGTAAAGGCCTGCTGGCACAGCTCCGTCCACTGGACCGTATCTGGTGCATCCTTTTTAGTTAGATCAGTCAACGAGCTGGTGAGGATAATTAGGTACAAATCTTCTATAATATCCCGCTAGCCCGAGGAACTGTCTAACCTCCTTTTTGGTCTTGGGGCGCGGACAAGTCGCAATTGCTGCGGTCTTATCAATTTGGGGACGCACCTGTCCATGCCCCAAGTGGAAGCCCAGATACCTTACTTCCACGCGCCCAATTGCACACTTCTTCGGGTTGGCCGTGAGCCCAGCCCCCCTCAGCGATCTCAGGACGGCCCTCAAATGCTGCATATGCCGCTGTCAGTCATTACTGAAGATAATAATATCATCCAGATAGGCAGCAGCATATGCACCATGGGGCCGCAAAATTTTATCCATGAGCCGCTGAAAAGTAGCCGGTGCCCCGAACAGCCCGAACGGAAGTGTAACAAATTGGTGCAATCCAAACGGCGTCGTGAAAGCTGTCTTTTCTTTGGATAATGGCGACAAGGGGATCTGCCAATATCCCTTTGTTAAGTCCAGTGTCGAATAAAATCGAGCCGTACCGAGCCGGTCAAGCAGTTCGTCCACCCGTGGCATTGGATACGCGTCGAATTTCGACACTGCATTCACCTTGCGATAGTCCACACAGAACCGAACTGAGCCGTCCGTCTTGGGAACCAAAACTATCGGGCTCGCCCAGTTACTGCTGGACTCTTCTATTACTCCCATTTCAAGCATTGCCCCTAATTCTGCCTGAACTACCTTTTTTTTGTGTTCAGGCAACCTATAAGGCCGGCTGCGAACCACCACGCCCGGCTCTGTCTCGATGTGGTGCTGAATGAGGTCAGTACGGCCCGGTAGGGGAGAAAACATGTCAGCAAACTCTGCTTGTAACTTAGATAAATCAGTGAGCTGGGAGGGCAAGAGGTGATCTCCCCCTGGAGCCAGAGCGAGGGATTGTTTTTTGACATTCGCCTCTGGCCCGAGATCATCCTCCCCGCTAATCACCGTCGCCAGCATCACTGATTCCGCCTCATTCCATTTTTTAAGGAGGTTGAGGTGGTAAATCTGACGTGCTCCTCTCCTATCCGACCGTATTACCTCATAATCGAGATCCCCAATTTGCCGTGTAACCTCAAACGGTCCTTGCCACTTTGCCAATAATTTTGAGCTTGAAGTAGGGAGCAATACAAGCACTTTATCTCCCGGTGAAAATTTGCGTAAGTTAGTTCCCCTGTCATACAGTTGGCTCTGTTTGTGTTGGGCTTGTAACAAATTCTCCATGGATAGCCGCCCCAGAGTGTGGATTTTTGCTCTCAAGTCCATCACAAACTGAATTTCGTTTTTAGCCTGAGACGGTCCATCCTCCCAAGTCTCTCTTAGGACATCCAGCACCCCGCGGGGCTGGCGTCCAAAGAGAAGCTCGAAGGGGGAAAACCCCGTGGAGGCTTGCGGGACTTCTCGTACTGCAAATAACAGAGGTTCTAGCCACTTATCCCAATTTTTAGCGTCTTCCCTAACGAACTTACGAACCATGGATTTAAGCGTGCGGTTAAAACGTTCGACCAGCCTGTCCGTTTGTGGGTGAAAGACACTGGTACGAATCGATTTAACGCCCAACAATTCGTAGAGTTCACGTAACGTGCGTGACATAAACGCCGTGCCCTGATCAGTGAGGATTTCTTTCGGAATCCCCACTCGGGAGATTAAACTAAACAGTGCGTCCGCAACACTCTTAGCGGAAATGTTGCGGAGAGCCACTGCTTCAGGGTATCGCGTTGCATAATCCACAATGACTAATGCAAAGCGATGCCCCCTTGCTAATCGCTCTAATGGCCCGATGAGGTCCATACCAATTCTTTCGAAGGGGACCTGCATTAATGGGAGGGGGCGCAAAGGCGCTTTTGGAGCGGCCGGTGGATTCACCAACTGACATTCACGACAAGACGCACACCACCTGCGCACGTTCTCGTGAATGCCCGGCCAAAAGAATCAGGTCATGAGGCGATTTAGTGTTGCCGTTTGTCCTAAGTGACCAGCCATTGGATTAGAATGAGCCGCGTGGAAAAACATTTCCCTGCGGCTCTTTGGAACTAATAACTGAGTTGTATCCTCCTTTGTCTGAGTGTCTTGGGTCACTCGATACAACCTATCCTTTATGATCGCAAAATACGGATAATTCAGTGGGCGTCCAGGCTGGAGAGGCTGACCATCGATAGTGCTGACCTTTTCAAAAGCGTGTTTTAACATCTCATCCTGAGACTGCTCCAGGGGGAAGTCATCGCGATCCGAAAGAATTAGTCTCCCGATTTCACTCTGTCCCCCTGAGGCAGTACTCATTGGTCCCTGGTCAGTCTCCCCCACCTGCACGCGCACATCCTTACCCGGCGAATTTTTATTCCAAGAGGCATCCGAGCACAAACAACCCAATAATTTATTAAACGCAGGCCAATTCGTCCCCAAAATTATCGGATGCCGGAGGTGCGGGTTAACTGCCACTTCAACATTATGCTTTTATCCCCTAAATTGGATAATGACTGGCACTATAGGATATTTACACATCCCCGTGCACACACTGAACCCTATCCATGCGGCTTGTATCCAATGCCCCGGATGAAATCAGGCTTTGATGCACCAAGGTTTGGTTACATCCTGAGTCCACCAAAGCCTGATAGGTACCCCCCTTGATACTCACAGGAATTTGGTACCCGCCAGCTTGACCAGGGGCAGCCTGCAGAACGTCCGGGACCCGGATCAACGTCCCAACCTCCATAATCGGACACCTGTCCACGAAATGCTCCGGGTCCCCGCAACGCCAACAGGCCGGCCCAGACCTGCCCGCCGCTCTCGTGGCAGGGAGGGGGTTAAATGGTTGGCGCGGAGAGAGGGGAGAAGCAGGAGTGGGGTCCAGCCCGGCAGCAGATGGTCCGAGGTCCGGAAAAGAATCCCTGTTCAGTCCCGCCCCCGGGGCGGGACACGAGGAGGGCCGGGTGGACGAGACCTGGGGAGAGGGACAGGCTTAGAGAGAGAGGAGGATGGAAGAGAAGGAGAGAGAGAGGCAGATGGAAGGGGTTCGCCGACCCCTGGGCACGCCACCATGTGGTCCTCCGCGAGGTGGATGGCCGAGTCCAGCGACGTGGGACGGTGGCACTGGACCCAGTCGGCTGTTCTTTTGGGCAGCCGAGTTATGAACTGCTCCAGCACCACCAGATCGATGACTTGCTCCACGTCGCCTTCCTCGGCCAGGAGCCATTTGCGGCAGGAGTCCCGGAGCTGTTGGGCCATCAAGAAGGGCCGACCGGACTCGCCTAACTCCAGTGAGCGGAACCGTTGGCGATGCTGTTCTGGGGTCCGGCCGACCCGCTGAAGTATGGCCCTCTTCAGGTCGTCGAAGACCAGGAGGTTCTGTACAGGCAGCTGCTGCGCTGCCACCTGCGACTCACCCGAGAGCAGTGGGATGAGTCGCATGGGCCACTGATCCCGGGGCCAACCTGACACCTCCGCGGACTTCTCGAAAAGGTCCAGGAAGGCCTCCGGGTCATCCAGCGGGCCCATTTTGTTGAGGGGAAGATGGGTGGGCGCAGCCAGCTGTCCGGTGGTCTCCGTACGAACCTCCCAGTCGATCCAGCTCCGGAACCTCTCGCGGTCTTCCTGCTGGACCTGAAGGATGGCTTGGAAACGCCGCTCCTGATCCGAGCGGAGGTCCAGCAGGGCTTGATGTTGGTCTTGGTGTAAGACCGCGAGGGATGTGATGATGTCCGCAAACGGCACGGCGGAGGGCGTTTGCATGGCGGCGGCTCCCTTCTTCCTTCCCGGGTTTCGGCACCAGTGTAGTAATGTTCAAGTTCGTGGGGAAGGAAGAAGACAAAGGGTCGGCTTTTGACTGCTGACTGAGCTTTATTTCGTAAAATGAAAAATGTCCAACAAAAGTCTGTGCACCGCACAACAACGAAAATAAACAATCCACAACAGGGCTTCACTCCAGAACGGTATAAACAATCCACAATAGGGCTTCTCTCCAGTGCTGTTGTCGTGCTCAGTGTCTCAGTCAGCAGTCCCTCTCTCTCTCGCACACTCCTGCTTCTCCTGGTGTTTTATCCTGTCTCCGCGCCAATTACTGGAATGAGAAACAGGTGTTTGTAATTTACATTTAACCCACTCACTTACCACGCGTCTCCCGACACTCTCTCCAGTTGCAGACCTCGCTGAACCACGCCCCCCTCGCCACAGAGACGGTCCCTAAATTAGCGAATATCAAAAGTTCAGCGTCAAACCAACTTTATGCCAGTATCTGCTTTCTTGGAGCCTATATAGTATAACCTACATCACAAATGAGGTGCGAGTTTGGCCTTTTATATCACTGTACAAGTCCATAAAGCTATGTTAAGAATTTTAAATGTCCTGATGGCAGGGGAATCCTATGACACATGAGGGAAACCCTAGTATTACAACACAGCGCCGTGATATAAAGTTAAGGAAACTAAACAACAGAGAGAAATATCTACCCCAGATTTAACGTTTGATCTGTACACCAGCATCGGGCAATAACATTATAATCTAATTCACTGTAGAGAAAGCTTCTTATGTAGCCTACAAAGGGACCTACTTCATTTCTGTAAATCCGTTTTTTATGAATGAATGATGACTTTGCTCTGGTCTTCGTAAACAGCCGCTAGCAGCACCTGCTGGTGATGTCGACTAACAGCAGATGAAGATCATGCATCGGTACTCTACTGTTTTTCCTGCAGTTCCCGGATGTGAAATGTTGAATTTTCTGTCAAATTTGTACCACTGAATATGTGGCAGCGAATTTTGTAAATAATTTGTCCATAAAATGGACTGAAAATTGTTAGTCGAATTTTATAGGTTGTATTTTTAAAAAGAATTAATATTTTGGAAGTGAAATCTGAAAGGTTAATATAGACTTTTTAATAATGAAAATGTGTGCGAAATAATTCTAATTGAAATATTCACATCTTAAATATACGACCATGTTGAATTTCAGCCCATAAAAATGCCTTAAAAATACAATGCATCTAAATGCAAGCACAGTTAATGTAATGCATTTTTTTTTTTTAAAGGTGCCCTAGAACCAGTTTTTACAAGATGTAATATAAGTCTAATGCTGTGTTCACACCAGACGCGACTTGCGCGAATAAATCGCGCTATTCGCGCGTAGTTGGACGCTTGAACATTTTGAGTTTACTCGCTTCATTCGCGCGTGACATTCGCTTCATTCGCGCGTGAAAATCCCTTCACAACAGACGCGAATTTGCGTCATGAGAGGGGCTCTCCCGCTCCTTTATGTGTCCCAGACTCTCCCACTGCTTTCTGCACACTTCCTCTGAATAAACACAACTTGTCAGTGGGGAAATAATTGTAAATTACAGCGAATAAGCTCAATTGGTCGTCTTTAGTTGGCTTGTAGTCTTAATATGTATATATATATATATATATATGTATATATATATATAGCTCAAATTGAGTAAAGACCGTTTTTTACAACTTATCAGATTGTCCGACCTCCTCACTCACTTTCTTTCAAACACGATCCTTTTTATTTCTGTTTCTATAAATGTATGAAGATGTACAGCGACGATGATTTTGTCCTCCATTGTTGTTTCGAATTTCTGCCTCAGCTCGCTACGTCACGTCACTACTAGAGCAAGCTCCTGATTGGTTAACGCGGCATGGAAATTCGCCAAAGTTCAGATTTTTCAACTTGCGCGATTCGCGTGAATCGCGTCATTCACGCGAATCGCTCAATTCGCGCCGCGTCATTCGCGCGAATCACGCCACAGGATGTCAATTCGCGTCTTTGCATTGACTTAACATGTAAATCACTCGCGCTTACCGCTTCATTCGCGTCCGGTGTGAACGCACCATAAGGTGTCCCCTGCATGTGTCTGTGAAGTTTAAGCTCAAAATACCCCATAGATTTTTTTTTATACATTTTTTTAACTGCCTATTTTGAAGCATCATTAACTATGCACCGATTCTGGCTGCTGCCCCTTTAAATAGCGTG
Organism: Chanodichthys erythropterus; assembly: GCF_024489055.1. Classification (NCBI taxonomy): domain Eukaryota; kingdom Metazoa; phylum Chordata; class Actinopteri; order Cypriniformes; family Xenocyprididae; genus Chanodichthys; species Chanodichthys erythropterus. The sequence continues at coordinate 21,479,025 of NC_090227.1, forward strand.
CTCCCTGTCCCCCAAGCTCTTGACTATATTACAGTGCATTTACAAAGTTCACACAGCTAATATAACCCTCAAATGGATCTTTACAAGATGTTCGTCATGCATACTGCATGCATGTGTCAGATCAAGCGAGTATAGTACTTATTTGGATGTTTTCATACATTCATCTGATTCTGAATGAGTTTGAGGATGTGCTCTGTGGCTAAAGCTAACATTACACACTGTTGGAGAGATTTATAAAGAATGAAGATGTTTATGCATTATACAGACTGCAAGTGTTTAAAAATGAAAATATCAACGGCTCTCTTGTCTCCATGAATACAGTAAGAAACGATGGTAACTTTAACCACATTTAACAGTACATTAGCAACATGCTAACAAAACATTTATAAAGACAATTTACAAATATCACTAAAAATATCATGATATCATGGATCATGTCAGTTATTATTGCTCCATCTGCCATTTTTCGCTATTGTTCTTGCTTGCTTATCTAGTCTGATGATTCAGCTGTGCACAGATCCAGACGTTAATACTGGCTGCCCTTGTGTAATGACTTGAACATGAGCTGGCATATGCAAATATTGGGGGCATACATATTAATGACCCCAACTGTTACGTAACAGTCGGTGTTATGTTGAGATTCGCCTGTTTTAAACAAATGAGATTTACATAAGGAGGAAACAATGGTGTTTGAGACTCACTGTATGTCATTTCCATGTACTGAACCCTTGTTATTCAACTATGCCAAGGTAAATTTAATTTTTGATTCTAGGGCACCTTTAATGGCTGACTGAGATCTGAGGGGAAGGAGAGGGTGTGAGGAGTCAGGAACTCAGCATGGGGTAAGAGATGAGATTGTCATGTGCTCTTTCTTGTACATTCCCTCTTCAGATTAGTGAGTTTTATTGATTTATTACAGGTTAGGATCTTCGTGAAGTCAGTCTTGGTAAAATCCATCCTTACAGTTGTGCCACAACATGTTTTTGTTTTGCTCAGCAGTAATAGAAGCAGTAGTAAGTGAAATGCACGACTAACATTCTGTGAAGAAAAAAAAAACTCACAAACGACAACGACATTTATTGATTCTTGTCCTTGTCCTCTGTTTCTCAGCTCAATTTCTTTAAATAAGCCTTCAGACATCTCCCTGAGCAGCAATTCACTGTGCATGCAAATGTCCATTATTTCATCAGCACTGTTTTTTTGCCTTGCCTTTGTGAGGAGGGATGGGAGGGTGACGTTCTGATTTCCAGGGATACCCAGTTGGCGCCTGCTAATTTAAAGCAACACTCCACATAACCTTAATCATAAATTTGTGAGCTGAGTGGATCAGAAAGAGAGAGAGGGATGCAGATCACTCTGTATATTTCTCTTTACCTGTCATTTAACTGTATTTCTGCAGCTTCAATCCTCAGATCAGGTACCTGTCAGCTCCAGGGACGCTTCAAATTGAATGGAATGTACCAGGATGGAGATGTTATACTTGGAGGACTGTTTCATGTTCACTTTTTCACAGTGTTCCCAGATCTGAGCTTCAGAATGGAACCAGAAAGACCATATTGTGAAAAGTGAGTCAGACTGACCACATAACTATAAAAGTATTTAAAATATGTTTAATAATAATTCGATTAATGAGAGGAAAATGAAGTAGAAGAAGAAGAATTAATAATGTGTTCACCTTGCCCTCTTTTGCCTAATTTGTGGAAATTATGTGTTGACAGCAGTAATGCTGCCTTTGCCAAAAATCTGTATTGAAATTGCTATATATTTAACCATATATGCAGAATAGGTCCTGAAGTGATGTGTGTACTTTGATGTATTCACTGTATTAAAGCTTGAATAAATATTTTAGTTATCAATCTCTTAAATATCACTAAATGTCAACATTATTATTATTATTATTATTATTATTATTATTATTATTATTATACATTTATTTATTTATTTTAGATTCAATATGGAAGGCTTTCAGCATGCACAGACCATGGCTTTTGCAATAGATGAAATTAATAAGAATCCCAACCTACTGCCTAACATCACTCTTGGTTACCATCTTTATGACAACTGTGTAATGCTAGGAATGGCATTCCGGGCTGCCATATCACTGGCTAGTGGGACAGAAGAGGATTTCTCCAATCTCAACTGCAGTGGCCCACCACCAGTGATTGGGATTGTGGGAGATGCAAGTTCAACTCCTTCCATTGCAATTTCTAGTGTTCTGGGGCTGTTTCGAGTACCTATAGTAAGATGGGATGAAAAAAAAAAACATAAATACACTTTTTGCATTATTTTAGCACTTTTTTTTTTTTATACATTCAAAATTACATTTCTTTTATCATCACTCTATTTCTCTGTCTCATGCTTTCTCCTCTCTCTCCATCCCCCTAATTAGGTTAGTCACTATGCCACCTGCTCCTGTTTGAGTGACAGGAAAAAATACCCCTCTTTCTTCAGAACCATCCCCAGTGATGCCTTCCAGGTGCGGGCTATGGTTCAGATCTTGAGGCATTTTGGATGGACCTGGGTTGGTCTTCTCTATAGTGGAGATGACTATGGCATCTATGCTGCTCAGTTATTTCAACAGGAAATGCAGATGTTTGGGCATTGTGTTGCTTTTTCTGAAATCTTGCCAAATGATCACAACCCCAGAGATATTCAGCATATAACAGGAGTGATTCAGGCCTCTACAGCTAAAGTTGTGGTTGTTTTTGCTCTTTCATCCTTTCTGATACCTTTGATGGATGAGGTGGTGTTACAGAACATGACAGGTAGGCAGTGGATTGCAAGTGAAGCTTGGGCCACCTCTCTTGAATACCACACTCCACGTTTCCTGCCCTTCCTGGGGGGCACACTAGGCATCGCTATCAGACGTGGAGAGATTCAAGGCCTTCATGATTTTCTGCTACATCTCAATCCTAGCAATGATCCAAGAAATAATATGTTGAGGATCTTCTGGGAGAACATGTTTGAGTGCAGTTTTGAAACTGGGGGTAAACAAACAGATAGAGAGCAAGTGAAAAATGTTTGTACAGGACAGGAGGATCTAACCATCATGGACACACCATACACTGATGTTTCAGGATTGAGGGCATCTTATAATGTCTATAAGGCAGTTTATGCCCTGGCACATGCACTTCATAACTTGATGCAGTGTCAGGAAGGGAGAGGACCATTCGCTGGGAACAGTTGTGCTGATATAATCAACCTGAAACCTTGGCAGGTAAGAACCACATGTATAGTGCAAATTCTCTCCAGGCATAGAGAAGAGCTAAAGGTGGAAACTGTGTACGCTAAATTCATTCAAATTTACGATAAACACATAAAACCTGTTCTGTCTACAAACTGCACAGCTGGTTCACTACCTCCAGAAAGTGAACTTCACCACTGGCTTTGGGGATCATGTGTCATTTGATAAGAATGGAGATGCTCTGGCCATCTATGATGTGTTGAACTGGCAGCCAAGCTCTGATGGGTCAATAACGATCCACAAGATCGGTGTAGTAAATGAAGGAGCAGCAACAGGGATGGTGCTCACACTGGATGAAGAAGCAATTTACTGGAACTTTGAGGCAAAAAAAGTAACTAATATTGCATGTTAATGTAATACATTTTGCAGATATGTAATCTGAATAGTCAAAGTTATAAAATAAGATAAATGTCATTTGTCATTATGTAAGAGATGACAAACAAATGATTGGTAATGGATGATATCTCTTTCAGCCCCCACGGTCTGTGTGCAGCGAGAGCTGTTCCCCAGGCACTAGGCGAGCTACAAGGAAGGGCCTTCCTGTCTGCTGTTTTGACTGTCTGCCATGTGGAGATGGAGAGATTTCTAATACAACAGGTAAATCATATTCCGATATTTTAATATAACTTGAAAAGGAATTTTCTCTTTAAGGTTTTTTTTTTTCCTTCATTTTTGTGACAGATGCCATTGAGTGCACAGCGTGTCCAGAGGACTTCTGGTCCAATCCAGATAAGGATCAGTGTGTCCCTAAAGAAGAAGAGTTTCTATCCTATGAGGAAACTCTGGGCATCTCTCTGACCACTATTTCCTTGCTAGGCACCTGTTTCTGCGCTCTTGTGATGGTCATTTTCGCTCTTCACCGCAACACTCCCATAGTACGAGCCAACAATTCAGAGCTCAGCTTCTTGCTGCTGTTGTCACTCAAACTGTGTTTCCTGTGTGTGCTGCTGTTCATTGGTCAGCCTCAGTTGTGGACATGTCAGTTAAGACATGCTGTGTTTGGCATAAGCTTTGTACTGTGTGTCTCCAGCATCCTGGTCAAGACTATGGTGGTAATAGCTGTGTTCAAGTCATCTCGGCCAGAGAGTAAAGGAGCGATGAAATGGTTTGGAGCAGCTCAACAAAGATGCACAGTTCTGGTCCTAACAGCCCTCCAGGTTGTGATATGTGCAGTCTGGCTATCAACTGCCTCTCCAACACCCCATAAAAACAACCAGTATATCCGCTCTAAAATAGTCTATGAATGTGCTATTGGCTCAGTGGCTGGTTTTTCTATGCTGCTGGGATACATTGGACTGTTGGCAGCAGTAAGCTTCCTTTTAGCTTTTCTGGCGAGAAATCTTCCAGATAATTTTAATGAAGCAAAGTTCATCACTTTCAGCATGTTGATCTTCTGTGCTGTGTGGATTGCATTTGTTCCAGCATATGTGAGCTCTCCAGGGAAATATTCAGTTGCTGTGGAGATATTTGCCATTTTAGCTTCTAGTTTTGGTTTACTGGTATCCATATTTGCTCCAAAGTGCTACATCATCCTTTTACATCCAGAGAGAAACACTAAAAAAGCCATGATGGGAAGAGAGGCACAAAATAAATAGTTTTACATTTCTATTTCTATTTTCATCTACATGAACAAAGCAGTTTTTAAATGCATACTGTTTTTTAGTATTACAATTATTAAAATTTATTTGGGTTTGCTTTAAAAAAATAATGTTTATGAATTAATTTGTCATATTGACTTTTATAAATTTTGTCTGCTTCAGTGGTTTACCCTTTTAAATGTTTATTCTTGTAAAATTGTTTGATTTAATAAATTAATGAGAAAAGAATATTTGCCAGTGCAACTTTATTACAGAAAGTCAAAAATCAAAAAGTTTGTGACATGGCACATTTAATTCATTTAACCGTAAGAAGCATGCTACCCTTATGAAGCCAACAGGAGCATCATCTTCAGCCCAACTGCCCATGACTGCTCTACTGCAGCCACCCCATATAAGTTAGCTCCAAGAGAACAGTCAGCTAATAAAGTCACTCCCACCTCCAGCAGTGACAGTAGTGTTAGACACTGTGGAGCATGTCTCGGCTTACCACCAGCTAGGGTGACCACCTGTCACACATTTGCGAGTCATAAGCAGTGTCCTGCATTTCAATTTTTTATGTATTTTTTTATTTATATTATTATTATTATTTCTGCATCATTTTATTTAATCATCCTTTAAATTACAATTTCACAATAAAAAAAAGTTAATAAGAAAACACAGAACATTTGCAGCACAGCTGTTATTGGTTCTAGCCAGAGCGGGAAAACATTGAAAAAAATATATATATCTACAACAGAAAAATGGATCTATCCGGAGCTCCCAAGAAGAAAAAGCATCTTTGTTTGTATAATAAAGAATGGGAGAAAAAGTTTATGTGGTTAAAACCAGCTACAGGTGACCCTAAGAAAGCAGAATGCAGTGTCTGCCACCAAAGTTTCACCATCACGCATGGAGGTGAGGGACATATAAGGAGGCATGGAGATGGGGAAAGTCACAAGAGAAATGCACAGCAAAGAAATGCTATGAAATGACAAGTTTTTTCTCTCCACCAAAAGATAGCAACCAAAATAAAATCACAGCAGCTGAAGTGACAAGTGTCTACCATAATGTGCAACATGGTTTGTCGTATAGGTCAGGCACCTGTACTACTAAACTAGCCCCGGTCATTTTCCCAGATTCAGAAATAGCAAAGAATTGTCCATTGTTACAGGTGTGCTTGCACCAGCATCTTTAGAAACATGCTTGAAACAGTTAAATACGCCAATGATTGCAGATAGACCAGATTCTCTTCCACCTTTCTCAATTGCGTCTGATGCATCAAACCATGGAACAACCAAGTTATTCCCATAAGCATTAAGATATTACACACCCGACCTAGGAGTGCAGAACAAACTGTTGGACTTTTATGATAATTGCAATGAAAACTGATGTGATTTTTAACCAGGTCGTTTCAAGGCTAGAGGAGAGAAACCTGGGGTTAGAACAGATCTCTGCATACTCGGCTGCTAACGCCAGCATTAATTATGGTGTGCATAATTCAGTGTATAAAAAACTGGAATGCCTCGATTATCAAGGCCAACTGCATGGCCCATATTCTACACAACTGTGGGAGGCATGCAGGCGATAAGCTGAGAATTGACATCGAGAACATAGTCACAAAAGTTTACAACCACTTTTCTTCTTCAACTAAACGTGTGCAAGAATTAAAGGAAGTGTTTGTGGACGAGAAGTACACGGCTCTTTACAAGAACGTGCCGACACGGTGGCTAAGTTTGTGGCCTGCAGTCAAGGGTCTGCACGACTCCTGGCCAGCTATAAAAAGCTTTTTTTTATCTCTTGGAGAAAAGCGCTGTACATCAGCAATTTGGAAACTGCTCGCAAATGTTGAGAATGGAGAGGATGTGCCCTGTGAACTCCAAGGCATACCTGATGTTTTTGCAAAATAGCCTCAAGGTTTTTTTCGACGCAGTGTTTAAAGTTGAGGGAGATCAGACAACTGTGTGTGAGCTTTTTCAAATTGATGACCAATCTCAAATCGAAACTTGTGCAAAGGGAAAAGGATCGATTCTTTGGATTGGAGAACAGCACTCACCTGCAACAGTTTCCCACCACACAGGCTGCTGTTATAGAGCAGGACTTATATTCTATCAAAGAGCACTTGCTTACCTAAACAAGTGGTTTAATTTCACTGATGGCAACTACCTAAAGCACATCTCATGCCTGGCTATCAAGAGGGAATTTAGCTTCCAAGACCTCTGTGGAGCAGCCGAAACATTAAAAATGAGCTTTAACTGAACATGAACCAGCTGTATGATGAATTCTGCATTCTTTTGCCATGTATAAAGGAAATCGCAACAACTACAAATCCTGTTGCATCAAAATGGACAGCTCTGCTGAAGCACATCAGTGCCCCAAACATGACAGCTCTGGCATCTTTGACTTTGAGCATTCCTGTCACCAGCGCATTCGTGGAGAGGGTGTTTTCTCTGATGACCGCTGCGTGGACAGAGACAAGGAACCGAGCATCTGTGTAACTCATAAAAAGTGAACTCCTGATGAAAGTAAACTACAGCTACCCCTGCCAGGAGTTCTACAGACACGTAATGAACGAGAAGGCCCTACTCGAAGCTGCCAGATCAGACAAAAAATATAAATTCAAGATGCACTAAATCTGGTAAGAATGCATTTAAAGGATTAGTTCACTTTCTAATTAAAATTTCCTGATAATTTACCCCCATGTCATCCAAGATGTTCATGTCTTTCTTTCTTCAGTCAAAAAGAAATTAAGGTTTTTGATGAAAACATTCCAGGATTTTTCTCCATATAGTGGACTTCAATGGAGCCCAAATGGTTGAAGGTCAAAATTACAGTTTACAGCGATCCCAGACGAGAAATAAGGGTCTTATCTAGAGAAACAATCGCTCATTTTCTATTTTTTTTTTTTTTTAATTTTATACGTTTTAACCATAAATGCTCATCTTGAACTTGAACTGTATTGTTAAACTTATATAATTTATTTATTTATTTATTAAAGAAAATGAGCGATGGTTTCTCTAGATAAGACCTTATTCCTCGTCTGGGATCGTGTAGAATACTTTGAAGCTGCAATGAAACTGTAATTTTGACCTTCAACCGTTTGGAGGCCATTGAAGTCCACTATATGGAGAAAAATGTGGAATGTTTTCATCAAAAACCTTAATTTCTTTTCGACTGAAGATAGAAAGACATGAACATCTTGGATGACATGGGGGTGAGTAAATTATCAGGAAATTTTAATTTGAAAGTGAACTAATCTTTTAATCTTTCAGTCTTTCCTAATGGAATTTATGTGCTAATTTGGAAATGTGCTTTTTAACGATTATTTGATCATTATTTTCACCTCATTATATTTAGTTGAATAGTCCGTGCTGTTAAATTAGTTTGAATCATACTGTGCCAAACTGAGTGACGTTCAGCGCCGATCAGCGCCGTCATTAACGTTTTATAAAGCCTATTAGCATGTTAACACATTGCAAAAAGTCAACTAATATATAATAAACATTTATTCACCTAGTATAATAATAGTAAGTTATCTCTCCCTCGTGTCCCGCATTGTCCCGCAAAATCAGGTCTACTGACCTGCAACAGAGCAAGAGCCAGGTGGTCACCCTAACACCAGCAAAGCCCCTGGAGGCTGAAATCTTGTGGTGCCTGAAGCTTACTGAGTCCCACTGGTCATACAGGTCATCAGAACAAAGTGGTATGTAGCTACAACCTAGTTATAATTAAAAATTATTTTTAAAGTGTAGCCTATGTTAGGTAGCAAAAGGGGTCGGAAATGACACAATTGAAAATGTAGCTAATTAGGTTGCGAGCTAATTACTAATAACTCTTGACAAATTCTTAGCCTCTGCAACTGGTATTTAGTCATGTATTTAAACTCATAGATTTGTGTAAATTAATCATTATTTAAAGTTTTAATCAATGTTGTATTAATGTTGTAGGTTAATTGAAAAGACTGACAACAGGCCCTTGAAATTAAACAAGGCAATTAAATCTAGCTTCCAGTCCAGCTTTGTTGGGGGCTTTAGCACCATATCTTAAACAGATGCGTGATAAAAGATACATTTTCCATGTTAATCATTATTTGTCCTTAACCAGCCACGACATGATAAAGAATTGTTTTTTAAATAGTTTCTATATAATTTCAGTTAACATTTCCTTTTCTGAAACCTTTGGGAAGTCTGAAACCCAAATGTTCACATACTTCTGCACACAAGGTTACTTCACATTTTAAAGGTTTAGTTCACTCAAGAAATGAAAATTATGTCATTTATTACTCCCTCATGTCGCTCTACAGCCGTAAGACCTTCGTTCATCTTCAGAACACAAATTAAGATATTTCTGATCAAATCCAATGGCTCAGTGAGGCCTCCTTCTAAAAAGGATTATGGATCAATCAGAATTATATTTCAGACATGTTTAATAATATTTCAAATTATTTTAAAGTTAACAGACATTACATGAATAAAAAACTTGTTCTTTACTAGTTAATACACAGCAGATACCTTAAAATAAGCATATGTCAATCATCCAGTTTGATAAATTCTTTATACCTTAGTATTACTACTTGTCACTGTATGATTCTAAGGCAGGGTTTTTTTTGTTGTTGTTGTTGTTGTTGTTGTTTTTTTCAAAAGCAAGACTGACATCTAGAGGACATTCTGATGAAAAACACAGTCAAGAAAACATGGACAAATAGATATAATATAATTGATATTATATTCCAAATTTTTGTCACCTCAGCATCTCTCAATAATCATTTACCATCTCCCTGAGCAACAAATCACTGTGAATGCATAAAATATCAATTTTTCCATCAGTACTGTTTTCTTGCCCCCGAACTGAAGAACTGGTTCTATCATAAAAAAAATAAAAAAATTAAAAATAATAAAAATAAAAAAACATCCAAAAGTTGTCATTACTTTACATAGATTAGAAAAACAGTGATAGGAGGGTAACATCCTGATTTCCAGGGACGCCCACTTAGCATCTCCTGCTCATTTAAAGCAACAGCCACACAACCTTTATCATAAATTAGTGAGCTGAGTGGTTGAATAGCTCAGAAATAGAGATGTGGTTCACTCTGAACATCTGCCTGTATCTGTCTTTTAGCTTTATTTTGGCAGCTTCGATACTCAGATCAGACATGTGTCAGCTCCAAGGACACTTCAGGTTAAATGGAATGTACAAGAATGGAGATTTTATATTTGGAGGCCTGTTTGATGTTAATTTCCTCACAGTGTTCCCGGAGCTGAGCTTCAGAACTGAGCCAGAACCACCATACTGTGAGCAGTGAGTCTAGAGTGGATATGGACACCAATACGAGGCTGAAATAAAAAGTTTTTTAAAAAACTGAAAATATACCTCAAAAATATTTTTGCAAAACATCTTGAATTCAATGTTAATTGCCATTGTGAATTTGTTCAAGTTATGTTTTACTGCTTAATTACTGTAATTAATTCCTTATTTAAACTATTCTGGAAGGTAACTGGCAGTACAAATACTATCAACATTCTCTTGCTTTTTCATAGATTTGATATGGAGAGCTTCCAGCAGGCACAGACCATGGCTTTTGCAATAGATGAGATCAATAAGAATCCAAACATGCTTCCTAACATCACTCTTGGTTATCATGTTTATGACAACTGCATGATGCTAGGGATGGCATTCCGGGCTGCCATATCCCTGACCAGTGGTACAGAAGAGTTCTTCTCAAACCAAAACTGCACTGGCCCACCACCAGTGATTGGCATTGTGGGGGATTCAAGTTCAACTGCTTCTATTGCTATTTCTAGTATTCTGGGGCTGTTTCGAGTACCTATAGTAAGATTGGATGAAAGAAAAAAGGGTTTCTTATCTGGTTTTGTATGAAAAAAAAAAAGGTTTCATAAGTACTGATCATTTTTTGTTGGGTTTTCTGTCTTTTCTTCTTCTGTCTTTCTCTCTAATAAGGTTAGTCACTATGCAACCTGCTCCTGTTTGAGTGACAGGAAAAAATACCCCTCTTTCTTCAGAACTATTCCCAGTGATGCTTTCCAGGTGCGGGCTATGGTTCAGATTTTAAAATATTTTGGATGGACCTGGGTTGGTCTTATCTACAGTGATGATGACTATGGCATCTATGCTGCTCAGTCCTTCCATCAGGAAATGCAGCTGTTTGGAGGCTGTGTTGCTTTTTCTGAAATCCTTCCCCATGATAACAACCACAGAGATATTCAGCGTATAACAGGAGTGATTCAGGCCTCTACAGCTAGAGTGGTGGTTGCTTTTTCCACTCCATCCTTTTTGATACCTTTGTTGGATGAGGTGGTGTTGCAGAACATGACAGGCAGACAGTGGATTGCCAGTGAAGCTTGGGCCACCTCTCTTGTAAATCACGCTCCACGTTTATTTCCCTTTCTAAGAGGCACACTGGGGATCGCCATAAGGCGCGGAGAGATCCAAGGGCTTCTGGAATTTCTGCTACATCTCCATTCCAGCAATGATCCAAAAAATAACATGTTAAGGATCTTTTGGGAGAAAATGTTTAGGTGCAGTTTTGAAACTGGGAGTAAAGAGACAGATGGAGAGCAAGTCAAAAAGGTGTGTACAGGACAGGAGAATCTGAGCACAACAGACACACCATACACTGATGTTTCGGAGCTGAGGGCCTCTTATAATGTGTATAAGGCAGTTTATGCCCTGGCACATGCGCTTCATGACCTGATGCAGTGTGAAGAGGGGAGAGGACCATTCAGTGGTAACAGCTGTGCTGACATAACAAACCTGAAACCCTGGCAGGTAAGACCCACAGGAATAGTGCAGATTCTCTCCAGGCATATACACTGTGTTCCAAATTATTATGCAAGTGATGTATCAGTGGTATTTCAGTACAGTAAATACTGAAATCTGAATGATTTAGAGCACAGCAGAACTTGTTCAGTTATAGGCTTATTAAGGAAAGTTTCTGTCAAACAAGTTAATTGTATTAAAAGGGCAGCTATACAAAAACTAAAAATAAAAAAGCCAGTGTTGAGCGACAAACAGTCTCAAAAACCTCTCCATGCAGGCTGGCAGTTAAGCGTAAAGTTGCATTTCAGCCACCCCTAAAAAAAGCTCACAAAGTGAAATGTTTACAGTGGGTGTATAAATACATTTTCAAACAGTTTTATTGCTGTGGTGTTTTTTGCAGCATGGGATAGTGCATTGTCCTAAATGAAAATCATTTTATTTCAGAAGGCACTATCTTTCTTTTATACCATAGCAGAAAATGGTCAGTTTTAAACTCCACATATCTGACAAAGGTTATTTTGACACCATCAGAGACCCTAAAGGGACCTTTCATCTCACTTCCCAATATTTCAGCCCAAATCATCATCTGCTTGCTCCTTGCTGATGTCACAGTAAATAAAACTATTTAAAAATGAGTCTTTATGTAGTTCCAAACCCACTGTAAATGGTAAATGTTTCTCTTTGTGAGGTTTGGTTAGAGGTGGCAGAAATGCAACTTTACGCACAACTGCTGGCCTGCATGGAGAGGTTCTTGAGACCCCAGAGACACAAGCAGCTTCAAATACCTGTTTGCTGCTCAACAGTGGCTTTTTTATATTTTAAATACAATTATTATTATTATTATTATTATTATTATTATTATTCTCTTGTGCTGTAAATAACTCACAAATCTTATGATAGTTCGAAAATCTCCATTCAGTTTTCACACAATTAGTTGTTTTCATGTCTTCTGCATAACATTGCACCAATTAATTCATCTTCAGAAAGATCTTTCTTTCTCCCTATATTACATTTACCTTAGTAGACCTGGAAAACAATTGAACAAACCTGTCTGAGATTGATACCAGTTTTCTAAAAAGATATGGAGAAATAAAACAAATAAACAAACACTTTCTTTGAAAAACTAAAATCTTTGAAACTGTTTATTTTATCTAATATGTTTATTGTACTGAAATTCTGCTCATATGTCATAATAATTTGGAACACAGTGTACAAGAACTGATTTGGAAAAGTTAAATATGTGCGGTACATTAATCAAAATTTTACATAAACATATAACACCTGTCCTGTCTACAAACTGTACAGTTGGTTCACTACCTACAGAAAGTGAACTTCACCACTGGCTTTGGGGATCATGTGTCATTTGATGAGAATGGAAATGCTCTGCCTATCTATGATGTAATGAACTGGCAGCCGAGCTCTGATGGGTCAATAAGGGTCCAAGCTGTTGGTGTAGTAAATGAAGAGGCAGCAACAGGGATGGTGCTCACACTGGATGACGATGCATTATACTGGAACTTTGAGCCAAAACAAGTAACTAACATTGCATGTTAATGTCATCCCTTTTGCAGATATAACCTAAAAATAGACAAATTTTTGAAAAGATAAATAAGAAAGAAGTAATGGAAAGGCCAAGCTTGTCATTAGGTAAAAGAGATGACAGACAAACACATGACTAACAACATGATGTCTCTTTCAGATCCCAAGGTCAGTGTGCAGTGAGAGCTGCCCCCCAGGCACAAGACGAGCCTCGAGGAAGGGCCTTCCTGTTTGCTGTTTTGACTGCCTCCCATGCAGAGATGGATTGATTTCTAATACAACAGGTGAGATGATTATTGTTGGCAAGGTTGGGCAAAAAAAAATTTAAAAGTATTTTAAAATAAAATAACTTAATTTTAAATGTATCAAAATAAACTACAAAATACAGCAGCCACACCATGTATCAAAATAAACTACTGTATTTTTGTATTTTAAAAATACTAAAAAATACTTTTATAAGGGAGCATGAAATTTCTTTGCAAACCTTCCATCAATTGGCCTATTTGATCTATCCCTCCACCATTATGCTGACTCAGCTGATTAAGTAAACAATGTTTGATAGAAACAGCTTTTCTCTGCCCAAGTCAATCAGTAATAAATCTAACATATGCAACCAGTTAAAGGCACAATAGTACAGCAGGATTTTTGGATTAAAATATCCAAAAACCACTAGAACAACGTTATATATTTTGTTGACTTGTGTACTTACATTATCCCAAATGTTTCCACGAATGGTAAAATCCAGAGAAATATGCAATTTTAATCAGGACACAGGCCGTGTCCATGTGTCGCCTATCAATAATAAAAGTTCTGTTGCTCTCGAGACATGTCACGCTCGTCTCTCATTAGCAATCTCTCCAGCGGCCTTGATTCTGCTCGTACAGTACTCGGCCATGAGCTGCTTCATACTACAGTAACATTAATAATCTCACCCATGAACATGATTTCTGCCCAAGTCCCATCCCGATTCTTTTCCACCAGCTGTAGACATGAAGACAACACATCCCATTATTCCACAAAATCAAGGATAAGCCACCTCTAGCAGCGAATTGTACATATCGTGGATTTAACAGATCAAATATTCACATATCCCTGTGATCTAAATGAAGGTTAGTTTTAAAGTAACCAACAGTTTAATGTTTAACAATGTTTGCGAATGACTTATAATTGTATCCTAATTTAGTTACTTGATGTTTGGTAACAAAGGGCCTACTTTGCATCAGCAACACTGACTCAATGACAGACAAGTCATTCATAAGAAGACAGCTGATGGCTTCTGTATTCATAGCAACTAGTTTCTAACTAATTAGTCAATTGATTGTTAATCAGAAGTATAGGGTGCTGCTGCTCAGTATAATAGTTTTCAAGAACATTATGTAAACAATTTAGCGTAGGCTACTAAAAGGAACACCAAAACTTAACATCTGTTCTGAACTCAAACAAGTCTGGGCAAACTACTGAGTGGGAACCAATCAGAGGCTTTTATGATGTCAGTATTTAAACTTCTTACAAAGTATTTTACAGTATTTTAAAACTACAAAAATACAAAACACTAAAGTATTTTGATACAAAATACAAAGCCATTTTCATCAACCCTATCAAATACAAATGACAAAATACTATTTTGTATTTTAAATACGTATTTGAAATACATGTAACATAAATACTGCCCATCCCTGATTGTTGGTGAATTTTAATATTTTATTTTTAATATAATTTTAATTTCAAAGTACTTTACGCTTAAAATCCTCACCATCTTTCTTTCTCTTAAATCACAGATGTAAATGAGTGCACAGTGTGTCCAGATGAGTTCTGGTCCAATCCAGATAGGGATCAATGTGTCCCCAAAGAAGTAGAGTTTCTGTCCTATGAGGATCCTCTGGGCATCTCTCTGACCACTGCTTCTCTGCTTGGCACCTGCTTCTGTGCTCTTGTGATGGTCATCTTCTCTCATCACCGTAACACTCCCATAGTACGAGCCAACAATTCAGAGCTCAGCTTCCTTCTGCTGTTGTCACTCAAACTGTGTTTTCTGTGTGTGCTGCTGTTCATTGGTCAGCCGCAGCGGTGGACATGTCAGTTAAGACATGCTGTGTTTGGCATAAGCTTTGTCCTATGCATCTCCAGCATCCTGGTCAAGACTATGGTGGTAATAGCTGTGTTTAAGTCATCTCGACCAGAGGGCAAAAGTGCGTTAAAATGGTTTGGAGCAACTCAACAAAGATGCACAGTTTTGGTCCTAACAGCCATCCAGGTTGTGATATGTGCAGTCTGGCTATCAACTGCCTCTCCAACACCCCATAAAAACAACCAGTATATCCGCTCTAAAATAGTATATGAATGTGATATTGGCTCAGTGGCTGGTTTTTCTATGCTGCTGGGATACATTGGCCTGTTGGCAGCAGTAAGCTTCATGTTAGCCTTCCTGGCAAGAAATCTTCCAGATAATTTTAATGAAGCAAAGTTCATCACTTTCAGCATGTTGATCTTCTGTGCTGTGTGGATTGCTTTTGTTCCAGCATATTTGAGCTCTCCAGGGAAATATGCAGTAGCTGTGGAGATATTTGCCATTTTAGCTTCTAGTTTTGGATTACTGGTGGCCATATTTGCCCCAAAGTGCTACATCATCCTTTTACATCCAGAAAGAAACACTAAAAAAGCCATCATGGGAAGAGATACACAAAAGAAATGATGATTTATTAACAAAGTCTGGTAGAAGCACGTTCAGATAATCTACTCAATCAATGCAAGAGGAGACATATAGAGCCGACTTACCAGTCTGTTCTATGACAGTTTTTCCAGCATCCCTCCTCCACCCCAACTCTTCAATCTTGATTATTCCTATTTCAGCCAGCAGCCAGGGATGGGGATGGGAGGGGTCATTTGGGGTTTCAACTCAAACAAAAGTAACATTTTTGTAATGCCTGCTGTTTTGTAAAAGTTCAGTATGGAGATTTCAGTCTGGCATGCATGTTTTCCAAGGGAATACAGAATTGTTTTAATTGCACTTTGACTTTTATATAGAGCTGTGATCAAAAGTATTGACAGTGACATAAATTTTGTGTTCAAAAAGTTTCCTGCTTCAGAATTTGCAGATTCCTTTTAAACATGTTTGTATTGTATACTGGAAAAACAACGATAAGCATTTCATCAGTTTTAAAAGCTTTTTTTGGAAAAATATTTAATATGTGCAAAGAGTCAACATTTACATTTACCCTTCTTCAAAACTTATGCAATTTGTTCTGACATGCTGGATAGCTTCTGGGCCAAATCCTGACTGATGGCAATCCATTCATACCTGATTACTGTAATGCTTAAAGCTTACAGTTTGTGAACTTCTGCCTGTCCACTTGCCTTTTGAAGATTGACTACAAGTTCTCTCTGGGATTAAGATTCGGGGAGTTGCCTGGCCACAAGTCCAAAATTGTACATGTAATGATCTCCAAGCCACTTCATTATCACTCTTGGCTTGTCACATGAGTGAACTGATTTCATCAAGTAGAACATGTTCCTGAATCAACATCTTTGTTGAACCTGGAACAACATTCCAATCAACCAATCAGATTTGAGGAACAAGTTTACATTTTTTGTCAACCAGGTTTGATGGTTCTACATCAGTGTTAATCACCTATCATTTACCTCTGATTTTAGGGATAAATAATGGGTAGGGTTAAATTTAGTCGTAGGGATAGGGTTAGGACTAAAAGGTAACACTTTACAATAAGGTTCATTAGTTAACATTAGTTAACTACATTAGTTAACATGAACTAATAATGAACTGCACTTATACAGCATTTATTAATCTTTGTTAATGTTAATTTCAATGTACTATATACTAATACATAAAATCTTGTTACATTACTTAATGCACTGTGAAATAACATGAACAAACAATGAACAACTGTATTTTCATCATTTTCATTCAGAATTTGCAGATTCCTTTTAAACATGTTTGTATTGTATACTGGAAAAACAACGACAAGAATTTCATCAGTTTTAAAAGCTTTTTTTGGAAAAATATTTAATATGTGCAAAGAGTCAACATTTACATTTACCCTTCTTCAAAACTTATGCAATTTGTTCTGACATGCTGGATAGCTTCTGGGCCAAATACAAAGTTCTGGTATTAAACTCTAATGGGCAGGCTAATAGGTCCTTTAACTGTGTTACTGTCCTTTAAATGAGTTAGCATTTGCTTAGCAGTGCAGCGTGTTTCAGAGATCATCTAAGATAAGTACATGGTTGTAACGTAGTTCGTATGTACGGGAAGAAGGAGGCGACAACCAGAGACGTTTAACAAAACTTGAATTCCAAAATAAACAAAGAACAAAACGAAAGTAATGCCGGCAGATCCTCGCGGACGTCTGCCGGCCACACAAACATAATAAAACATAAATAATATCCAGGCCTGGTCCTCTCTCGTCCTTCACTGTCGTTGCTCCTCCTTTTATGCTCCCTGTGCTCCTCCGTGAGAGACTCAAGGCCAGTGCGCCTTCCAGGTGGAGCTCATTAACTCTCGCGCCACCGGCCTCAGGCTGTTCCCTCACGGCTCTCGCCCGCCCTGGTCACCACAATGGGTTTTTATACTATATCACTCTGCATTTTTGCATAGTCGCTCTATCAATTCTGTGTCAGGTCAACAGTCTGTTTAATGCTTAGAGAGAATTACTAAGCATTTTAGCAGCTAGCGCATATTCAGTGTTGTATAAGAATACAGAGACAAGCTTGCTGAACTTTAAATGTAAACAGGTTTCACTTTTGTATTCACATTCTAACGAAGCTACAGCAAGAATATTGTACAGCAGCAGAAGCAGCATGGATAACAAATTCAGATAGCAATGTAGCGAATATCAACAACAATAAAACGCAGCAGGCGTTGCGGTTCGTAGCCTACCGTGTACAGGCCTAAAATTACCTTTTGCTAATTTGAGTGAGATGAGTCATATCATGATATTATCATGATTAAAATGCAAACAATGTTCTCATCTTTTTACATACTAAGTACATAAGCAGCTGTTTTCGGATTTATATTGGGCATGTATTATGTCGTCCTTGGACAATCACGTGACTGTTTTGATGGGATACACCTGTGGAGAAGCGCACAAAGGGACACTTTAAAAGTTGCGTGGTGGAGAAGGAGCAGTGGCTTAGACAACTTTGGTTGTCTCTCGGGGGCAATAGGCCCTCCGGAGATGGAGATAGGTAGTCAGTTAGCTGTCTTTAATATTAGAGAGTGGAGGTAGAGGGGGGAATTGACTTAAGCCGAGTTCAGACTGCACGATTTTCAAAGTAGTCGGGTCACTGTTCTTTTCACACTGCATGACTATCTTGGCCAGCATTCAGTCGCTGCTGTGTTCATACTGCACGATGGATCGGCGATAGAAGGTTTCACACTGCATGATTTTACAATATAGGAAGAATCGCCGACAACTCTGTCTGGCACGCAAACTACGTTTCACAACCAAACACACGGGAGATGTGACAAGGAAACAACGCAATATCACGCGTGCAAGACCGGAGTTATTATTATTATTATTAAAAACGGTAGCCCGCAAGAAGCTAGCAATACGAATTGCCTGTGCGCTGATTTGCAGTGAAAACAAGAAAAAGAAAAGAAGAATATAGGAGGAAATGGTTGGGGAGACTATGGATTGTGTGTTCTGCAACAAGAGTTGGAGGTAAATAAATAACTTTTCAATGTGCTGCTGTTGCGGATGGTCAAGCAAATGTTTGTGCTTTGTTTCTGTTTGATAGAATTGTAACGTTTATCTGAAACAAAGCCATGCTTGCTGATATTGTGGTCTATAACTCCTCCCTGAATTCCCCGCTGCTCTGTATCTTGCTCTCTCATTGTGCTGTTGGTCATCGCCGATGTAGTTTTCAGTCAAAACACTTTTCACACTGCAGGATTTTGAATCGCCGACAGGTCCAGATATTTAGCATGCCAAATATCTCACGGGTGTTTCCTACTCGTTGGCGATTCTCTCAGATCGCGTCTTTGCTCATTCACACTGCGTAAATTTCACTCACGTGAACGAGCACTGATTTGCCTGTGATTTCGGGCATTTGTCGGCGATTTCTCAAAACCTGACGCCGAGCCAAAATCGGGGCTAAAATCGTGCAGTCTGAACTCGGCTTTAGTGTCACCTGCCTCGACACACTGGTTGCTGGCGCCACGTGTTGCCCAACTCAGATACGACTGATGAGAGGGATTCTTGCCTGGCTCTTGTGAACGCAGCACAAGGACGAGACTGCTGCGGAAAACGGACTGATTGTTTTATGAATGAACTTGTGACTTAAACGCCGCCTCCTTAATATGAAGGAACGCTCTCCGGCAAGACGACACAAGTTGCCCGTGCTCTGCTTTACCTCCTATGGATGGGTCTCCTCGGCCTTGGGAGAGGGAAGTGTTTTTAACTTATTCATTAATTTATGTATTCATGAATTGTTTGTTGTATGAGGGGCAACGGGTAAGGGAGGGAAGTTGGGGGTTAAAAGAATGGAGAAACACGCCTTCTGTGTGTTCACGATGTGCTGTGTAAGCGTGCTGTTTGAGTGTCAAATATTTAATGAATTGAGCGTGAAATTCACTGTGTGTAGATTAAGTGTGGTGAATTGTGGGTTGTTCCATGTCGCGTAACGACCCGTGCCTGTGTCTTGAATTATATTTTTGTATATGTGAAATAAAGTGAATTCCCTGTGATTAAAACAAATAGCCGTTGTATGAGAATTTCTTTGACAGACGTGTTTGGGCTTTCAACGAGGTTTATTACAGGCATATACTATTAACTACAGGACGAACAGCAATTTTGCAATGTCTGTATGTTACCGTCATCTAATTAATAGATTTCACGTAGAATGATATTTATCATTTCAACTCAGAGTGTGCCAAGGCAGTTCCATGTATTCTTAAATGAAGCAAGAGTGCTTCAGTTGATGCTTTAATATGTATTTTGTGTTATAATCTGTATAGTATTTGCGCTCTGGATAACATTCGGTGTTCCCTTTCGATACTTCACTCGTACTGCATATGGGGAAAGGTCTCCTTTTTCCCCGTTACTGAAGCCTTTTTCAGTAATGCAGTGTAACTGCATCATCATTGGTTCACTCATAGACAAGTTGTTGTACCAATGACGGTATGGCATAGCTGCGCGGCCTATGGCAACAAAGCCCGCGAATATTCCCGCCGAAATGGGCGGGGTAGCTATATAAGCAGGCGTTTCGCCATAGGATTTCAGTTCTCTCTCCTTCAGCGACGACTTTATAATGCTCTTTGCTGATCTCCGGCTGAAGCCTTTGCCGCCTGGAAGAAGCTCGCCTGGGAGAAGTTCTCGCAGACTGCCGCCTCAAGCACCGCTCTCGAGCCACCCATTTCCCGCTTCCGGCTGCCTCTCAGCACATCTCCTGTCACCATCCGGCGCCGTTTAAAGAGCATTTCCCGCGGCTTAACGCCGCTTTCTAAAAGAGCTTTCCCAGCAGCTCACGCCACTCTAAAAGAGCTACAATCAGCGTTTTCCCGGTGGCAGCATTGCCTCAATGCCGCGCCACAGCTGTGGCACATGCAGCTGTTCACTGCGCCGCCCTTGTGCCGCCTTCAGCATCTGAGAGCATTCAGCTCATCCCCTGCCGTCTTCTGTCAGGTGAGTACAGAGCTTATTTTTCTACTTTCTCGCTGGCGTTTGCTTCAAACGGCGTTTCTGCGAATGCGTCATTTGCCGGTTCCTCCCCCGCAAACCGCGTTCGTTGAGGATGCGTGCGTCACTCGGGAGCACAAAAGCGAGCTCTCACTCTCAGCTGAATTTGATCTGATGCTCTCCCCTGACTCAGGCAAGATTCACGATACATTTTCTATCTGAGTGTATTTCTCCTTATCTCAATGCGCGTCTTTTGCCGGTCCCTCCCCGCGAGCCGCGTTAGTTCAGAATTATGACATGACTTTCTTTCCTAGCTTTGGTGAGAAACATGTTATATGCTTACTATAATAGAGCATATTTCTGCTGTTTGCACTGAGTCTTCTCTACGTGTTGCTTGCCGGTTCTGCCCGCGAGCCACGTTTATTGAGAAATATAACATGTCGCTCTTTCCCCTCTTGGGTGACACCCATGTTATATACATTCAGTTTATATAGCAGATTTTTGCATAAGTTATCTGAATCTCAGCTGAATTTGACATAATGCTCTCCCCTGACTTAGGCGAAACTCATAATACATTTTCTATTTGTGTCAGTGTATTTTTCCTTATCTCAATGCGCGTCGCTCTCCGGTTCCGCCCCGCAAACCGCATCGATTGAGAAATATGACGTGATGTTCTCCCCCGACTCGGGCGAAAAACATGTTTTTATACTGTATTAATGGAGCTGATTCTGCTGTTTGCGCTGAGTTTCTCTATGCGTTGCTTGCCGGTTCCGCCCCGCAAGCTGCATTCATTGAGAAATATAACATGTCGCTCTCCCCCTGTCTTGGGTGAGACATATGTTATATATATATTTCAGTTGATACAATGTATTCCTGCCGAGTTTGCTGAATTTCTCAGCACGTTGCTTGCCGGTTCTGCCCTGCAAACCGCGTTCTTTGAGAAATATATACTCTCACCCATCTCAGGTGAGACCTATGTTATTTATATATTCAGTCAATGGAATAAATATGCTACAGTCTTTCTGCGTGTCGTTTGCCGGCCCTGCCCCTGCAAGCCACGTTCATGAGGATGTATGCGCTCACTGAAACTCACTCGCTCACTCATGCTTGGTGGAACTAACATGCTCATTATGCTGGACCTCTGTTCATGTGACTTGCTGGCTCTGCCCTGCAAGCCATGTTCATTGAGGAAGAGCGGTCTCACTTCCGACACCATTCGGCTGAATATACCTTGATGCTCTCCCCTGACTCAGGTGGGACTCATGATGTATATTTTTTCCAAGAAGCATATATCTGTTTGCTGAGTTTCTCAGAGTGTCGTTTGCCGGTTTCACCCCGCAAGCCACGTTCATGAGGATGCATGAGCATTTCTAAAAACTAGCCGGTGTGCTGGCCCCCTCCCAGCAGCCCGCCACCCGGCACCATTTAACCCCTTGTCACGCAGGCCTGGCAGGCCATCGCCGGAGTATCAAGTGGGTTCTGGGGATAACCCGGACAGTTGGGAATCCGGGTTCTCAATTATCTCGACGACTGGCTCATCCTAGCCCAGTCACGAGCCGAGCTGGAGCATCACAGATCTGTGCTACTCCGCCACATGGAGTGCCTGGGTCTCGGGGTCAACTTGCCAAGAGCTCACTGCTCCCCATCCAACGTATAATGTTCCTGGGTGCAGTCTTCGACTCAGCCCGTATAACGGCTGTAGTATCGCCAGAGCGCACTCTGGCCATTCAGCAGCTCGTGGCATCGGTCAGGAACAGAGCCTATCTCCCTCTGAAGTATTTCCAGAGGATGCTAGGGCTGATGGCTTCCACCTTCCTGGTTCTGCAGCTCGGCCTTCTTCGGATGCGGCCTCTACAATACTGGTTGAAGTTCGGGCTCCATCCTCACACCTGGCGGCACGGGGTGCTCTTTGCAAGGGCAGACCGGCCTTCAGCTCGTGGTCTCACGAAGAAAGCCATCTGTACATCAACTGCCTCGAGATGTTGGCAGTGATTCGAGCCCTTCACGCATTTTATGCACACCTGACAGGATGCCACATCTTAAGTCCAGTCGGACAGCATGACAGTGGTGTCATACATAAATCACCAGGGCGGTCTTTTGTCCAGCCACTTATGCGCTCTGGTGAAGCGTCTTCTGGAATGAGCATTACCGAAGTTTCAGTCGCTCAGAGTGACTCACATACCCAGGAGAACAAACTTGGGAGCAGATATGCTATCTTGGAGCAGTGTCCCCTCAGACGAGTGGATGCTCCACCCCCAGACGGTTCTCACGATCTGGGAGTTCTTCGGGAAGGCAGAGGTAGACCTCTTCGCCTCAGAAGACAACACACTGCCCAAATTATTTCTCGAAAGAGGACGATGCGCTGGCTCACGTCTGGCCCAGCACCCTCCTTTACGCTTTTCCCCCGATCGCTCTGATCTCGCAGATCATCAAATGAATCAGGGAAGACATGCACAGAGTCCTCCTGGTGGCCCCGCTCTGGTGGAGCCAAGTTTGGTCCTCAGAGCTGTTCAGGCTTTCAACGAAAGCTCCGTGGCTGATCCCCCTGAGACGGGACCCTCCTCTCTCAGGCAAACAGGACGATTTGGCATCCCCAGCCAGAACTCTGGGCTCTGCACCTCTGGTCCCTCAATGGGAGCCTGCTAACCTCCCCGGGGATGTGCTGAATACCATCTCTCAGGCGAGAGCTCTGTCCACGAGACAACTCTACACCCAAAAATGGTCAGTCTTTGTTGGCTGGTGTTCTGCACGCAACATAGACCCAGTGGAGTGTGACGTATCTCCGATACTGTCTTTCCTCCAGGAGCGTTTAGAACTGGGTCGCACCCCTTCAACGCTCAAAGTTTACGTAGCAGCCATCGTAGTGTTTCACCCTCCTATTGCTGGCCAGTCAGTGGGACGAAACAACCTTGTGGTGCGTTTTTTGAGAGGTTCTAGGCGATTGAATCCACCTCGTCCTCTCACCGTTCCCACCTGGGACCTCTCCATGAGCCCTGCATGCCTTGAGTTCGGGCCCAACGACTCCAAGGTCGTTTTGAAACCTAGGCATGGCTACGTCCCTAAGGTGCTCTCAACTCCATTCAGAGCATAGGTCATTTCCCTCTCAGTGCTTCCTCCCTCGTCGGACAAGCGAGAGCTGGAAGTGTTCTGCCCTGTCAGGGCACTAAGGACCTACGTTGAGCGATCACAGACTTTCCAGCAATCCGATCAGCTCTTTATCTGCTTTGGTGGCTGCACCAAAGGGTCTTCGGTCTCAAAGCAACATCTTGCGTGTTCAACCCCATAGGAGTTAGAGCCCACTCCACTAGAGGAATGGCTTCCTCTTGGGCCTGGTCTAGTGGAGTTTCGATTAAAGACATCTGTGAGGTGGCCGGCTGGTCCTCGCCGCCAATTTCGCCAATTTCGGCGGGAATATTCACGGGCTTTGTCGCCATAGGAAGCGCAGCTATGCCGCGCTGTCATTGGTTCAACAACTTGTCTATGAGTGAACCAATGACGATGCAGTTACACTGCGTTATTGAAAAAGGCTTCAGTAATGGGGAAAAAGGAGACCTTTCCCCATACGCAGTACTCGTTCCGTATCTCAGGGCACCGAGGTTACGTTAGTAACCGAATACGTTTTCTATATGCGGGGTGTTGCAGCGGCAGGCAGTGTGGCTGATTTATGGACATGCATTTTTGATCTGAGCTATGGCTGCATGTCTGTCAGAAATCACTCTCTCTGCTTAAAACGCTGAGGTATTTGTTAACAACAGGAGTGTAAATAGGAGATACTTTGCAATGTGGACAGCTCATTGACGTAGCAGAACTTCAGAGTTTGCTACTGAGATGAGTGAACGTTGGCACACTCTCGCGGCCATACGTTTTCATTTGTTTATGCTGTAAGGACCAACAGTGGGTCGCACGCTGTGGAAGTGATGTTATGGGATTCACTGTCAAATTGCATCGAATCACATAACCATTGCATGGGACAAAGATATAATAGTAATGCATTTGCATGCAACTCAGACAAGATAGAAATATTGATTCAAATATTTTGAGTTTTTATTGAAATCTCATTCATATAATGACTTGTAAATCTAAATGTTTCACAGTATTACTATTCTTATGGTGGAGACGTTGCCTGTACAACATCTGTATTAAAGCACCCTCACTAAATTCTGGGAAATTTCTGGAATCGGGCTGGGCATTCATGTCATAAACCTTTTCTTTTAATCTATGAAACATAACGACTATGCTTATTTGTCTTAGAAGGGTGTTTACAGTCTGCACTGATGTAGGAATGAAACACAAGCATACAGCAGCAGTGATATGTATTTTATATTTTGTATTTCATACTGTTCACTAGAGCTAAGCCATTCGGCGTGGTAACCCAAGCACACATAACCATATTGTTCACTAGAGCTAAGCCATTCGGAGTGGTAGCCCAGGCACACATAGTCTAATAGGCAATAAAGCAGCAGCAGCATATCAGATCTATTCCGCCAAGACCAAACACATCTACATTGTCATACCCATTACCATGCAAAACACTCAGAGTTGTCATGACAGAACTAACATTAAATGAAGATCAGTAAATGCAGTAACAAATGTATTGCTCATGATTAGTTCACTTAATACATTTGCTAATGTTTAACTAATGAACAAAATTTTCAGACAGGAATGTTGTTCCATGATCAACAAAATATGCTGAATCAGTAACATGTCTTAGTTGACAAAATCATGGTGACCGAACGCTGTACAACCTGGATGCTGCATATTAATTGTTGATAGTGTTGCCATAGAAATGCAACATGGAAGGAGACTGGATTAGCAAAAACAAAACAAAAAAACAACAACGGTGATACGCAGGGAGGGAGACAAGAGGCCATTTCTTTGGATGAATGTCAAAGGTCAGCTAATGTTTACCATATTTGTCCTTAACCCTTTCAAGTGTGAGTTTAAAATATTCTAACTGACCCCCCAGATTTAGTTTTTTTAAGGCGACCGTTATTTTAGAACATTTGCCCTTATTGTTTCCATGGCGACATGTCTTGTGTGTCACGAGTGCTGAACGCAGCCACAATAAGGGGCCGTTCACACAGAACGCGTTTTTCTATTCCAATGCGCTACTTTCCCATTGTTTTTCTATGTAAACACGAGCTTAACAGACGTGCATGACCGTTACGCTCGCGTCTCGCGTCTTTTGCAGCGCCTCACACATGAGCGCCGCGTTTTTAAGACGCTGTGTCAAGTTAAAAGAATTTCAACTTTTACACGCAGCGCCGCTCATCAACGTCAGTTCCAAAACAGTGGACCAATCAGAAGAACTCGGAGGCGGGGCAAGCGTTGCGAGCTTCTGTTTACAGTAGCAAGTTGGCATGACAACTGTTTTATATGACGGCAACATGGCGGAGGGGGCGCTCATTATTATCTTATTTTCTTTTTTTCCATGTCAAAACTTGTATCTGTCAATTGTGCTGTTTGCCTATTTCTATTATTTCCGTTATTGTCGTTATTGCCTCACGTCTCAAAAGCGCGTCTCGAGACCCTCGCGTTCTATGCTGCGCTTTTTTTAAAACCACTCCTGAGCGCCGTTTTTAGACGCAAAGACGCGTTCTGTGTGAACGGCCCCTAACACTGTATGACAGATGAATCACTAATCATTTTGTTTTTCCAGAAATCATTTTGTTTTTCCTTTTTTATTTAAAATATTCGCAAACTTGCTATATGATATGATAAATAAGAAAACCATAAAAACAAAACACACAATACAATGCATTTCATCCATCTACTGAAAAGGCACAGTCACCCCTACTTTTTAGCTTTGATTTCGGAATACGTAACATTCTCTGATTAGACGACCGGAGAGACACAACTGGACAATGTTCTGTCAGTAAATCCGAAAGGTAAGGAGGGGCCAAACCATTTAAAGATTTAAATACTAAAAGAAGAATTTTAAAATCAATACGGTATCGTACAGGCAACCAGTGCAAAGACCGTAGCACTGGAATAATATGGTCCTGTTTTTTAATATTGTCAAAAGTCTTGTTGCCACATTTTGTACAATCTGTAACCGGGATAATGCTGTTTGGCTAATCCCATAATACAGTGAATTGCAATAGTCTAGCCTTGATGTTAAAAATACATTAATTATTCTTTCAAAAATTTTTAAAAGATAAAACAGGTTTTACTTTAGCTAAAAGACGAAGCTGAAAAAAACAGGATTTGACTACTGAATTTATCTGCTTTTCAAATGAGTGATTGTGTTTCGTCATTTTAAAACCTTTATAAATGATCTTTATCTTGATGTCTGACATCAGTGTGTATTTTATAAACTCTAAATGTATTGTTTTAATGGTGCTTATGCATATTTAAATGTATGAAACCTTAAAAGAAACATGTGGCTGAAAACATTGCATTGCTGTGATATATGACAAGAGCTGCGCGCATCCGTCTTACAGCCAAAGCGTGAAAGCACAGTTTGAATCTGGCAGTTATGTGACGTTGCTGAAATTTCTAAATCCCATATGTGGGACCGTATGCCCAGGGGCACAGAAATAAAAATCCCATATGTGGGACCGTACCATTCAAAGGGTTAAACATGTTTGGATTGTAAATGTAAATAAAATAGCAGTTATGAAAAACTGTAATATTCTCTTAATAATTAATGCTAAGACATACATTTTCACCCATTTACTCGCAATCTCGGTTACGTATGTAATCCTTGTTCCCTGAAGGAGGGAACGGAGACGTATGTCAGTAGTGACCGACAAATTGGGATATTGCCAGAGAGCCCTATCAGCTTCGAGTGAACTTAAACAAGCCAATGGAATTGGCGTGCAATATTTGCATAATGCGCACCACCCCCGACAGGTGGTATAAATAGGGAAGCAGATGCAATCGCACTCTGTTTTTCGCTAAGGAGACAACTGTAAGTCTGCACTGCAGCGAGGGCACAGGAACTGCAGCGACGGTACATACGTCTCCGTTCCCTCCTTCAGGGAATGAGGGTTATATACGTAAACAAGACGTTCCCTTTCAGTCGGTCAGTCGTTCCCTTTCAGACATTCCCAATTCATTGGTCTACTGCTGTTCCCTATGACTTAGACAACACTGGGGAAGTGAACCTGAAAGGGACGCTGCGGAGGCCACAACCTACCCTGCAGGGGAGGAATTTACGTGGAATACACATATGGACTGGCCATGGGCAGTATGCATATGGAGTCCCTGGGATGGCTCCAGCCTAGAGATAGGTCGAGACTCATCTGACAGGTGACAGCAGAGGTGGCTCTGCTAAGGGAAAGACACGGGCTCACCATGGGGAGTTGACCGTGGACAATACACATATGGGACCACTCACGTGGAGGGGTCACGACATATCCCAGCTAACAAAAAGGAGTTGTCAGAACGTTTTGTTAACATTCTCTTTAAGTTATGAAAACGTTATTTTGGAATGTTTTCTAAACGTTCAAAACGTCCAGTTTTTTTAATGTATCAAGAATGTTTTTTTCTTGGTTTATGTTAACGTTAGAGGAACATTCCATTCTATCATTTTGGAAATGTTATGAAAACGTTATTTCGGAATGTTTTCTAAACGTTCAAAACGTCCAGTTTTTTTAATGTATCAAGAATGTTTTTTCTTGGTTTATGTTAACGTTAGATGAACATTCCATTCTATTATTTTGGAAATGTTATAAAAACGTTATTTTGTAATATTTTTGGAACGTTCAAATGAACTGTTTTTAAGAAAGTTTTTTCTTGGTTTATGTGAACGATAAAGGAACATTCCATTCTATCATTTTGGAAATGTTATGAAAACGTTATTTTCTGAACGTTCACAACACCCTGCCCCGCTAGAAATGTTACGTTCCCAGAACATTCTCAAAACATCCCCACTGGTGTTAAGGACGTTGTCTAATAATGTTCCCAGAACGTTCTGAAACGGTCACGATGTGGAGCTCTTTTAAGGTTTGGGGGACGTTATTTGGCGGACATTCACAGAACATTTAGGAAACCATATTTTATTTTTTATTATTTTTAGGCAACATCCCTGCTGCCCTCGTCAAAAACGTTGATTAATAAGAGTATCTGCTCAAACAAAAACTAATTTTTCTTAAATGTTTTACAAAAAACAACAGCACATGCATGAGCTAATATAACTGCTGTATCACTGCATCAGTAACTACACAGTTACTGTCTTTAAATAAAGCGACATGCAGCAGAGCATCAGTGTCTCTGGATCATCACTGACTGAAGCTCAGGATCTACTCTCCAGCACAATGGTGACACACAAAACTCAGATAACAGAAACAACATTAAACACTAACAGATCTCTGTAGATCTCTGCATCTTCACTTATTACAAACCACTCTGACTTTGTTTCTTTCATACAAATCTTCTTTATGAGGTGTTGATGTTTTATCAAATTTATAAATGTCACCGTTATGGAGGTAAGCACTTGTTTTAGTTGGACTCCTGACCCTTTACATTTTAATTATTTAAAATTGTTGCAATTGTGTTTTAAAGCATGCATTGCAAAATAAATTGTGAGAAAAATCTGATCATATGGATTTGATTGTTCATTGTTATTATTCTCATCATACAGTGGCCTTATTCTCTGGTCTCTGAATATTGTATTTTCTTTCGTGTTATTATAGTCCAATGATAGTGTATAAAATCCTGCCATGCTTTGATATTTTGAAAGCTTTCATTATTGTGCAGAAATTATTCAAACAGTATCATACAGATTCACACAGACATCAAGATTCTGCGTATGATCCTCAACAATATTGACAAAATTTTCAGATAAACCGATTAACTCTGAACATCACAAAACAAGCTACTAAAGTCACAAAAAAGATTTTGTTTAGTGTCACCATCGTTGAGGATCATACGCTGATTCATGATGTCTGTGTTGAAGGTTGAATAAAAAGCCCTCCTCAAAACTCTTGTCTGTAAGAATTAAATATAATAAACATTAATAAAACTAACAGTTAATACATTCTCAGCTTGAGGCTTTAGTGATGATGACTAAATCATCAGCAATAAACAACTCAATTCATCTGATCAGAAGTTCTCTTGCGTTTATTGCTATCACTGTTATGTCTTGATAACACAAGCAGCCAGAGAAAATCTAACATCATGTGTCAAGAATCAAGAGCCCATCTAAAGCAAACGCTCACCTCTATAACGGTGACTTCAAACTTTATTATTTTCTATAAAACACACACGCGGAAGGCAATGTTCTCGTGACCTTGTTCAACTTTGCCTAAAAGTTCTCTAAAAGTGACAAAAATTCTGACATTTTACAGAACATTTGTGACATAAACGTCCTCTTTTGGTAATGAAAGTGCTGCAGTTCAAGGTTCCTTATATGACTTTAGGGGGACGTTCCAATTTGGGTCATTTTATGGTCACATAAGAACGTTCAAAACATTGAACTTCAAAAACATTTAGCAAATATTAATTACATCATAAAGACGTTACGGCTACAGCAATGTTGTTCTCACAACGTTTTCTCTATATAATGAGAACATTCATTAAGTACAGATTACAATGTAAGGACGCTTTTTATAAACATTGTACTCAGAACGTATTATGATAACATTCTGAAAACATTTAGCAAATAATAATAACATTAAAAGCATGTTCTCAGAATGTTATCCTAAGAACGTTTTCGCTCAACATTACGAGAACATCAGTCAAGTACAAATAACGTGATAAGACGTTTCAAGAACATTGTTATGAGAACGTTTTTACTCAACATTATGAGAACATCAGTCAAGTACAAATAACGTGATAAAGACGTTACAAGAACGTTGTTATGAGAACATTTTCGCTCAACATTACGAGAACATCAGTCAAGTACAAATAACGTGATAAGACGTTTCAAGAACGTTGTTATGAGAACGTTTTTACTCAACATTATGAGAACATCAGTCAAGTACAAATAACGTGATAAGACGTTTCAAGAACGTTGTTATGAGAACGTTTACCCTCAACATTAGGAGAACATCAGTCAAGTACAAATAACATGATAAAGACGTTACAAGAACGTTGTTATGAGAACGTTTTTGATCAACATTAGGAGAACATCAGTCAAGTACAAATAACATGGTAAGAACGTTCCAACAATGTTGTTCTAAGAATGTTTCCTCTCAACGTTATGAGAACGTATTTTAACTATGACAACATTAAAAGAATGTTCTTGAAACATTATTTTAGAAATGTTTTTTTCTAACATTTTCAAAACTTTAACAACGTTAGTGAAAGTTATGGAAACATTCCCTGTTAGCTGGGATGGTACCCAGCCAAACATCAACGTTGGTGACAGAATGTCCGAGCCGCAAGGGGAGGCAGAGGAACTTGACAGGGTTTGCCAAGCGTGGAACTACTGGAGTAATGGATGCATGTATCTGGCCCAGGGGGCTGGAATGGCATTGCAAGCCAACACTAGAATGGGTTTTTCACGTTACTGGCTACTGGAAGCGAGTACATGGGAAGATACCGGTTCCACACGAAAGCTATAGAATCTAGCGAACATATTGGGTGTTGCCCAGCCCGCAGCTCTACAGATATCTGTCAGCGAGGCGATGTGCGCCAGCACCCGGGAAGAGGCAACTCCTCTGGTGGAGTGAGCTCTCAACCCAAGCAGGCAAAGCACACCTTGGGACTGATAAGCCAAGGCAATGGCATCCACTATCCAGTGGGCCATCCTCTGCTTGGAGACAGCCTTTCCCTTCTGCTGGCCTCCGTAACAGACAAAGAGCTGATCTGAGGTCCTAAAGCTTCGCATTCTATCCATGTAAAGATGCCGAGCACAGACGGGACAGAGCAAAGCCAGGGCTGGGTCTCCCTCCTCCGAAGGCAGCACTTGCAGGTTCACTACCTGATCTCTGAAGGGAGTGATAGGAACCTTGGGCACATATCCAGGCAGGGGTTTCAGAATAACATGAGAGTCACCGGGCCCGAATTCTAGGTATGATTCGTCAACCGAAAATGCGTGCAGTTCCCCTACCCTCTTCACAAAGGCCAATGCAACCAGGAGGATGGTCTTAAGGGACAGTACTTTTAACTCAGCTGACTGCAAAACCTCGAAGGGATGACCCTGGAGAGATGTAAGAACCAGGGAGAGATCCTAAGAGGGTATAGAGGAAGGGCGAGGTGGATTCAGTCTCCTTGCCCCCCTCAGGAACCTGACAATCAGGTTGTGCTTCCCCAACGACTTACCTTTAACTGCATCGTAATGTGCGGCAATAGTGGCAACATACACCTTGA
Source organism: Chanodichthys erythropterus (assembly GCF_024489055.1). Classification (NCBI taxonomy): domain Eukaryota; kingdom Metazoa; phylum Chordata; class Actinopteri; order Cypriniformes; family Xenocyprididae; genus Chanodichthys; species Chanodichthys erythropterus. The sequence goes on from NC_090227.1 coordinate 21,511,052, forward strand.
GGGTGGAGGGAGACAGTCTTCGCTCAAGCCCTCTTGCAGGTAGGAAAGCACAGACCTGACCGAACATGATCGGGGGTCCTCTCGGTGAGAGGAACACCATTCGACAAACAGGTTCCACTTCAACGCATAGAGGTTCCTTGTGGAAGGAGCTCTAGTGGAAGTGATAGTGTTTACAACCGACTGGGAGAGATAACTTTGAACCTCCGTGTCCCATTCAGGGACCACACATGGAGTTTTCACAGGTCGAGACGCAGGTGCTAGAGGGTGCCCCATCTGTGCGAGAAGGCTCACTGGGGGAAAAGCATTGTGATAAAGTTCGTATGAAGGAAGGCAGAAGACAAGGGTCGGCTGACTGCTGACGGTGGTATTTATTGTAAATTTCAAATACAAACACAAAAGCAGGTGCATCAGCACAATAACTCAAATCATAGCGCAACAAAACTTTCACTCCATGGCAGGTCGTGAATGACAAAGTCCACCGGTCAGCAGTCCTTCTCTCTCTCGCTCACTCCTGTTTGTCCTGGCATTATATACTCTCTCCACGCCAATTACTGAAACAAGAAACAGGTGTTCATCATTTACATTCAACCCACTCATTAACCGATTGTCTTCTGCCTCTCTCTCCCGCTGCAGCTTTCGCTGAACCACGCCCCCCCTGCCACACGCATATTTGCGTAGAACTCGGGGCCAGCTGTGTGCCAGAGCATCCGTGCCGAGCGTGAGGGAATAGAACAACTGGCAGTGGGCAGTGTCCGGGGAGGCAAAAAGATCTATCTGTGCAGCCCCAAAGTGCTGCCAAATCAGCTGGACCACCTGGGGATGGAGTCTCCATTCGCCCAGAAGCAGAGGCTGCCGTGAGAGCTTGTCAAGTCAAAGTCTGCTTTATTGTCAGTTTTGCCACATATACAGTACATACATACAGAGAATTGAAATTGCATAACTCTCAGACCCCTGACTCTCAGACCCATGCATGGGGTAAAAGAAGGGAGGAGGGGCAATGTCTGGAGGGAGTTCAGCTTCCTGACAGCCTGATGTATGAAGCTGCCTCCCTGATGGCAGCAGACTGAAGAAGCTATATGTTGGGTGGGTGGGATCACCTGCAATGCAGAGGGCTTTGTGGGTGAGACGGGTGCAGTAGATGTCCTGGAGGGAGGGAAGAGAGACACCAACGATCTTCTCAGCTGCTCTCACTATGTGTTGAAGTGACTTTCGGCAGGACGCATTGCAGGCGCCATACCACACAGTGATGCAGCTAGTCAGAATGCTCTTGAGGTTCCTCTGTAGAAGGTACACATGATAGGGACCGGGGCTTTGGCCCCGCATTTTGCGGAGGAAGTAGAGACGCTGCTGTGCTTTCTTGGCCAGTGCTGCAGTGTTGCTAGTCCAGGAGAGGTTCTCTGTGATGTGCAATCTTGATGTGGTGCATGACTAGTCATTCAAAGCATGAGGATAGGATTAAGTGCGACTGGACGGTAGTCATTGAAGCAGGATGGAGATGACATCTTCGGGACTGGAATGATGGTCATAGCCTTGAAGCATATAGGGACAAAAGCCTGACTTAGTGAGATGTTGAAAATGTCTGTGAAGACATCGGTGAGTTCCACTGCACAGTCTCTCAGTATACGCCCAGGAATGTTGTCAGGACCCGGGGCTTTGCGCGGTCGGCTGCACGGTTGAGCACGCCTGGGACATGAATGGCATGAAGCGACCTCAAATGCTTCTGACTCCATAACAAGAGATGGTGGGCGAGTTGCGACATGCGATGGGAGCGTAGACCACCCTGATGGTTGATGTACGCAACGGCCGCAGTGCTGTCTGAGCGGACCAGTACGTGCTTCTCTGTCAGCAGCTACTTGAAGCGTACTGCTAGCAACTCGAGCAATTGATATGCCAATGCAGTTGAGGCCCCGTCCACAGACCTGATACTGCATGCCCGTTGTACGTGGCTACCCACCCTGTGGCAGAAGCATCTGTGTAGACCACATCATGCCTGGACACTTGTTTCAGGGGAACACCTGCCAGCAGGAAGGAAGGGTCCGTCCACTGGGTGAGGGTGCGACGGCAGTTTGGTGTAACGGGGACACGGAAAGTACCGCACTGCCACGCCAATTTCGGGACATGGTCGTGAAGCCAGTTTTCAGGCGGCCTCATATGAAGCAATCCGAGCGCTGTGACTGTGGCTGCGGATGCCATATGCCCCAGGAGCCTCTGAAAAAGTTTCAGTGGGGCCGCTGTCCTGCGCTTGAGTGTACTCAGGCAGTTGGCACAACTGCTCCCGCTCCTGTCAAATTGCATGCTTTTGATGGGTCAATGTGCAATCAGACGTCCGTCCAGGTGTATGTGAATACTTTGGCTTGCCATACATGGCCCCTATGCCTGCATCTCCATTTCTCCAATTATGGTCTAGGTCACGGGTCAAACAGAAATTGCGTGCTGCGTTAATCGCACGTTAATAAAATTATGATAATAAAAAAATGCTGTTAAAATGAATTTGTGTTAACGCGTTAATTTTGACAGCCCTATATGTGCCCTATATATGAATATATAAACACTACAGATTATTCATTAGACACTACATCAAAAAAAAATCATCAAAAGAAGAAAAAAATAACACAGTACCCAGAACTGTCACAACTTTAAAAATCCAATAATGAAGAAGAATAGAAAGGTTCCAATACATTTAATAATAAAACAAACAATCCACATGGCATTAAAACCGACGGTAACACAAACAACAACCGACCATGATCAGAGGAACCAAAGGAAACAAACAAGGTTAATAAGGAGACACAGCTGAACTAATAGAACTAATCATATCAGTAACCATGACAACTCATAAGTAGCAGGAAACTAGACAAAGAAAACACTGAAAATAAACTAAAAGTCACTAAAAATGAAACTAAACAGAACAGTGTAGCATGCAGTCACAGAAAAAAAGGTAAGTTGTATGCAATAAACATTTTGCAATTGCATAAAAAAGGATTGTAATCACAACTTAGCAGTGCTTGAAGTGGGCCAGTTTGCATAACTGGGACTTCTATATTTTAACCTGTAGCTTACCCTCACTAATTATTGTGTACTTTCACTTCTCACATGTTGCTGGTATGTTGACTGCCCACACCAAAACATAAATTAGGCTATTAATTAATTGTATACATTGCGTTCAGAGCTTTTATAAGCTGTATGAATTGAATGGACCAATTATCTGTGCTTTTTTTTAGCAAAAGATAAATGCATGCCTGACATCTAGAGGACATTCTGAGAAAAATCACTGTCAAGTAAGACATGAACAAATATATATAATATGCTATGGCAATAAAACCAGTTGTTTCTCAGTTGTTTCTAAATAACCTGTGAAGTAATTCACTGAAAAAAGTCGATTATTTTTTTTTATTTTTTTTATTATTTTTTTTTTCTCCCAGTTTAAAGATTGATTTAGCAAATAAACACATCAGTACTATTCTGGCAACAAAGTAAACACCAAAGAAAATACCATAGATAATTCCTAACCTTTTGGCCATTCCTAGATGTTGGTTGTCCACTGTAGGTGGAAGGTCAATTTGTGTTACTGTTTCTAAACCTTAGAACTCACTACACTTTACTCTCCATAACATTTCTTCTCTGTTTACTTTTATGACCCAGCTAAAAATATATCTGTTTGAAATATATGTTAAATAATGTGGCTTCATGAGGCCTTCACGTGTTTTCAGTGTGTATTCAAATGTATTTGGCATGCACTATGAAAAATGACCTTGAGCTACAGAAAGGCACTATATAAATAAAACTACTTCCTCTTTAAAGTTGTAATTTCTTTGTAATCTTGTTTAACCTTTCTTAACCTTTTCTTAACCTTGTAACCTTGTTTAGAAAAAGAAATCATGATGAGATCGGATGGTGACGTCCTGATTTCCAAGGATGGCACCACCCGCTCTTTTAAAGTAACACCCCTCCAACCTTCAACCACAACCTTCATCAAATTAGTTAGCTGAGTGAGTGAGAAAGGACAAGAGATGTACATCACACTGTATATTTTTCTATACCTGTCATTTAACTGTATTTCTGCAGCTTCAATCCTCAGATCAGGTTCCTGTCAGCTCCAGGGACGGTTCAAATTGAATGGAATGTACCAGGATGGAGATGTTATACTTGGAGGCCTGTTTCAGGTTCATTTTTTCACAGTGTTCCCAGATCTGAGCTTCAGAATGAAACCAGAACCACCACACTGTGAAAAGTGAGTCTAGAGCCAGACATATTGCTTAACTATAAAAGAGGAGAGAAACATATTTAAAATAATAAATAAATAAATAACCTAATTAATTAATAATAAGAATTATGAATGTTCTTCTTGAGCCTCTTTTTTCATATTTAATTTGCTCAAATTATGTGTTGACAGCAGTAATAACAAGCCTTGATGGGGGAAAAAATTGTAGATCTGTATTGAAATTACAGTGTACAGTTCACTTTATTTACTGTGTAAATAAAGTGATGCTTTAACTCAGAAGTATTTGAAATGTGTTAATGGTTCTATTAATTTGTATTTTAATTATCTTTAAGTATCACTAAATGTACACATTTAACATTTTGTCTTTCCTAGATTTGATATGGAGAGCTTCCAGCAGGCTCAGACCATGGCTTTTGCAATAGATGAGATCAATAAGAATCCCAGACTGCTGCCTAACATCACTCTTGGTTACCATCTTTATGACAACTGTGTGAGGCTAGGAATGGCATTCCGGGCTGCCATATCCCTGGCTAGTGGGACAGAGGAGTCCTTCTCAAACCTAAACTGCACTGGCCATCCTCCGGTGATTGGGATTGTCGGGGATCCAAGTTCAACTCCTTCCATTGCTATTTCCAGTGTTCTGGGACTGTTTCGAGTACCTATAGTAAGATGGAATGAAAAAGTAAAAATACACTGTGTGCAAATGCACTTTTAAGTTAAATTTGGTGTCCCTTTCTGCCACAACCACACACACACACACACACACATTTTATATATATATAAAATATAATATCGGAACTTCTCATCTGTTTTTTATTTTTTTATTTAATCTTTTTTTTATTTTATTTTTTTTCTACACTATTTTTCTGGCTCAACTCTTCTCTTCTTTCTCCATCTCCACTAATTAGGTTAGTTACTATGCCACCTGCTCCTGTTTGAGTGACAGGAAAAAATACCCCTCTTTCTTCAGAACTATCCCCAGTGATGCCTTCCAGGTGCGGGCTATGGTTCAGATCTTGAGATATTTTGGATGGACCTGGGTTGGTCTTGTCTACAGTGATGATGACTATGGCATCTATGCTGCTCAGTCCTTCCAGCAGGAAATGCAGCTGATTGGACATTGTTTTGCTTTTTCTGAAATTCTGCCCCATGATAACAACCACAGAGATATTCAGCGTATAATCGGAGTAATCCAGGCCTCTACAGCTAGAGTGGTTGTTGTTTTTTCTACATCATCCTTTCTGTTGCCTTTGATGGATGAGGTGGTGTTGCAGAACATCACAGGCAGGCAGTGGATTGCAAGTGAAGCTTGGGCCACCTCACCTGTATACTACACTCCACGTTTCATGCCCTTTCTTAGGGGCACGCTGGGCATTGCCGTTAGGCGTGGAGAAATTCAGGGGCTTCATGACTTTCTGCTACGTCTTTGTCCCAGCAATGATCCAAGAAATAATATGTTGAGGATCTTTTGGGAGAACATGTTTGGGTGCAGTTTTGAAACAGGGGATAAAGAGACAGATGGAGAGCAAGTGAAAAAGGTGTGTACAGGACAGGAGGATCTGAGCACAACAGACACACCATACACTGATGTTTCAGGTTTGAGGGCAGCGTATAATGTCTATAAGGCAGTTTATGCCCTGGCACATGCGCTTCATGACCTGATGCAGTGTGAGGAGGGTAGAGGACCATTCAGTGGGAACAGCTGTGCTGACATAATCAAACTAAAACCCTGGCAGGTAACAACCACAGATATAGTGCAGATTCTCTTTAGGCATATAGACTAGCTATATGTAGAAAAGCAAAATATATGCTCTATGTTAATTCAAATTTCAGATAAACATATAACACCTGTCCTGTCTACGAACTGTACAGCTGGTTCACTATCTACAGAAAGTGAACTTCACAACAGGTTTTGGGGATCATGTGTCATTTGATAAGAATGGAGATGCTCTGGCCATCTATGATGTGTTAAACTGGCAGCCGAGCTCTGATGGGTCAATAAGTATCTACACGGTCGGTATAGTAAATGAAGGGATGGCAACGGGGACGGTGCTCACACTGGATGAAGAAGCAATTTACTGGAACTTTGAGACAAAAAAGGTAAGTAACATTAAAATATTCAATGATGTGATAAGAAAAATAAATGAATACAAAAGACACGCTTATCATTATGTAGAAGAGATAAACACATGAAATATGATGTCTCTTTCAGCCCCCACGTTCTGTGTGCAGTGAGAGCTGCCCCCCAGGAACCAGACAATCCACAAGGAAGGGCCATCCTGTCTGCTGTTTTGACTGCCTGTCATGTGGAGATGGAGAGATTTCTAATACAACAGGTGCTAATTCTATTGAAGAGTTTACTATTGGTAAACAGTATTTGACTATAATATGAAAATGCCCCAATTTCCTCTTAAATTCTTGCCTTTTTCCCTTTTTCTTAATCACAGGTGCTATTGAGTGCACAGTGTGTCCAGATGAGTTCTGGTCCAATAAAGATAAAGATCAGTGTGTCCCTAAAGATGTAGAGTTTCTATCCTATGAGGAACCTCTGGGCATCTCTCTGACCACTGCTTCCCTGCTTGGCACCTGCTTCTGTGCTTTTGTGATGGTCATCTTTGCTCTTCACCATAATACTCCCATAGTACGAGCCAACAATTCAGAGCTCAGCTTCCTACTTCTGCTGTCACTCAAACTGTGTTTCCTGTGTGTGCTGCTGTTCATTGGTCAGCCACAGCTGTGGACATGTCAGTTAAGACATGCTGTGTTTGGCATAAGCTTTGTCCTGTGCATCTCCAGCATCCTGGTCAAAACTATGGTGGTAATAGCTGTGTTTAAGTCATCTCGGCCAGAGAGTAAAGGAGCGATGAAATGGTTTGGAGCAGTTCAACAAAGATGCACAGTTCTGGTCCTAACAGCCCTCCAGGTTGTGATATGTGCAGTCTGGCTATCAACTGCCTCTCCAACACCCCATAAAAACAACCAGTATATCCGCTCTAAAATAGTATATGAATGTGCTATTGGCTCAGTGGCTGGTTTTTCTATGCTGCTGGGATACATTGGACTGTTGGCAGCAGTAAGTTTCCTTTTAGCCTTCCTGGTGAGAAATCTTCCAGATAATTTTAATGAAGCAAAGTTCATCACTTTCAGTATGTTGATCTTCTGTGCTGTGTGGATTGCGTTTATTCCAGCATATGTGAGCTCTCCAGGAAAATATGCAGTAGCTGTAGAGATATTTGCCATTTTAGCTTCTAGTTTTGGATTACTGGTGGCCATATTCGCCCCAAAGTGCTACATCATCCTTTTACATCCGGAGAGAAACACTAGACATGCCATAATGGGAAGAGAAACACATAAGAAATAGTTTTACAGGCTGCCTGCATATCTTTGGTGTATGCTTGTAGATATGTTATTTTGAGTGTTCCTAATGCATGTAATTGAAAGACTTCCTCTACATGCAGATGACTCATACAATGCATGTTTTGCATATTTTATTCACAGATAATATAATGATTAAAGTTGTTGATTTATACAAGAAAAAAAAACAAATAAAGTAACGGTAAACGAGGGGGGAAAAAATACACATTTATGCTTCTTCTTGTTTAATTGCCTGGGTATTAAAGATGAAGTGGCCCATATTTTGTAATGATGAAATGGCCCAGTTGTTCCATATTTTTAATCTGCCCTATTAACACTAAATTGTAAAGATGTATCTTATCAGAACCGGATCTGGATAATAGATCTTTAACGGCACAGAAGATCAGCATCTCTCTGGTGACATATGCAGGACTGCGAGCCATTTCTGCCAAAACAATGACCATTTCTTCCAAATGACTTCATGCTTACATTTGATCCATCCAATCAATAACAGATGGATAAAACCAAGTCCCCATCTCACAGTGTCCCGAAACACAGCTTCGATAAATCCAAGCAGCACATTGAAAATAAATATACTGAAGAATAAATAGAAAAATATATAAAAACACACAGAAAGCAATAAATAAATACAAAAATATATAAAAGCATACAAAATTAAATTTAAACTAAAATGTTAATTTATTTCTGGGACTGTTTTGAGTACCTATAGTAAAATGGGATGATAAAAATTAGATGGGTGGCAAAAAATTTATATTCATGTTAATTCATTTTTTTTTTTTTTTCATGTTCATTTCCATTGCTTTAAGGATTGAAAATTAAGTATATTAATGTTAATTATAAGGATAACATTTTCGAATACTTTTTTAAATGCCGCAAAACTTGAAAGGGTAAATAAAGCACACAGTTTCCGCCAATCTCATGTTAATCTTGAGTATCTATAGAGTAGTATCGCATCATTCATATCCCCGATAAGTCTTTAGTTTTATCAGGACAGTCAATAAAATCTGGAATCTTCAGGATGCTTCTCGCATGCTGGACTGTGCTGTAAGCTGACCTCGGCTCTGGCCGTTCTAGAGAAAAACAGACACTCTGACACCTTTGTTACCCTCCGAGGTAAAACAGAAGGCCTAATTTCCTAGCTCTTAGGACATCAAAGGGGCCCTCATGTGGACTACGGGCCAGATTCACATTCCAACACACACACACACACACACACACACACACACACACACACACACACACACATAGACACACACACAAAAACACACAAACATACATTACTGACTGTATATGTAAAATATAACGATGCCAAGTCACATCCATGTATTTACCCATCATTTATCTCAAGTGTACGCATGTTTCCTAATGTTTAGACTTAGTTTAAATAACTGTAGTTGAGTTAGTTTTAGTTGTAATAAGGGAATTTTATCTGTAAACCATAACTTCCTTTATATGCCTGCAGGGCTTAACATTAACTTTTTTGCTCACCAGCCCCTGTGTCTAGTGGTTTTCCAAAGTTACCAGCCATTCAGCATTTTCACTGGCCACAATTTTGCTGTTGGGAAATTACATTTTATATGATTAAAGTTGACTTTGGCATGCTTAAATTACTAGATTTTGAGTCATTTAACTTGATTTACAAGATTTAAAATCCTTTCAAACTTACAAATGCAGATTGACCACCCAAATCAAGACTATACATTGTATATATCAGCTGGAATGTACAGTTATTTTTGTTCAGCTATATAAAAAGAACAAAGAATCAAAATTACAAATAGTAATTTTAAAAAAAAAAAAATTTTTTTGTTTATTTAGCATGTATACATTTATTTAACATTTTACGATGTTTGATTAACATTAATGACATAAAGGTATTTATTTGGGTGCTGCTGAATGCATGGACGTCATACACATCCAGTTTTTACCCACCTGTTTACGTCCACAAGCCATAGCTGACTGTATTCACGCGAGATAAGCTACTTCACACGATGCATTTTGACATCTGTGTGTGCTTGTATTCAGGCGCAACGAGAACTGATCGCGCGCGCGACAGAGAGCACACACGCCAGCGATTCAGTTGTGTGTAATTCAGCGCGATTCCGCCTATCCCGCCTTCACTAACCGCAAGTTAATCGATAAAGAACTGTGACTGAATTGTAATTTGTGATACGACGAGCTTAGCTACCTTTCATTTGGCTGTAGGCTGAAATTATATTTAACCCGCCAAAGTGGCTAGTGGGAGTGGCTGTCTTACCCGCCACAGCGGAAATCTACCCGCATTTGGCGGGTTGGTGGATGTTAATGTCAAGCCCTGTATGCCTGTCTGATCTATCGAGTTTGATCTCGTTTTAAAGCTCTGGCTACTGATCATTCACTGAGATATGTCACATAGCTGATAAATGCATTTTTCTATGTGTTTAATGATACTGTGAAGAAAGTACTACATCTCGAAATCTGATCTGATAGTCATAAATTCAGCTAGGAGACCAAACAAAGGAACTTTGCCCGCCAAATAGTGCTGCGTATCTATTGGCCGTTACAATTCAGGGGGTGTGTTAGCTTGGTTTTCCATAAAAACAACGACACACAACTTTTTGGTTGTCTCTTCTTTCTTCTCTGTCATCTTACGTGTCAGTTAAACCTCGTTTGAAAACCCCGCCGGAGAAACCCTCTCGGAAAGGACCAACCAAGCCAGGCGCATTGAAACTCTGCTGCACACCAACTTGAACCATAAGTATCATAATTTCTCTGAAATTTGTTTAAACTGATTTCTGTGCTGGCTTTCAAAGGGTTAACTGTCGTAATTTGCCATTCTTTGACCATCCTTCCTGTCCTGTCTCTACGTTCCCCTTTTGTATATATTTGTATATTCTGTATTTAGACGTATAACCTATGTATTAGTAGTTTTCATATATTAAATACATTATATCCATGCTCTTTGTTCTCTTACTCGTTCAACAAAGACCAGGTCACTTTAACGTTTCGACCCTATCCTTGTTTTACATTTGGATACTATCATAGGAATTTATCCTCGTGGCCAGAGGACAACATTTCCGTTGTAATAGTCTGTGGCGAACTTTTCTCGGTTTGCCGGACGAACTGATAGTTTCTCTACATAATTATTAAACCAGAACTAATCATGTATGTGATTGATTATAATTTGTTGTAATGAATTCACCATAAATGGTTAATTCCCCCTTGGGTCGGTATGTGCATAATAATTATTCATAAAGCTTTATGAATTATTATATTCATATTCCACCCATAAATTGATAACTGTACGAATCGCTACATTGGGAATCTAAAAAAAAGGTTATCTTTCCCTCACAACCAAAAAGACACTTCTTTTTAAAAAGTTGTGAAGTAAAATATCTAGCTCCCACCAGAACGCCTTTCATATTCAATGTACGAAGAAAGTGTAAAACTCTTGCAGTTCTCAAAGCAAACGCTACATCCTACGCCTTCCCTATTCAATTTATAGAAAAAGTGTAACTGCCAGTTTACACTTTCTTCGTAACTTACAGTAAATACGGATAGCGGTGTGGCGGAAGCTAGATATTTCATTGCATAACAGAAGGCCTTTATTAACCCTCTGGAGTCTGAGGCTGATTTTGGGCCCTGGAGAAGTTTTGACATGCCCTGACATTTGTGCTTTTATCAGTTGGTTATAAACATATTAATGACAAAAGTGTCATTACACTGTATTCAGCACAAACTAGGCTACCATAATATGTGAGGAACATGTATGTACATGTTTGTGTTTTTAAAGGAATAATGTTTATGCGTGGTTATTGAAAAAACAAAAAAAAAAAAAGTAACTGAAACAATACCTAAAAATGCATACTAAATGTTTTTTCACAAGACTTTTGAGAATTGTATATTTTAGTGTAGAGTTTTTGCTTCAAAATGATGTGGAAATGATCCTCCCTACTCTGACACATAAAACATTGTATTGATTTTAAATTTCTAAGACACTTTTTGTTTAGGTAGGCCATATGCGAAGAGGTGTGACTCTTCATGAATAATGAAGTGATTTACACCTGGGGAGATTAAGACCCTGCCCCTAATGAGCCGCATAATGAGCCATTCAGTCAGGAATGTGACTGAGTCAACTAAGAAAATGCAAAGACAAGACATATCATTGTTTTTTTTCTTTTTTATTTAAAATAAAGTTAACAATATAATCCACATATAAACTAGGGTCAAAGGCACATTTTTTGTGTATACAGGCAAATAAAGGTAAGGTTTATAAAAAAAGCCCACTTTTACACCCTATACATAACCTGCTTGATCACATATAGATAATCTTTGCAGCCCAATGGTCAGTGAGAGGTGGTGAACAGAGAATCTGAACAGTCACACATCTGTGTGCCATTTTAGAAAACAGTTCAACTGAAGACACAAGTAAATGTCACATGCCTGGCATTTCCAAGGTGTGTCTTGCCTTTTACCAAGCTGTACTTTGCAAAGCATGCAGTTCCGATGACCAGCGGTGGCATTATTCCTTGCATCTGATGTCAGCTCTGCTCCTGGAACCGGTACATGGTCACTTTTGGTCCGTTTTGGAGCTGCTTTCTGTGACGACACACCACAGAGCTCTGCAAATATATTATCATCAAATATGAATCTTATTAATATTATCATCAAATATTATCATCAAATATGATGATTTGCTACTTATGAAACATTTCTGAACAATTGTAAACAATAAATGTTTCTTGAGCTGCAAATCATCATATTAGAATGATTTCTGAAGGATCATGCGACACTGAAGACTGGAGTAATGATGCTGGACATCACAAGAATAAACGACTTTGTGAAATATATTCAAATAGAAAACAGTTATTTTAAATTGTAATAATATTTCACAATATTACTGTTTTTACTGTATTTTTAATTGAATAAATGCAGCCTTGGTGAGCAGACGAAACTTATTTTAAAAACATGAAAAATCTTACAGATTTCAATATAGGCCTACCATATAGTGGGTAAAAGTGTACTTACTCAACTGTGTTGCTGCGTGCCCTCCTAGTGGGAATTGCAGGTGAATGTGAGAGTGATGGATCCACATTCCTAAAAAAAAATGTAAAAAAAAACCCTGTTATTATTAGCATATAAGATAATACTCTCATACCATTAGCTATGCATAACTGACAGGAAAGTAACAGGTATACAAGCATGCTGTATATGTCTGTCAATTGGCCATTACCGGACAAAGTGTGCGAATGTGTAAACGTTTACAGTCTGCTATATCAGTTAGCACATTTAGCAAATAGCAACATGTTCGCAGCATTTCACAACCAAGCATATTTTAGCACATTCACGCCTATCATATACGGTACTTAGATACGCTATATATATATTTATAGATAGATGTAAATATAAGGCAAATATAGATGTACGCTTGTATATAAAAAAAAAAACACGTCAAATAATTTGAGTATATCAACAGAAAAGCATTCTATTTATAAGCATTTTTATGAGATAAAGTTATATATATATATATATATATATATATATATATATATATATATATATATATATATAGATAGATAGATAGATAGATATAAATATAAGGCAAATATAGATGTACGCTTATATAAATAATTTAAGTAGGCCCTATATCAACAGAAAAGCATTCTATTTATAAGCGTTTTTATGAGATAAAGTTATATATATAGTTATATAGATAGATGTAAATATAAGGCAAATATATGTACGCTTATATAGAAAAAAAAAACACGTCAAATAATTTAAGTAAAACTAAATCACTTACTCATCAGAAACTGTATCTTCAGCTGGATCAAGTCGCTCTTCAAAATGCAGACGTTCATCGTCAGAGTCGTGTTCTTCTTCCGAGGAAAGAGTGAACTTCCTCACTGTCCAGGACCATCTGAAGAGCCTGCTCACCTGTGTAGTGTGCCATCTTCCAAACGCGAAGGACAGCGAATGAATCTGATGAAACTTGATGCTTTTTAAGACGCTGTTAGGGGCGTTTACAGTTTGCATAAATCGCCTCAGCACATTATCTTATGAATAGAGCGCTCTGCGCGTGGGCGGGCACACATTAAAGATAATTAGGTCAGACAGGAGAAACAGTACCTCTCTTTACTTTTATACTGATTACATAAAGGGAGAATATTTGTTTTAGAATTTATTTGTTTTGTTTAAAAGTAGACACTTAAAGCTTTCCAAAGACATATCTCTCATGTCCATGTAGCATGTATAAGCCATCTATTTTAGTTACTTTTAGTGACGTTTTAGAACGATGTTTGCAGAGACGGAGACGGCAGGACAGCACACCCTGTATATTTTATTTATTTTTAAAAAGCACAAAGTTTTATTTTGATTGTGAGTGTACACAAAAAAAAGAAGACATTCTATAGTTTCAATTGATATATTACTTATGTCTCTATGACAAAAAATGACGGAGTATTTTAAGTCTGTTTTGCTGCAATGTGAAAAAAAAACTGCAAAACGCGCCGGCGCGTTTTTAGACCTCAGAGTGTTAACCCCCCGGAGCTGTGTGGAGCACACATTTATGATGAATGGAAGCACTTTCTTCAGCTCATATTCACTGATCCCTATCACTGCCATTATAAATCTCGGATGTTTAATAATGTTTATGCGTGATCATTGAAAAAACAAAAAACTTAAGTCACTGAAATAAGGCCAAAAAATAGTATTATATATGTGTTCACAAGACTTCTGGGTATTAGAGATTGTAGACTAGAGTTTTTGCTTCAAAATTATGTAAAAATTACCCTACCTACTCTTTTATATAAAACAATAGAGAGATTTAAATTTTGTAAGACACTTTTTGTCAAGAAACACAGTATGTGTGGAGGCATGAATCATCATGAATAATGGGTCATTTACACTTGAGAAGACAAAATAATCGCATAATGAGTTGTAATGACCTGCTTAATAATGAGGTCTTTCAGTCAGGTAGGCTGTGGAAAAAGCCTAATCAAAAGCTCATCATGGTGTATATCAAACATACAGAAAAAACAGCAATACTGTGAAATATTATTACAATTTAAAATAATGGTATTCTATTATATACTTTAAATATAATGCATTTCTGTGATGCAAAGCATGCACATTTGGAGAAATATTGATGGATTCTCATATGTTTATGTCAATTTTTTATACAGAGGAGTAATATTTATTCAATATTTATTGTCATCACTATGAACGCTGGATACTGTGTTTTCAATTCATACTTGCAGCCGGAGGGCCCTCTGTGCACCTTTAGTCCACAAATTAATCTAAAGAAGAACAGACACCATGTGACATTCCAGGAACTAACAGAGGCCAGAGATCGCTATAACATCCAGATAAACACTTTTGAAGACAATAAATACACGATTGAGACGATGTATACATGTATTGCCTCAGAATTTGCTTCTGAATAGGGCGTGGCTGAATTAGCAGATAATGAGCTGAATCACGGACTTCTGACATGGCTCTCTTTTCATACAGATTACATAAACAGAGAACATTTGTTTTCGATTTGACTTACAAGATTTAAAACCTGACATTTCAACGTTTTTTTAGACATAAGTCTCATTTTTGTGTCATTAGTATTCACTAAGTTACAGTTCGTTTTCTGAGAACTATCAGGTTGGACTTTGTTCAGAGGGAGACGACAGATCACGCATCATGTTAGTTTTCTTTATTTTACAAAAAGCACAACATTTTGTTTTTACTCTAAGTGTCCACAAATAAAAGAAAATATTCCACAGATTAAAATGGTGTATAACTCTTAATTGTATGTGCAACATTGACAGAGTATTTTGAGTCTCTTTCACACTGGTAAGAAAAAAAACGAGGTGGTATCGCCGGCGATACCTTAAACTCCAGAGTGTTAACAGTGTAAATAAGTCAGAATGCATGAAATAGCATTAGAAATAGGCTGTCTCCCTCCACTATCAAAGTTCATGCAGCCTCAATTTCCACATACCACGACCACATCGATGGTAAGTCTGTTGTTAAGCACAACCTGGTCGTCAGGTTCCTCAGGGGGGCGAGACAGTTAAATCCTCCTTGACCCCCCTCCATACCCTCTTGGGACCTTGCTCTGGTGCTTCGAGCACTCTAGAATGCTCCCTTTCAGCCCTTGCAGTCAGCAGACTTAAAGATTCTGTCTATGAAGACTTTGCTGCTGGTTGCATTGGCCTCCATCAAGATGGTAGGGGACCTGCAGGCATTTTCAATAGACGAATCGTGCCTAGCGTTCGGGCCGGGTGACGGCCATATGGTACTGAGACCCCAGCCTGGCTATGTGCCCAAGGTTCCTACCACTCCCTTCAGGGACCAGGTAGTGAGCCTGCAAGTGCTGCCCCCGGAGGAGGCAGGCCCAGCCCTGGCTTTGCTCTGTCCAGTTCGTGCTTTGGGACTGTATATAGACAGAACTCAAAGCCTCAGGACCTCAGACCAGCTCTTTGTCTGTTACAGAGGCCAGCAGAAGGGAAAGGCTGACTCCAAGCAGTGGATTGGCAACTGGATAGTGGAAACCATCGCCTTGCCTTGGCTTACCAAGCACAAGGCGTACCCTGCCCACTCAGGTTGCATGCTCACTCTACGAGAGATGTTGCATCCTAATAAAGAAAACTAACATGAGTCTTTGTGTCCAAAGAAACTTTTAAATGTCAGGTTTTAAATAATGTAAGTCAAATCAAAAACAAATAGTCTCTGTTTATGTAATCTGTTTAAAAAAGAGAGAGATGTCAGTTTTTCATAAGTCACCTCATTATACACTAATGTGGCCACGCCCATGAAGAGCGCACACTATTCAAAGGCAAATTCGGAGGTGATCCATGTAAACAAAGTAAACGACTCCCACAGTCTGTTACGGTTCGATGTGGTAGAGATGAGGCGTTCACGGATTTCCACAATCAATGGGTATTTATTCACATAACTAGAGGAGAGACAACATCCAAACACATAAAGCAACATTTAGGACAGACAAGGAGTGAAGGGAGTGAGTCCATTATATAGGATGTGCTGATGAACAGGAGCAAGTGCAGGTAATCCGAGATGAGTGCTGATGGGAAGCTGACGAGGGAAGTGAGTGCAGGTGAGGAGACAAGAGGATCATGGGATTTGGAGTTCTGGAGACGAGGGATCCGTGACAGTACCTCCCCTTCCCGGTAGGCGCGTCCTCGCGCCGTAGATGTAACACCGGGGAGGGGGGGTGGGCGCCCTGGAGACCTCATGCCAGTGCAGGGAGAGGCATGGGTAGGAGTGGAGGTCTCCAGGGCGGGTCCATGAGCCATGGCGGGTCAGGTGCAGTGGGCAGCCACGGCGGGTCAGGTGCAGCGGGCAGCCATGGCGGGTCAGGTGCAGCGGGCAGCCATGGCGGGTCAGGTGCCGTAGCCGAATTGCAGCCAAGCCCAGGTGGAGGTGAGGATCCGGTGGGACATGGCGATGTCGCAGGCTCAGCCAACTGAGGCGCAGGCAGGGCTCCAGAAGGCCGCAGAGGAGCCAGAGCGACAGACGACCAAAGGGGAGCAGGAGGGAGTGAGGAACGTGAGGGACGAAGGGACGAGGTGAAATCCGAGGAGTGCAGTCCCGATGTGAGGGCAGGCCGACGAACGACCGATGCGGAACCGGGGGAAGGATGGAGCCTGGCGGAACTGGTGAACTGATGGGTCAAGGTGGAGATGAGGGAGGTTTGAGCCAAGGGGGAGCAGATGGACCAACGGGCTGAGGTGGAGTTCTGGGTGAGGTGGCTTGAGGTGCAGTGTGGACATAAGTGGGAGGAGGCGGGAGAAGGAGGCAGGGAGGGAAAACAGTTTCATAGCTGAAGACGAGCGGGGAGATAAAAAGTTCATAAGCTGTAGCTGGAGCGGCTGGAGCGGCTGGCTCGGCGGCGGCTGGTGCGGCGGCTGGTTCGGCGGCTGAGTCAGGAGCGGAGGGCTCGGCGGCTGAGACAGGAGCGGAGGGCTCGGCGGCTGAGACTGGAGCGGAGGACTCGGCGGCTGAGACTGGAGCGGAGGGCTCGGCGGCGGAGACTGGAGATGCTGGCTCGGCGGCGGAGACTGGAGATGAGGGTTCGTTGGCCGTGACTGGAGCTGAGGGCTTGTTAAGGGCTGGAGCCACGGGCTCTGTGACAAAGTCTATCAACCAGCCAGCATCCTCTGGCGGCCCGTGAAAGGCTGGAGCGGATTGCTCAGTGGCGGCAGCAGCTGGAGCAGAGGGCTCGGCGGCGGCTGGCGGCCAGGAGTAGGCAGGACCGTTGAATCGGTATGTGCAGGGTTCTGGGGTGAGGTGAGCTGCTGATGCCTGATAAGCTGCTGATGGGGCTGGACAAGGACTATGGTTCCTTTGAACTTTATCCACTTCAAAATTAGAACCATTTAAAAGGAGAATTATATTCAGAGAATCGACTAAGGAGAAATTACAGGCTGGTTCGTTATAACAAATTACGTCCTTGTCCAGTCCCATCAGAAAAACAGCATTAAGACAAGCATCAGTCCAGCTCACCAAATAAGAAACCTCCAAAAACTCCTCCACATACCTCTCCAACGGCCTGCCACTCTGCCGCAAATGATAAAGTCTTTCATTGGCCGCCTGGAGAGACCCTTGACACTTGGGGATCAGGTAGATACCCATCTTTAGAATTGTGGAAGTCCAGCGTTTGGGTCTGTCCTTCTGTTACGGTTCGATGTTGTAGAGATGAGGCGTTTACGGATTTCCACAATCAATGGGTATTTATTCACATAACTAGAGGAGAGACAACATCCAAACACATAAAGCAACATTTAGGACAGACAAGGAGTGAAGGGAGTGAGTCCATTATATAGGACTGATGAACAGGAGCAGGTGCAGGTAATCCGAGATGAGTGCTGATGGGAAGCTGACGAGGGAAGTGAGTGCAGGTGAGGAGACAAGAGGATCATAATCTTTACATTTTTTTATATATAGCGCTTTTCTGGGCACTCAAAGCGCTTTACATATAGAAGGGGGAATCTCCTCAACCACCACCAATGTGCAGCATCCACCTGGATGATGCGACGGCAGCCATATTGCGCCAGTACGCCCACCACACACCAGCTTATTGGTAGAGAGGAGACAGAGTGAGGAAGCCAATCAGTGTATAGGGATGATGATTAGGAGGCCATGATGGACAGAGGCCAATGGGCAAGTTTGGCCAGGATGTCGGGGTTACACCCCTACTCTTTTCGAAGGACATCCTGGGATTTTTAATGACCACAGAGAGTCAGGACCTCGGTTTAACGTCTCATCCGAAGGACGGTGCTTTTTGTCAGTATAGTGTCCCCATCACTATACTGGGGTGTTAGGACCCACACAGACCACAGGGTGAGCACCCCCTGCTGGCCTCACTAACACCTCTTCCAGCAGCAACCTAGTTTTCCCAGGAGGTCTCCCATCCAGGTACTAACCAGGCTCAGCCCTGCTTAGCTTCAGTGGGCAACCAGTCTTGGGCTACAGGGTGATATGGCTGCTGGCCAGGGATTTGGAGTTCTGGAGACGAGGGATCCATGACACAGTCATCAACTCGAGGAAAAAAATGCATTAAGTTTAGTGAGATTCATGTACTTTTCATCGTTTTGAGATATGGTGTGGAATAATGTTCAAGTCACAAGTAAGTTGCAAGACCCTATCATCTCAAGCAAGTCACAGTGAACACAAAACAATCAAGTCCTGCTAAAGGCCAAGTCAAGTCAAGTTACAATACCAAACAGAAACAAATATTTTTTTACAACTGTAAAAAATATACTTATAAAAAATATATTTTGATGATTTGTTATCACTACATTTTTTCTTTTGTCAGATCAACTTAGATAATTAATTGGGTTCAGATAACATAATATTTTGAGTTTCTGTTGATTAAAACAATGGCCTTCATTGTATTAATTAAACTTTTTAATTTCAATGAACTCAAATTTTAAGGCAACCAGGTAACTTACTTTTTAAAATTAAATCAATGTGACGAGCAGGGCGGGCGAGAGCCGTGAGGGAACGGCGCGAGGCCGGTGACGCGAGTGATAATGAGCGTCACCTGCGAGGCGTGACGGCCTTGAGTCTCTCACGGAGGAGCGACTCGAGGCCGGAAAAAAAGGAGGAGCGACGACCGTGGAGGCGGTCGAGGATCGGGCCGTCCACTGAGCGTCCAGTGCCACCGCATGGCACCGCGAAGAAGAGCCTCTTGGCAGGCTGAGGACCAAGCGGCAGTGTGTCGGGGAACCGGACCAAGAATTTTTTTTTTTTTCTCTTTCTGGCGTTGGGGGTATGTGACGAGCAGGGCAGGCGAGAACCGTGAGGGAACGGCTCTCACGGAGGAGCTCCGGAGGCATAAAAGGAGGAGCGACTACAGTGAAGGATGAGAGAGGACCAGGCCTGGACTTTATGTTATGTTTTATTATGTTTGTGTGGCATTACTTTCGTTTTGTGTTTGTTTATTTTGAGATTAAAGTTTTGTTGAATGTTCGCCGGTTCCCGCCTCCTTCTTCCCACATCTACTGACCTCGTTACAATCAACAATTCTTTTTTTTTTTTTTTTACAGTGTAAAGTTTTATATTGGCCTCAACCTTATTTATTTTCCGCTCAGAAATGAACTTTCTTAATTATCCTTGTAATGCATTTATATTGGTTTTATAGGAAATATAGGAAAATAGCTTGTATCTGCTAATTCTATTCATCGGTGTAAAAATAAAAAAGGAACAAACCACATTTTCCATATTTAATTTCTGGTTTAAAAAAGGAAAAATGAATGGATGCAAAAGTACACAGGCCCAGTCAAAGGGGCGTTTCATCACATCAATTGAATGGATATGTATTTATGTTTACTCTCACAAGAACTGAATATTTTATAACGCTGACTAAACACCCTTTGGCTCTGCCTGCTACAGCAGACACATCCCAAACTCTTGCTATCCTAATTATTTGGCAACATGGATTAAGTGTTTTCTGTGAATATGTGAACTTACAATTGATTAGTTGCTATAGGTAAATAACTAGAATAATAACAAAATGCAGGAAATGGTAATTCAATTTGTGCTACACAACACTGTGTTTACAATAATAGATAATATGATAATAAATAATGTCATGAAAATAATATAGCAGCATTTATTAGCAGCATTTTGTACAGCTAAAATAACAGAAAACAGATGAGACCGGAAGGCTCGACACATTCAAATAACAAATGGCCTCGCCCGAATGGTATATTAATCTTTGTCAATGAAAAATAAACTGGGTTAAGAGAATGTATTTTAATATTAAAATTCTTACATACTTCACCTTTAACATAAATTAGAAAGTGATTGAAAGGTGACATGTTTTTCAGAGACGCCCACTTAGCACCACCTGCACATTTAAAGCAACACCCCACACAATCATCATCATCATAAATTAGAAAGCAGAATGGGTGAGTGGGTCAGAAAGAGAGAGATGTGGATCATGCTAAACATCTGCCTGTGTCTGTCTTTTAAGTGCATCTCTGCAGCATCAATCATCAAATCAGGTACCTGTCAGCTCCAAGGACGCTTCAAGTTGAATGGAATGTACAAGGATGGAGATGTTATACTTGGAGGCCTATTTGAGGTTCATTTTTTCACAGTGTTCCCAGAGCTGAGCTTCAGAGCAGAGCCAGAACCACCATTTTGTGAAAAGTGAGTCTGGGGCCAGAATGACTACATAACTATGAAAGAAGAGAGAAGGAATCAAACAAAAAATAAATAGGAAATATTGCTGTTTTTGTCAAATAATGTGTAGACAGCTATGATGCTATTTGACCAAAATAACAACAATGATATTAATAAGAATAATAATTAAAAAATGTATTAAAACCACTTTATATCTAACGAAAGGTGCACCATAGGAGGGTTCCATGAGTGATGCATGATCTCACATTCATTTGGAATGTATTAATGCTTAATTCATATTTTAGTTATTTGCTTTTTTTGTACCACTTTATTATAATAATTTCTCTTAATTTTTCCTTAGATTTGATATGGAAAGCTTCCAGCAGGCACAGACCATGGTTTTTGCTATAGAGGAGATCAATAAGAATCCAAACCTGCTCCCAAACATCACTCTTGGTTACCACATTTATGACAACTGTGTGATGCTAGGGATGGCGTTTCGGGCTGCCATAACCCTGGTTAGCGGGACAGAGGATTCATTCTCCAACCTAAACTGCACTGGCCCTCCTCCAGTGATTGGGATTGTGGGGGATCCAGGATCAACTCCATCCATTGCGATTTCCAGTGTTCTGGGGCTGTTTAGAGTACCTATAGTAAGATGGGATGAAAAAAGTAAAAATGCACTATATGCATATATATATATATATATATATTTTTTTTTTTTTTTTTCAGTTACATGTTCTTTTCAGCCAAATATATTCTGAATCTATTTCTTGAATGACTTTTTTTCTCATCTGTATGTGTATGTTGATCATAACTCCATTTCACCATTTAATTTCTGTTCCATGCATTTGCTCCATCTTTCCTAATTAGGTTAGTCACTATGCCACCTGCTCCTGTTTGAGTGACAGGAAAAAATACCCCTCTTTCTTCAGAACAATCCCCAGTGATGCCTTCCAGGTGCGGGCTATGGTTCAGATCTTGAGGCATTTTGGATGGACCTGGGTTGGTCTCCTCTACAGTGATGACGACTACGGAATCTATGCTTCTGTTTCCTTTCAGCAGGAAATGCAGCTGTTTGGAGGCTGTGTTGCTTTTTCTGAAATCTTGCCCCATGATAACAACCCCAAAGATATTCAACGTATAATGAGTGTGATTCAGGCCTCTACAGCAAGAGTGGTGGTTGTTTTTTCTACTTCATCCTATCTGATACCTTTGATGGATGAGGTGGTGTTGCAAAATCTGACAGGCAGGCAGTGGATTGCGAGTGAAGCTTGGGCCACTTCACCCGTGTTTCACAGTCCACATTTCCTGCCCTTCCTGGGGGGCACACTGGGCATCGCCATCAGGCGTGGAGAGATTCAGAGACTTAAAGACTTTCTGCTACGTCTCTGTCCCAGCCATGACCCAAGAAATAATATGTTGAGGATCTTCTGGGAGAACATGTTCAGTTGCATTTTTGAAACTGGAGGTAAAGAGACAAATGGAGAACAAATGAAAAAGGTGTGTACAGGAGAGGAGGATCTGAACACCACGGACACACCATACACTGATGTTTCAGGTTTGAGGGCAGCTTATAATGTCTATAAGGCAGTTTATGCCCTGGCACATGCGCTTCATGACTTGATGCAGTGTGAGGAGGGTAGAGGACCATTCAATGGGAACAACTGTGCTGACATAATCAACCTAAAACCCTGGCAGGTACAGTAAGACTGCAGGTACTGCAGATTCTCTCCAGGAATATAGAAGAGCTTATGTGGAAAAGCAAAATATGTGCTCTACGTTAATTCATATTTTGGATATTTTGATTAAACTGATATTGTCACAATTATATTACTATTACTTTATTTTAATAACAAAAGATATTATATGTGATATTATTTGAAACCATAACAATTAAACTTTAAGAAATATCAGTCAATAATGCATTTTTATCACAGAACTTTAGTAAGTAAAAGTAAAGCGTGGAAATCATTTTTAACTTTTAAATACCTTTCCTGTCTACAAACTGTACAGCTTGTTCACTACCTACAGAAAGTGAACTTCATTACAGGCTTTGGGGATCATGTGTCATTTGATAAGAATGGAGATGCTCTGGCCATCTATGATGTGTTGAACTGGCAGCCGAGCTCTGATGGGTCAATAAGGGTAAAAACGGTTGGTGTAGTAAATGAAGGGCCAGGAACAGGGAAGGTGCTCACACTGGATGAGGATGCATTATATTGGAATTTTCAGATGAAAAAGGTAATTCATTTTATAAAGTTTGTTATTTATTTTATTTTTTAATTAAAGGCATGATACATTCAATTTCTGGCATACTGTAGAACAATGATTTCCAAATGCCTCATGAAACTATTACAGTATATGAGCTTTCACTCTATTAATAAATAATAACTTATGCTGTCCCCTGACAGCCCCCACATTCTGTGTGCAGTGAGAGCTGCCCCCCAGGAACCAGACAAGCCATGAGGAAGGGCCATCCTGTCTGCTGTTTTGACTGCATGCCATGCAGAGATGGAGAGATTTCTAATACAACAGGTAAGGTTTTTGTTGGAAAAACTCTGAATATAATTTGAGAATAATTTCCTCATAACTTTTTACCTTCTCTCTTTTTTCTTACTCACAGATGCCATAGAGTGCACAATGTGTCCAGATGAGTTCTGGTCTAATCCAGATAAGGATCAGTGTGTCCCCAAAGAAGTAGAGTTTCTGTCCTATGAGGATCCTCTCGGCATCTCTCTGATCACTGCTTCCCTGCTTGGCACCTGTTTCTGTGCTCTTGTAATGGTCATCTTTGCACATCATCGTAACACTCCCATAGTACGCGCCAACAATTCAGAGCTCAGCTTCCTTCTGCTGTTGTCTCTCAAACTGTGTTTCCTATGTGTTCTGTTATTTATTGGCCAGCCTCAGTTGTGGACGTGTCAGTTAAGACATGCTGTGTTTGGCATAAGCTTTGTCCTGTGCGTCTCCAGCATCCTGGTCAAGACTATGGTGGTAATAGCTGTTTTTAAGTCATCTCGACCAGAGGGTAAAGGTGCAATGAAATGGTTTGGAGCAGCTCAACAAAGATGCACAGTTCTGGTCCTAACTGCCCTCCAGGTTGTGATATGTGCAGTCTGGCTATCAACTGCCTCTCCAACACCCCATAAAAACAACCAGTATATCCGCTCAAAAATAGTATATGAATGTGATATTGGCTCAGTGGCTGGTTTTTCTATGCTGCTGGGATACATTGGCCTGTTGGCAGCAGTAAGCTTCATGTTAGCTTTCCTGGCGAGAAACCTTCCAGATAATTTTAATGAAGCAAAGTTTATCACATTCAGCATGTTGATCTTCTGTGCTGTGTGGATTGCGTTTGTTCCTGCATATGTGAGCTCACCAGGGAAATATGCAGTAGCTGTGGAGATATTTGCCATTTTAGCTTCCAGTTTTGGATTACTGGTAGCCATTTTTGCCCCAAAGTGCTACATCATTCTTTTACATCCAGAAAGAAACACTAAAAAAGCCATCATGGGAAGAGAAACACAAAAGAGATAGTTTTGCATTATTGTGATGTTTCATCTTTGTGTAAAATTATTTAAAATATTTAAATGCCTGCTGTTTTAAAGAATTATAATTATGAAAAGGATAGTTCACATAAAAATGAAAATTATCCAATGATTTACTCATCCTCAAGCCAGGTGTATATGGCTTTTTTCTTTCAGATGAACAAAATCAGAGATATATTTAAAAATATCTTGGCTCTTCCAAGTTTTAGAATGGTAGTGAATGGGGGTGTGATTTTTGTAACCCAAAAATGCATCCATCCATCATAAAAATAACCCATACAGATCCAGGGAGGTAATAAAGGCCTTCTGAAGAAAAGTGGTTGTTTTTTGTAAGAAAAATATCCATATTAAAAACTTTATTAATAACTAGCTTCCAGCAGATGGCCGTATTCATCGATTTGCGACGCATGGCTCAAGAAAACTTGTGCAGTGCGCGTAAATCAACCCCCACACAATCACAAAAAAAATAAATAAAATAACAATCAGTGTACACCCCAACCTCCTAACTAACATCATAAATAACATAATTCAATAATTTAATTTCATTAAAAGTTTTAGAGATTTTTCCTTGTTTAAATTAAGATATTTTATTTGTTAATTTTATGGTTTCTGTTTAGCAGCCAGTCATTTGACTTTACAGTATAAAACTGTTATTTTACAGAGTTTTCCTAGATTATTATGATCAAACACCACACCTTCAATAAAGTGACAGCACTAAAAGTTCAACACAGAATCACTGTTATTTTACATATTATAATAAGAAAAAGCCTTCAATAAAGTGTTAAAGCATGCTCAAGATTCTAAATCAACAGTTTTATTTTGGAAGACAAAATACAAAGACTGTACAAATACTGTGTAAAACAGAAAATGTAATAATTCAGTTTTTGAAGAAATACAGTGCAAATTTAAAGTTGAGTAAACAGGCAAAAGGTCCAAACACAGTCATCAGTCCAAATCAGGCTACCAGTGCAAAGGGATAATCCAACAGATGTAAATCAGAAAATCAGGCAGAAAACAATGGAAACGCTCATTAAAGGTGCCCTAGAATCAGAATTTGAATTTATCTCGGCATAGTTGAATAACAAGAGTTCAGTACATGGAAAAGACATACATTGAGTTTCAAACCCCATTGTTTCCTCCTCCTTATGTAAATCTCATTTGTTTAAAAGACTTCCGGAAAACACTCGGATCTCAACATAACACTGTTACGTAACAGTCGGGACCATTAATATGTATGATTCGACGCATTAGACAAGGAAAGGCAGTATTAACGGCTGTATCTGTGCACAGACAAGGTAAGCAAGCAAGAACAACAGCGAAAAATGGCAGATGGAGCAATAATAACTGACATGATCCATGATATCATGATATTTTTAGTGATATTTGTAAATTGTCTTTCTAAATGTTTCATTAGCATGTTGCTAATATACTGTTAAATGTGGTTAAAGTTACCATTGTTTCTTACTGTATTCACAGAGAAAGGAGTCGTTGCTATTTTCATTTTTAAACACTTGCAGTCTGTATAATTCATAAACACAACTTTATTCTTTCTAAATCTCTCCAACAGTGTGTAATGTTTGCTTTAGCCACAGAGCATAGCCTCAAACTCACACAGAATCAAACGTAACCATCTAAATAAATACTTTACTCACATAATTCGAAGCATGCATACAGCATGCATGACGAACTTCTTGTAAAGATCCATTTGAGGGTTATATTAGCTGTGTGAACTTTGTAAATGCACTGTATTATAGTCGAGAGCTCGTGGGGCAGAGGAAGCGCATCTCTTAAAGGGGCAGTGCTGAAAAAAATCAGTGCATAGTTAATGATGCTCCAAAATAGGCAGTTAAAAAAATTAATTTAAAAAAAATCGATGGGGTATTTTGAGCTGAAACTTCACAGACACATTCAGGGGACATCTAGGACTTATATTACATCTTGTAAAAAAAACAATCTAGGGCACCCTTTAAGAAAGATGAACTGGCAATACTTTGTAATGTGCGAACACACATGCTGCATCCTAATTCGCCTACTACGCCCTAAAAGTATGTACTCTTTCTGTAAACAAAAAGTACTTACTTTTGAGTGTGTAGCAAAAGAGTAGACAAGCTTTGGGACATACTATCACGTCATACAATCACATCTTTTCTCTCTGTCGCATCCTGTCACCGTAACCTGGCCTGTCAATCATCTTACAAACCCGATTCCAAAAAAGCTGGGACACTGTACAAATTGTGAATAAAAAAGGAATGCAATAATTTACAAATCTCATAAACTTATATTTTATTCAATATAGATTACATATCAAATGTTGAAAGTGAGACATTTTGAAATGTCATGCCAAATATTGGTTTATTTTGGATTTCATGAGAGCGGCTTGAATAGTGAGTGTGTGAGGAGATGATTGGCTGCAGGTGTGTGAGTAATCAGTCCCAGGTATGTGGGTGCATGGGAAATGAAGTCCAATGTAAACTAATATTCAGGTGACGGCTCCCTCTGGTGGTTCGGGAGATCTGGTGCAGGTGACTCGATCGTGACACATATAAATGTACTTGACGAGATCATTATATTACTCAAGATATCATAATTTTAGGATGAAAATTTTCCAACCTGTAAATGACTTTCTTCTATGGAGCACAAAAGATATTTTTGAGAGATGCCTCGGTGATGTAAAATTTGGTCCAAGTTTGTTGTTTGTTTACCAATATTCTTCAAAATATTTTGTTTCACAGAAGTAAGTAAGTCATACAAGTTTGATCAGACATGAGGGTGAGAAAATGAAGAGGGAGTTTTCATTTTGCGTGTGCTTTGCTTTAAAAAGCATAATTCACCCAAAAATTTAAATTCTGGAATTAATTACTAACACTAATGTCGTTCCAAACCCTAAAGACCTTTGTTCATCTTCAGAACAAAAATGAAGATCTTTTTGATAAAATTGAGATATTTCTGTCCCTCCTTAGACAGCTACACAATTGAAACTTTGACGCTTAAAAAGTTCATAAAGAGATGGTAAAACCAATCAATATGAATAAAGCGGTTTAGTCCAGATTTTCTGAAAAGAATCAATCGCTTTATATGATGAACAGATTTAAAGGGTTAGTTCACCCTAAAATTCTGTCATTAATTACTCACCAAACCCATAAGACCTTTGATCGCCTTCGGGTTACAAATTAAGATATTTTTGATGCAATCCGAGAGATTTCTGATCCCTCCATAGACAGCAATTCAATGACCAGTTTTAAGGCCAAGAAAAGTAGTAAAGACATTATTAAAATAGTCCATGTGACTACAGTGGTTCAACCTTGACCCCTCTGGGGTTTGAGGCTGATTTGGGATCCTGGTGTAGTTTTGACATGCCCTGACATATTAATGAGAAAAATCTTATTACACTGTATTTGTCACCAATCACAGCGCACTCCATCTCCTGAGTTCTAATCACCTGCACCTCATCAACACCTCATCACCTTCAGTATTAAGGACACTCACACTACTACCACATTGTCCGGTCTCGTTTGCATCTAAACTTAAATGTATGCTTACCTCAAGGACTCTTCACAATCTATTTACCTGTCTCCAGCGTCTCCTGTTCTCCTCATGTGATCTCCAGTCTGTGTGTGAGTGTTCTCCATCTCCAACATCTAACTTCTCCAACGCCATTCAAGATCTTCACTCTTACAACCACAAAAGGACAGTATCACTTATCTCCACTTCAGTTACATTGTCTCATACTCACCTGCACTGCTGTTTTACTCTGCTGGTATCAATAAACATCCCTGTCTGTGATTTACTGTCTCCGACCCTTCTGTGTTGTAACAGAAGACTGGACCATAACAGCCTGATACCAGCATGAGTCACCCAGATCCGTTCCAAGAGCTTGTTGACACCCTGTACTGAGCTCTCACCTCCAGCACATCTCCACCGCCGCCAGCGGTCACTTCCACAAACACTGTCTCCACTTCTTCGCCTCCCGTTCACGCCAGTCCCATGGCCAAACCACTGCCCTACTCAGGATTGGCGGAGGACTGCAGTGGTTTCCTCCTGCAATGTGCGCTGGTCCTGGAGATGCAACCGCACCTGTATCCCACTGATACCTCCAAGGTAACGTTCATAATTTCTCAACTTCAAGGCAAAGCACTTCAGTGGGCAGATTCCATCTGGTCTCAGAACAGTCCTGTCACTCAGTCGTATTCCAGCTATGTTACTCACTTCCGGGAAGTCTTCGGCAAGCCTGCTTCTGATTCATCGGTCGGTGAGAAACTATATAATCTGAAACAAGGTTCTATGTCTGTCAACGAATATGCTTTGCAACTCAGAACGCTAACTGCTTCAAGTGGTTGGAACGAACAAGCCCTTATCACCACCTACCGGCAAGGACTGGATCCTCGGGTGCAGTTGCATCTCGCTGCATACGAGGATTCCATCGGCCTTGAGCGCTTTATCCAGCTTTCCATCTGCTTTGCCTCCCGTATGCATTTGTGTATCAAAGAACACCAGGGCCAGCCACTGTTTAACACCTTCCTTCGTCGGTCAGAACCAATCAGCCCTCCATAACCAGCCAGCGAGCCCATGCAACTTGAAAATTCAAGACTCACTCCTGCTGAACGTCAAACGCAGCTGACCCTGAATCTTTGCCTCTATTGTGGTTCTCGTGGGCATGTCATCTCCCCATGCCCAATTCGTCCTCCGCATCCTATGGTGAGTGCCATCATTCCCTCCATAAATAAGATGAAACCACTCACCACTATTGTAGACCTTACTGCTGCTGATGTTTCCATTCCAGTGGTGGCACTCCTCGATTCAGGGTCAGCAGGCAACTTCATATCCAGCGCCCTCTGTTGACAACTCAAGCTCAATCCACTCAATAACGGGCAGACCCCTCAGTAGAAAGCACGTACGTCGCTGTGTTGGACCCATCTGACTTCGGGTCAGAGTGTTACATCATGAAGAAATACATGTGCTGGTTCTAGAGGAATCCACCTCTGACGTGGTTCTAGGGCACCCCTGGTTGGAGCAGCACAACCCAGTCATCTCTTGGAGTACAGGTGAGATCCTGAAGTGGGGTGAAACTTGTTTCTCCAACTGCTTCTCCGAGCTTCCAGTTCCTTTGTCTCCTTGTTCTAAAGATCTCTCCATCTGCACCACCTCCATCGAAAGTCCAGTTGAGAAGCGTTCCATGGACATGCCATCTTGTTACACCCACTTCAGTGATGTGTTCTGCCTGCAAAGAGCCTCCAAGCTGCCTCCACACCAGCCATGGGACTGCGCCATCGATCTGCTTCCGGGTGAGTCAGTGCCCAGGGGAAAAATCTACCCTCTGTCAATCACCGGAGGAGAAGGCCATGGAGGAATACATCAAGGAGGCCCTAGCTCAAGGTTACATCTGCCCGTCTACTTCCCCTGCTGCTTCGAGTTTCTTCTTAGTGACAAAAAAGGATGGATGACTACCGTGCCCTCAACAAGATCACAGTCAAGTTCCATTATCCCCTTCCTCTCATCCCAGCTGCCCTAGAACATCTCCGTGGTGCCACTGTGTTCACCAAGCTGGACCTCCGCAGCGTGTATAACCTTGTATAATCGACACTCGTAATTATTTTGTAATGTACTTAAATATCACAAATAAAGTGTACTTATAATACAAAGTATACTCATAACAGAAATAAAGTATACTTGTAACACAAATAAAAGTATACTTATAACAGAAATAAAGTATACTTATAATACAACATATATTATAAAAAATATACTTTTAACACACAAAGATACTTATAACACAAATTAAGTACACTTTAATATCACTAATCAAGCATGTAATTAGTCCCTGCACAGACATATACTTAAAGTGTACTAAGTATACTTAAAGTTGTTCCAATTTAGCACACATAAGTTTACTAAATATACTTAAAGTTGTATTTTAATAATACTTAATTTCAACTTAAATATACTTAGTACAAAATTAGTTGTTTCAAAATAGCACACTTTAAATTAACTAATCATTAACACACTTGAAATATACTAATAATTAGTCTTGCTGCAAGTATACTTAGTATACTATTTTTTCACTAGGGAATGGACAGAGACAATACGATGTTACACATGCTGTTCACATTCACATAAACAACGCGAATATATGCCAAGATGGGCATTTTGACATAACTGTGTATTTGAACGTTTATGTGTAATAAACCGTGAAAATTTGACACTCGTGAGAGGCGGCTATGTGTGTACGCTTTGGCTAAGAAAGCACTGACTGAAGACCGTCTCTCAGAAAGCATGCACAGTTTTTTCTCTCTAGGACATAGCTTACATTTTACCATAATGTTCTTGCCTACCTGTGTCAAAAAAGTGAAGTAATTGGAATATTTCCATTCTGCAAAACAGCCACTTGCTTCTGCTGACATCTTCAGACAGTGATTACGCAGCCATTACTTAGTAACGCGTTACACTTAACACTGTACATGTTTGTATTTTTGAGAGAATTACATGCGTGGTTTTTGACAAAACAAAAAAATAAATCACTGAAATAAGGCCTCAAAACACATACTAAACATTTTTTTCACAAGATTTTGGGAACTATATATTTTACCCTAGAGTTTTTGCTTCACAATGATGTAAAAATCATTCTGCCTACTCTGACAAATAAAACAATGTATTGTTTTGAAATTTCTAAGACACTTTTTGTTTAGGAAGCCCATATGCAAAGAGATCTGCATCTTCATGAAAAATGCTGTGATTCACATCTGAGGTGATTAAAGGGATACTCCATCGTTTTTTCATATTAAACTATGTTATTCCCTTAACTAAGACGAGTTGATACATACCTCTCTCGTCTCAGTGCGTGCTCTAAATCCCTCTTTCTCGCAGCAAAACTTTATTAGCACTTAGCTTAGCCCAGTTCATTCAATAGGGGCCAAGCAGAGAAGCTACCAAACACCTCCACGTTTTCCCTATTTAAATACAGTTACTCGAGTAGTATAACTCGACCTAGGACGGTGACACAAAACAAAACTGTAACGGAGCCCTAGTGAAAAAAAAGTATACTAAGTATACTTGCAGCAAGACTAATTATTAGTATATTTCAAGTGTGTTAATGATTAGTTAATTTAAAGTGTTATTTTGAAACAACTAATTTTGTACTTAGTATATTTAAGTTGAAATTAAGTAGTATTACAATACAACTTTAAGTATATTTAGTATACTTATGTGTGCTAAATTGGAACAACTTCAAGTATACTGTAACGAATGGAGACTCAGGCAGGGGATCCAAATGCAGCGTTTTATTAGAAGTGAGCGTGGTCGTACAGGCAGGGTCAAACAGGAACAAACAGGAGCAATAAGGAACAGGCAGAGTCGTAGTCAGGGTACAGGCAAGGATCGAGGCAGGCAGCAATGGGTCGTAAAACAGGAATAGGCAGGAACGATAACAGACAGGCAGACAGGAATGGTAATGCTCGGAAATGACACACGGTGTAATCAAGACTTCGCAAACTGGTGGTGAGAGTGTGAGTCCTTTATAGTCCTGTTAATGTACTGCAGCTGGGTGTGGTGATTAGTGATAGTGATTGATGGAGTGAGTGCAGGTGATAGGCAGAGAGGATTATGGGAAATGGAGTCCGGGGTGAACAGGAACAGACTGTGATCGTGACATAACGCCCCCCCTCCCGGAAGGCGCGTCCTCGCGACGTAAAGGAACAGCTAGGGAGGGGGGGGGGGGGTGCATTGGAGATCTAACAGCAGCCGGGAACAGGATCTCCAATGCAGCCCCAGGGACTCAGGCAGGCACGGCGGGTCAGGTGGCTCGAGTAGTGGCAGAAGTGGCAGCAGTGGCTGGGCAGGGTCCCCACCCCCAAGCTCCCCACCCCTAGGTATACTGCCCCCCCCCCAAAAAGTTCTTGGGGAAATCAAGGGAGGCATTGGTGGGTTCATGGGCAAGGAGCTCGGGTGGCGCCAGCAGGGCTGATGGCCTGAGCGGCAGCGGTAGAGCAAATGGTCCAGGCGGTGGTGGCAAGGCCGACCAAGGCTGCTCTGTGGCCGTATCAGGCAGAGCGGGCAGTTCGGTGACGGCCTCCATGGCCGTATCAAGGAGAGCAGACAGCTCCGGGACGGCAGCGGGCTCGGGCTGCTCCGGGACGGCAGCGGGCTCGGGCTGCTCCGGGACGGCAGCGGGCTCGGGCTGATCCGGGACGGCAGCGGGCTCGGGCTGATCCGGGATGGCAGCGGGCTCGGGCTGCTCTGAGTGCATCCTCCAGGCTCGCAAGAACGACAAAACATAAAACGTGAGTACAGCCCTCTTGGCCCTCTCCGGACTGATAGGGAGAGCATGCAGAACTGGAGTGGACTCACTGGCTGGAGCGGACTCTGGAGTGGATTCACTGGCTGGAGCGGGCTCTGGGGCAGACTCACTAACTGGAGAGGTTTCCGGAACGGATTCACTGGTTGGAGCGGACTCAACGGCAGGAACGGCCCCTTTGTTCACTGACACTGCAGGGGCGGCCAACTTGTCCATCGCGTCCAGGGTGCTTGAGTCCATGGCAACTGGTGAGTTTGAGTGCGTTACAATCGGCGAACAAGAGTCCATAGCAACCGGCGAACTTGAGAGCGTTGCAATAGACGAACTTGAGAGCGTTGCAATAGACGAACTTGAGAGCGTTGCAATAGACGAACTTGAGAGCGAAGCGGCCACCGGGCAGCAGAGGCTTGGGAATGCCAGCCACTCGTGCTGAAGTCAGCGGAGGATCAGCCACACTGGAACGTAGTCCTCTGCGCCCCTGGATAGATCCAGAGACGTGACGTGACTCTGGGCGATCAGCGGAGACGTGACGTGACTCTGGGCGATCAGCGGAGACGTGACGTGACTCTGGGCGATCAGCGGAGACGTGACGTGACTCTGGGCGATCAGCGGAGACGTGACGTGACTCTGGGCGATCAGCGGAGACGTGACGTGACTCTGGGCGATCAGCGGAGACGTGACGTGACTCTGGGCGATCAGCGGAGACGTGACGTGACTCTGGGCGATCAGCGGAGACGTGACGTGACTCTGGGCGATCAGCGGAGACGTGACGTGACTCTGGGCGATCAGCGGAGACGTGACGTGACTCTGGGCGATCAGCGGAGACGTGACGTGACTCTGGGCGATCAGCGGAGACGTGACGTGACTCTGGGCGATCAGCGGAGACGTGACGTGACTCTGGGCGATCAGCGGAGACGTGACGTGACTCTGGGCGATCAGCGGAGACGTGACGTGACTCTGGGCGATCAGCGGAGACGTGACGTGACTCTGGGCGATCAGCGGAGACGTGACGTGACTCTGGGCGATCAGCGGAGACGTGACGTGACTCTGGGCGATCAGCGGAGACGTGACGTGACTCTGGGCGATCAGCGGAGACGTGACGTGACTCTGGGCGATCAGCGGAGACGTGACGTGACTCTGGGCGATCAGCGGAGACGTGACGTGACTCTGGGCGATCAGCGGAGACGTGACGTGACT
Source organism: Chanodichthys erythropterus (assembly GCF_024489055.1). Classification (NCBI taxonomy): domain Eukaryota; kingdom Metazoa; phylum Chordata; class Actinopteri; order Cypriniformes; family Xenocyprididae; genus Chanodichthys; species Chanodichthys erythropterus. The sequence goes on from NC_090227.1 coordinate 21,545,301, forward strand.
CTGGGCGATCAGCGGAGACGTGACGTGACTCTGGGCGATCAGCGGAGACGTGACGTGACTCTGGGCGATCAGCGGAGACGTGACGTGACTCTGGGCGATCAGCGGAGACGTGACGTGACTCTGGGCGATCAGCGGAGACGTGACGTGACTCTGGGCGATCAGCGGAGACGTGACGTGACTCTGGGCGATCAGCGGAGACGTGACGTGACTCTGGGCGATCAGCGGAGACGTGACGTGACTCTGGGCGATCAGCGGAGACGTGACGTGACTCTGGGCGATCAGCGGAGACGTGACGTGACTCTGGGCGATCAGCGGAGACGTGACGTGACTCTGGGCGATCAGCGGAGACGTGACGTGACTCTGGGCGATCAGCGGAGACGTGACGTGACTCTGGGCGATCAGCGGAGACGTGACGTGACTCTGGGCGATCAGCGGAGACGTGACGTGACTCTGGGCGATCAGCGGAGACGTGACGTGACTCTGGGCGATCAGCGGAGACGTGACGTGACTCTGGGCGATCAGCGGAGACGTGACGTGACTCTGGGCGATCAGCGGAGACGTGACGTGACTCTGGGCGATCAGCGGAGACGTGACGTGACTCTGGGCGATCAGCGGAGACGTGACGTGACTCTGGGCGATCAGCGGAGACGTGACGTGACTCTGGGCGATCAGCGGAGACGTGACGTGACTCTGGGCGATCAGCGGAGACGTGACGTGACTCTGGGCGATCAGCGGAGACGTGACGTGACTCTGGGCGATCAGCGGAGACGTGACGTGACTCTGGGCGATCAGCGGAGACGTGACGTGACTCTGGGCGATCAGCGGAGACGTGACGTGACTCTGGGCGATCAGCGGAGGCGTGACGTTGCTCTGGGCGATCAGCGGAGGCGTGACGTTGCTCTGGGCGATCAGCGGAGGCGTGACGTTGCTCTGGGCGATCAGCGGAGGCGTGACGTTGCTCTGGGCGATCAGCGGAGGCGTGACGTTGCTCTGGGCGATCAGCGGAGGCGTGACGTTGCTCTGGGCGATCAGCGGCGACGTGACTCGTGGTAGAGGCCGCCATTTTGTGTGTGTTCTCGGGCTTGGCAGCCATTACAGGATTCACCGTTGTGTCGGAATCCTCCGCGACTCCCACAGTGAAAGTCGAACCAACTGCAAGCAAGGCAAAGTCCAGGAATTCTATGAACGATCCGCGGGGACCATTGGTGAGTACACAGTCCTTTAGTGGTTCGTTTAATCCGTAAGCGAAGAAGTCAATGAGGGCACAGTCCGGCAGATCAGATAGATAAGCAATATCCAAAAAGTTCTGAATGTGCACCTCGAGGGTACGGGTACCTTGGCGGAGGCTGATCAGTTGCATTGCTGGGTCCATGTTGAAACGGGAAAGACGCTCACCGAAGCTGCTGGATCTGGTAGTGGCGAAGTCTTCTGTAACGAATGGAGACTCAGGCAGGGGATCCAAATGCGGCGTTTTATTAGAAGTGAGCGTGGTCGTACAGGCAGGGTCAAACAGGAACAAACAGGAGCAATAAGGAACAGGCAGAGTCGTAGTCAGGGTACAGGCAAGGATCGAGGCAGGCAGCAATGGGTCGTAAAACAGGAATAGGCAGGAACGATAACAGACAGGCAGACAGGAATGGTAATGCTCGGAAATGACACACGGTGTAATCAAGACTTCGCAAACTGGTGGTGAGAGTGTGAGTCCTTTATAGTCCTGTTAATGTACTGCAGCTGGGTGTGGTGATTAGTGATAGTGATTGATGGAGTGAGTGCAGGTGATAGGCAGAGAGGATTATGGGAAATGGAGTCCGGGGTGAACAGGAACAGACTGTGATCGTGACATATACTTAGTACACTTTAAGTATATGCCTGTGTAGGGACTAATTACATGCTTGATTAGTGTTATTAAAGTGTACTTAATTTGTGTTATAAGTATACTTTATTTGTGTTGTAAGTATACTTTATTATAAGTGTACTTTATTTGTGCTTTCAGTGTATTTTAATTGTTCTAAATATACTATTATAAGTGTATTTTATTTGTGTTATAAGTATACCATATTTTTGTTACATTTCAAATGTATTAAAAGTGAAACACACAAGCAATAAATCATAAGTGTATTATACTTGAGTAAAACATATGCTTTGTAATACCTTTGGCTTATTCCTAATACTAGTAATGGCATACTTTGTCTTTAATAACAAACTGTTATTACTTAACTGTACAATATACTTTAAACATTAAATTGTATTACACAAGACAGTATTTTAAATGTATTACTTAAATACTAAAGGCTGAATTTCTTGTGGAACATTTTTACCCAATGCTGAATGCACCTGTTTTTAAGGCTATTACAATAAATAACATAACTTCAATAACAAACAAAGACATGGTATTAACTCAAACTTAAACTGTGTTTATTGAAATCTCACATGGTTTTAAGATTATAAAACATGGCTAAATGAACCTTGTTTCTAAATTAAAAGAACTCTAAAAGAAAAAAACAAAGAACATTTTAAACAGTGGTCACAAACTGCGCATTCACTTTAATTTATTGAAATATTCATTATTGCACTTGCGCCCGATGGCCGCTCTCACATCAGATGCACTTGTGTGCGGAAATTCGGCAAGAACAGCATCTGTAAAAAGAGTAAAAAAGAAAAAGAAAAAGGTCAGAGCCATGTTCATGAAACTTTTTCTTTCCACTACATCAGTCTGTCTACATTCTGCATTAAACTAGTACTACTTAATAGAAAATACAGTAGGATTACAAGTGAGGAACTGTATCGTTAAGTCATGTCAATATTGTTTCCAGTATATAGTCCAACATACAATAAGCAACAGAAGCGAATATACTCATGCAAGATCACATTATAAACCAAAAAAAAGGTCCTTGAGGTAAGCATACAACAAGTTGTACAACGAACGAAACCGGACAATGTGTGTGTGTGAGTGTGGGGTTTTTGTAGTGTGGCTGATGACTGTGATGATGAGCTTCAGGTGGCGGTGATTAGAATTCCGGTGATTGAGTGCGCGGGTAAGGGAGTGAGGTGGAACCTGACGTGTCTGTGACAGTACCCCCCCTCCCACGGCCCGCTCCTGAGGGCCGAGGACCCCGACGTCGTGGTGGTCGTCCTCGAGGTCGTGGGGCAGGTCTGTCTGGGTGGTTGGTGTGGAAAGTCTGTAACAGAGTAGGATCAAGGATATCATTCTTGGGGACCCATGAGCGTTCTTCGGGGCCGTAGCCTTCCCAATCCACCAGATATTCTAAGAGACCACCACGGCGCCGGGAGTCCAGGATCTCTCGAACCTCGTAGGCAGTCCCATCGTCCAGGATGAGTGGAAGGGGGGGCTCCACGGCTGCCACGTCAGGTTCTGTGGAAGGAAGAACAGAAGGGTGGTGAGGTTTTAAGAGTGACACATGGAAGGTTGGATGAATTCTTTTGTACTGTGCAGGGAGTTGTAACCGGTAGGTGACGGGGTTGATCTGTCGGAGGATGGTGAATGGGCCAATGAAGCGGGGACTCAGCTTCTTGCAGGGCAGGCGCATCCTGATGTCTCTGGTGGACAGCCAGACCTTCTGCCCCGGTTGGTAGGTTGGAGCGTGGGAGCGCCGAAGGTCGGCTGTCATCTTGCGCCTGCGCAGGGCTCTCTGCAGCTGGTGGTGAGCTGAGTCCCATACCCTCTCGCTCTCCCGGAACCAGTAGTCGACTGCAGGCACGTTGGAGGGTTCCCCGTCCCAGGGGAACAGTGGGGGTTGGAAACCGAGTACGCATTGGAAAGGTGTTAATCCAGTTGTGGCTTGACGGAGGGAGTTCTGGGCGTACTCGGCCCAACCCAGGTACTGGTTCCAGGAGTCCTGGTGGCCGTGACAGAAGGTACGCAGGAAGCGACCGATCTCCTGGATCTTCCGTTCCGTCTGCCCGTTCGACTGAGGATGGTATCCAGACGATAGGCTGACGGTCACACCCAGGAGGGAGAAAAACGCCTTCCAGACTCGAGAGACAAATTGAGGTCCTCTGTCAGAGACTATGTCTTCGGGGATTCCATAATGACGGAAGACATGATTGAACATTAATTCCGCTGTGGCCATGGCAGTGGGTAGACCTTCCAGGGGGATCAGACGGCAGGCTTTGGAGAAACGGTCTACAACAACCAGAATACAGGTGTGACCATCAGATTCGGGGAGATCCGTGACGAAGTCCACTCCCAGGTGTGACCAGGGTCTCTCAGGAACGGGCAGAGGATTGAGCTTGCCGGTTGGAAGATGGCGTGGGCTCTTGGAGATGGCGCACTCCCTGCAGCCCTGCACGTACCTTCTGACGTCGCTGGCCATATTTGGCCACCAGAAGCGCTGTTTGAGCAGCGAGAGGGTCTCATTGACCCCCGGGTGACCAGTGCCAAGTGATGAGTGAACGGAGTGCAGTAGTGGAGTGCGTCGTGTCCTGGTGATGTAACGCAAGCCCTGGGGGCAACCCGGCGGAGTGCGTGAGGAGGCATTGGAGGAGGGTAAAGTCTCTTCTGACCATTCAATGGGACTCACGAAGATAGATTCAGGTAGAATGGTTTCGGGGTCGTCATTCTTTTCTTCGGGAGCGTGGAGACGTGAAAGAGCATCGGCTTTGAGGTTCTTGGAACCAGGGCGGTATGAAATGGAGAAGTTAAATCTTGAAAAGAACATTGCCCATCTGGCTTGGCGTGGGTTGAGTCGTTTGGCAGCTTTCAGATATTCAAGATTTTTATGGTCTGTTAGTACTTGGAAAGGGTGGTTTGCTCCCTTCAACCAATGCCTCCATTCTTCTAGGGCGAGCTTTACAGCTAGGAGTTCACGGTCCCCGATGTCGTAATTCACCTCCGCCGGGTTGAGCTTGCGGGAGAAGAAGGCGCATGGATGGAGCCTACTTGGATTCCCCTGCTGCTGTGAGAGGACCGCTCCCACTCCGGTGGTGGAGGCGTCCACTTCTACGACGAATGGCAGGTCCGGGTTAGGGTGGACGAGGAGGGGAGCGGTGGTGAAGGCCTTCTTGAGGGTCTCAAAAGCTTCTGTGGCAGGCTGGGACCAGGACAGAGACTTGGGCTGCTTACGGAGTAGGTTGGTGAGTGGACTGACTATGGTGCTGTAATTCTTGATGAAACGACGGTAGAAATTGGAGAAGCCAAGGAAGCGTTGGAGTTCTTTTATGGTACTTGGAGTGGGCCAGTTCTGGATTGCAGAGACCTTCCCCTCGTCCATCCGGATGCCACTGTGGTCAATCACATATCCGAGGAAATGGACAGAGGGCTGGTGGAAAGAGCACTTCTCTGCTTTCAGGAAGAGATGGAATTGCCGCAAGCGCTTGAGGACCTCCGCAACGTGGTGGCGATACTCGGCCAAGCTCCGGGAGTAGATGAGGATGTCATCAATATACACCAGCACGAACTTGTGGAGAAACTCCCGGAGCACCTCGTGGATGAAATCCTGGAATACGGAGGGGGCGTTGACCAGGCCATACGGCATCACAAGGTATTCATAGTGGCCGGTGGGCGTGACGAAGGCGGTCTTCCACTCGTCCCCCTCGCGTATCCGGATGAGGTTATACGCACTGCGGAGGTCCAGCTTGGTGAACACAGTGGCACCGCGGAGATGTTCCAGGGCCGCTGGGACGAGGGGAAGTGGATATCTGAATTTTACTGTGATCTTGTTCAAGGAGCGATAATCGATGCAAGGCCGCAAGCCTCCGTCCTTCTTGGCCACGAAGAAGAAGCTTGAAGCAGCAGGGGAAGTAGACGGGCGGATGTATCCTTGGTTAAGGGCCTTCTCCTCCGGTACTGATAGGGGGTATATACGTCCCCTAGGCACTGGCTCACCCGGTAACAGATCGATGGCACAGTCCCATGGCCGGTGTGGAGGAAGCTTGGAGGCACGTTGCGGGCAGAAGACGTCACTGAAGGGGGCGTAGTCGGGTGGAACATCGACGGAGCGCTTTTCCACAGGACTTTCGATGGAAGTGGCATTGATGGAGATATTCTTGGAGGAAGGAGATCTTGAAACTGGAAGTTCTGGGAAGCAGTTGGAGAAACAGTTATCGCCCCACTTCAGGACTTCGCCCGTGCGCCAGGAGATGGTGGGATTGTGGAGTTCCAACCATGGGCGCCCTAGAACCACGTCAGCGGTGGATTCCTCCAGAACCAGCAGATGGATGTACTCTGTGGGGAAGATGCCCACTTGCAGTTGAAGGGGTCCCGTGACACGACGAATCATCTTGCGGCTCAGGGGTTTACCCGTGATAGAGTGGACCTGGTACTTAGTCAGAGAAGGCGAGGTCTTGAGCCCGAGGTGTCGACAGAGGGCGCCGGAGATGAAGTTTCCTGCTGACCCTGAATCGAGGAGGGCCACCACTGGAACAGAAGCATTATCAGCAGTAAGGTTTACTATAGTAGTGAGTGGTTTCATCTGTTGTATAGAGGGAACGATAGCACTCACCACGGGCCGAGGAGGACGGGTTGGGCATGTGGAAAGGACATGCCCAGGAGATCCACAATATAAACAAAGATTCAGGGTCAGCCTTCTCTGTCTTTCAGCTGGGGACAAACGGGAGTTATCCACTTGCATTGACTCGGTGGCTGGTTCTGGAGGGCTGACGGGCTCGGATCGACGGAGGGTGGTGGTCAGTGGCTGGCCCTGGTGCTCTAGGAGACACGACTGCATACGAGAACCCACGCGGATGGCGAGTTGGATGAATTGTTCGAGTCCAATGGAGTCCTCGTATGCAGCGAGATGCAACCGCACATTAGGCTCCAAACCTTGTCGAAAGGTGGTGATGAGGGCTTGTTCATTCCATCCGCTGGTCGCGGCGAGCGTTCTGAACTGCAAGGCATAATCGTTAACAGTACTGTTTCCTTGTTTTAAATTGTACAATTTCTCACCAGTTGAAGAGTCAGTTAGGGGTTTTCCGAAGACTTCTCTGAAGTGGGACACGAATGCAGAATAGGATTGTATGACAGAGCCTTTTTGAGTCCAGAGGGAATCCGCCCATTGAAGGGCCTTACCTTGCAACTGGGAAATTATGAACGCTATTTTTGCCGTATCGGTGGGATAGAAGTGCGGCTGCATCTCCAGGACCAACTCACACTGAAGGAGGAATCCGCTGCAGTCCTCCGCCGATCCTGAGTAGGGCGCCGGTTTGGCCATGGGACTGGCGGTGTAAACAGGTGAAGCAGCGGTGACTGCGGGTGCGGAAGAGGCAGCGGCGGTGGGTGCTGGTGACGGTGCTGGGTGTTGAGGAGTGAGTGCTCGGCGCAATGCGTCCACGAGCTCTTGAAACGGGTCCCGGTTGCTCATGCTGATGGGTAGCTGTTATGGTCCGGTCTTCTGTTACAACAGAGACACAGGAAGCAGAGATATAAGCAGTTTCGGTGTTTATTGAAGTGACCAGCAGAGCAACAGGTAAGTAGATGGTGATGAAGATGGTTATTGGAGAAGAATGCAAGTTAATACTGTCCTTTTAAGTGCTGCAGGTGATGGTGGATGGAGACGCTGGAGATTGCAGACAGGAACACTCACACACACAGGCAGGTAGGAACACGAGGAGAGCTGGAGACGAAGGAGACGATGGAGGCGGGTAAGTATCACTTGGGAAGTCCTTGAGGTAAGCATACAACAAGTTGTACAACGAACGAGACCGGACAATGTGTGTGTGTGAGTGTGGGGTTTTTGTAGTGTGGCTGATGACTGTGATGATGAGCTTCAGGTGGCGGTGATTAGAATTCCGGTGATTGAGTGCGCGGGTAAGGGAGTGAGGTGGAACCTGACGTGTCTGTGACAATATCATTTCCAAGAAGGAATAAATTTTTCTTTGAGACGAGGTCTTTGAACGAATCTAATATAACAAGAAGAGTATACCAATAAAGTGACACAATAACGCAATTAAATAGTTAAAAAAGTGTATGCAATAAAAAAAAATAAGGCTTAAGTTACCTCCAAACAGCAGGACTTTAGCAGGCATCATCTTCTCCGGTTCTTTACGTGTAGGACATTTTATTTCTAGCCAATTATCGTCTGCATCAAGGTCAGGTTTTGATGTAATTTGACTAAGCTGGTCAATATTAGCTAGAAGGATTGATGTACTCTCCACTTTTAATGACTTATCAAATAAGTAATAAATTGCACATTGGAACCGCATCGTGTCTTCGTAACGTCTTCTGCTTCGTAACGTCTTCTGCCTCACCTTAAGCGCGGGAGCTTCAAGTGAAATGACTACGTACCATCTGCAGCTCTGATTGGCTGCATGCAACGCTAGGACTCTTGATTGGTCACATACCTTGGCGCCGATTTTCTCAAATTCAAAACAAGTATAATACAGTACAATATCCTGAAATCAACATGGCATCAAAACGAACGTATAAGACACATTTGAATTCCATTGGGACTGAACCAGATACGCCAAGAACCTCAAAACACAGAAAATTTCAGCAGAAACAGGTAAAGAAAAACCCATACGATTTTTTTTTTCATTTTTGTTGAAAATGCAAAGAAACAAATTGATTTTTTATGTTATGCTTACTGTAACTTTTAGTGGACAGCAGGACAGCTGTTTTTTAAAAAAAGAAATGAAATTATAATATATATATATATATATATATATATATATATATATATATATATATATATATATATATATATATATTTTTTTTTTTTTTTTTTTTTAAAAACCAATCAAACTTTAGGTTTCAGATTTTTTTTTAAATTATACATTATATGAAGATGATTATCAGGTTATGAATTTATATCATTGTAATTTATGTAACATGGTTAAAATGGCTTTTCTCATTCAAAACAATGTATTTACTGTATCTAATTTTTATGTTAATGTGAACATGTAATGAAAAATGGAAGTTTCAAAGGAAGTAATAATTCGAAACATTTTCATAATAATACAGGTGATTCATAGGAATATTTGTATATAATTTCTTTCCCTATTCACTTGTTGTAAAACCTCCAAACATTTAGTATATCTGAAAAGCCCTGAATGTGCTTTTTACTGTACATCCTCTTGTCCTGTAAAACTGACATGCATGGTCTCATGCAGAGAGATTTACTATAATATAATGTCCACTACAGTGGAAAAAAGTCTATTCCTGGTTCCCATGAATATTATTATTTAATATTTTGTAACTTTTGTGAAAAAAAAATCTTTTGTCCTGACAAAATATGCATGGAGTTAAAATGTTAAATCAAGCTGTAAGCCATCAATGTTAAACATGAAACATATCAAGTAATTTACAATTGGATAACAGTTACTTCATGTTACTTAATTTTGTTTGTACTGTATCCACAGAAACAGACTAAATTGTTATACAAGAGATATATTTATGCATCTCCAATTTCCCGAGCAACTGTTTACAGAAGAAAAGTTTATAAAAAGGTATGTAAATGAAAAAAAAAAAATGTTATGTACAAAATAAATATTTGTGTTGCTAGGCTGTTTATACAATTGCATTTATGATTACATTACAGTTGACCTGTATCTAAATACTGCTGTTTTTCTTTACTCATTTTGTGAAATTGCACTTACTTTTGGTGTACATTTGTTTCAGATTAATTTTTCAAATCCTACTGAAGAGAAGAGTGAACTTCTAAGCAAAAAAGACTGTAAACAAGACAACAGACAGGAACATGATGGAAATATAAATGTGGAAGGAGAGAAAAATGATGGAAATAGACAAGAGGATAGAAAGGAAGATAATGGAAGAGGAAATGAGGAAGGTGGGGAGGAAGAAGGAAGTGGAAATGAGGAAGGAGAGAAAGATGATGAAAATGGACAAGACAGAGAGGAAGAAGATGGAAGTGGGAATGAGGAAGGAGAGGAAGATGATGAAAGTGGGAATGAGGAAGATGATGGAAATAGGAATGAGGAAGGGAAGGAAGATTATGGAAGTGGGAATGAGGAAGGAGAGGAAGATGAGGAAGGAGAGGAAGATGATGGAAGTGGGAATGAGGAAGGAGAGGAAGATGAGGAAGGAGAGGAAGATGATGGAAGTGGGAATGACGAAGGAGAGGAAGAAGATGGAAGTGAACAAGAAGAACTTGAAGAAGTTAGTGGAAGTGAACAAGAAAAGAGAGCAGAAACAGAGAGGAGCCAAGGAAATTCAGATTCAAAACAAAAGAAGGTACTGTAACGTAGTTATAGGTTATCTACAGTATATGCATGGTGTTAATTTATGTTGAATGTGAAAACCAGCTTAAAGCCAGTCTTAAATGAACAGCACTGTTAGTGTTATTTCTGCTTCTGTTTTTATGTTGTCTTCCAGCTGTTAATGTGATCAGCCTTATCTTTTATTACAGAAACAACATGATGATGATCCTGTATACCCTGGTGCTCCCCTCACAAAGGGACAGAGCCTGCTTTTACTCATGTCATATGTACTGAGGCACAATTTGACTGGAGTAGCTCTTCAGGATCTGCTTACTATGTTCAATGAACATTTCCCTGGCTTGGTACCGGCAACCTCATATCTTTTTCATAAAGCATATGGACAATTTGGCCAGTATGTGCCACATTTTTATTGTATGAACTGTGAAAGCTACATGGGAGCTACTGAAACAGCACCACAGAACTGTTCTTCTTGTAAAGCTGATTTTAAAATAGAAAATAACCTAAGAGCTGGATCTTACTTTCTTGTGCTTAGTCTATCAGCCCAAATAGTTGACATTTTGGAAAAAACGGAGATACATTTAAATAAAAGGGAATCAGTTCCAGGCATTATTTTTGATATTCAATGTGGTGCAGAATATCAAAAAATCAAGCAGAATGGACAAATGGGGGCTGATGACATATCAATCTTGTGGAATTGTGATGGAATTCCTGTTTTTAAAAGTAATAATGTTCAGATATGGCCAATCCAGTGTCAAATAATTGAACTGTCACCAAAAGATCGTCAAAGGAACATATGCATACCATGCTTATGGGTAGGAAACAGCAAGCCAAATATGATGACATTTTTAACTGCTTTTGTGTCACAGCTCAAGGAACTAGAACAGGTTGGAATAAAATGGAGAGATTCTGAAAATGTAGAGCATTTAAGCAAAGTTCATTCCCTCCTCTGCTCTTCTGATTCAGTTGCACGCCCGCTCCTGAGAAACACAAAGCAGTTCAATGGGAAATATGGCTGTGACTTCTGCCTCCACTGCGGTGGTGGCCCATATATCTGGGAAACACCAGAGCCACCTTTAAGGACAGAGAGAGATCATTTCCAGCATGCTATGCTGGCAACACCTGCCAATCCAGTAATGGGTGTAAAAGGACCATCTCCTTTGATGGAACTTCAGAGCTTCAACATGATCACTGGATTCGTTCCAGAGTACCAGCACAGTGTCTGCCTTGGTGTCACTAAACAGATTACATCCCTGTGGCTAGACAGTAAGCACCATAATGAAGACTGGTACCTGGGCTCAAAGGTCAGTGACATAGACCAGGGACTGATGGCCATTAACCCACCTTTGGAAGTCACAAGGGCTCCAAGATCTGTGAAAGACAGAAAATTCTGGAAAGCATCTGAATGGAGGTCTTTTTTGTTGTTTTATGCTTTGCCTGTTTTGAGTGGTATTTTGAAAAAGAAGTACTGGAGTCATCTTTTTTTGTTAGTTTTTTCAATGCACACCCTTCTTCAGGAAGCCATCAAAGCAAGCCATGTGGATTTGGCAGAACAAGCTCTTCGAAAGTTTGTGCGTAACTTTGAGAAACTTTATGGTGCCACTAATGTTTCTTTCAATGTGCATTTGTTAATGCACTTAGCAGCAAGTGTGCGCAACTGGGGACCACTGTGGGCAACATCCACATTTCCATTTGAATCATTTAATGGAACTTTACTTAAGTTTTTCAATGGAACAACACATGTGTCAGATCAAGTAGTGAAGAGATTCCTTAGGTGGAGGGCTCTCTCAACAAAAGCAGGCACTACAATGGCAAATGCTAGTGACAACATACAGATTTTTTTTGACAAACTCCAAAGTAGGTCTGGCTTAACAAAGAAGTCAAAGAAGTTTCATGATAATGTCAGAGGTTTTGGCTGCCCAAAGAAAGGTACCACATCTGTGCTGCAGAGGATGGCTATTGAAGATTTTACAGGTGACACAGTTAATTCTGGGTTATTTTATGACCGCTTCATTTGTAGCAGTGTTGTTTATCATTCCTATAATAACACGGCTCTAAAAAAGAGAAATAATTCTGTTGTACAATTAAGTGATGGAACATTTTGTGAAATTATGACACTGATGGCCTTCACATGTGAGGATGAGGCATCTTCTGCATCCACCACAAACAGATTCTGTGTTTTAGTAAAAGAGCTTGCCAAGAGTGGAGGAAAGTTTTATCGAGATGTTCAGCTAAATGTATCCTCAACATTTATAAATGAAGTGTCTCGTACCAACTCTGTATTTGCTGTTCATCCTCAATCACTCAAATGGAAATGTGTAATGGTTACGTCTAAGGGCAAACTGTACGTCATTCCACTTCCAAACAATATTGAAGGAGACTAAAACTTAATGGGGAACTACTTCTGCAGCTTTACAGATATCAATGCCAATTGATGTTTTCAGCTTTATTTCTCCCTAAAACTAGTAATTATATGTTACAATCTTTTGAACTCTGATTATTCGAATGTATTAATGCAGTGTGAGTGAATTTCAATTTTTGGCCATGCAATATAGCCAGTGTTTACTTTGCTGTAGTGGTTTTACTGCCACTTATGAGATCACAATCTGGTCGCTGCCACTTTCTGAACACAATTTGTTGTTTGCTGTTGGTCTAAAATTTATCATGGATTCTTTTTTATTGTACATCGTATCTCTCTGTTACATTGTATAAATATATTAAAATACCTAAATTACAATTAAAAGAGTAGTCATTTGTAAAATAAATGACATTTATTTAAAAATGTTTAAATGGGCTTTTAATTCATTCATATTTTGTTTTAATACTTTCTGAAAGCAAGCAATATGTTCAAGTAGTAAAGTGAATTCCATGCAATAAGTAAACTTAAAGATTACTCTAAAATTTTACTTTAAATATACTTCAACTTCAGGATATTTAATAATGTACTTTGAAAGTATACTTTCAGTGCATTGTTACAATGATAATTTTTAGCACACAGTAAAAATACACCTCAAATATATTTTTAAATAAAGTGCAAATAAATACACTTTTAAAAAAAGTAAACAGAACTATCACTTCAAGTATATTTTTCAAAAATATATTTTTAGAAAATATACTAAAGTACAATTATTTTAAAGTGTGTTAAAAGTTGTATTGTGAAAATATGATGCTAATATACTTTTTATATATTTAAAAATAGTACATTTTTTGTTAGTATATTTGCAGTGTACTATAGAAAAAGTAAATATATTTAAAATACAATAAAGTATACTTTTTTTTCACTAGGGAGGTTCTTGTGTAATGGGAAGGAAGAGGACAGGGATCGGCTTTGGGCTGCTGACAGACTTTATTCTCACCAGAGGAAAATAGCAAACACATAAACAAAAAGACGGTGCAACGCACACTCAATAATTCCACATCCAAGGACGGGCTTCACTCCATACAACGAGAACAGCTCACTCAGTCGGTCTGTCAGCAGTCCCTCTCTCTCTCACACGCTCCTGCTTCTCCTGGCGTTTTATCCTCTCTCCACGCCAATTACTGGAACGAGAAACAGGTGTTCGTGATTTACATTCAACCCGTTCAATCACCGCACATCCCCAAACACTCCCTCCTGTTGCAGACCCCGCTAAACCACGCCCCCCTCGCTACATACCCCCACCGCCCGACTCAGGCCGGAGAGGAAGTCGGCCACAACCATCTGAACAGCCAGCCTGTGGATCACCTTGAATTTAAAAGGCTGTAAAGCGAGATACCAACGAGTGATCCGCGCGTTGGTGTCCTTCATGCGGTGGAGCCACTGCAGAGGGGCATGGTCCGAACAGAGGGTGAATTCCCGCCCCAGGAGATAATAGCGGAGGGTGAGGACGGCCCACCTGATGGCTAAACATTCTTTCTCCACGGTGCTGTACTTAGCCTCTCTCTTGGAGAGCTTGCGGCTAATGTACAGCACCGGCCGCTCCTCACCCTCTATCTCCTGGGACAGGACCGCACCCAGCCCCCTGTCCGACGCGTCTGTCTGCAACAAAAAGGGGAGAGAGAAATCAGGGGAATGATCACCTGGGTGAAGGCCTGCTGGCACAGCTCCGTCCACTGGACCGTATCTGGTGCATCCTTTTTAGTCAGATCAGTCAACGGGCTGGTGAGGTCCGAATAATTAGGAACAAACCTCCTGTAATATCCCGCCAGCCCAAGGAACTGTCTGACCTCCTTTTTGGTCTTGGGACGCGGACAGGTTGCAACCGCTGCTGTTTTATCAATTTGGGGACGCACCTGTCCATATCCCAAGTGGAAGCCCATATACCTTACCTCCACGTGCCCAATTGCGCACTTCTTCGGGTTGGCCGTAAGCCCAGCTCCTCTCAGCGACCTCAGGACAGCCCTCAAATGCTGCATATGCCGCTGCCAATCGTTACTAAAAATAATAATGTCATCCAGATAGGCAGCCGCATACGCAGCATGGGGCCGTAAGATCTTGTCCATGAGTCGCTGAAAGGTAGCCGGTGCCCTGAACAGCCCGAACGGAAGGGTCACGAATTGGTGTAATCCAAACGGCGTCGTGAAAGCGGTCTTTTCTTTGGATAATGGAGACAAGGGGATCTGCCAATAACCTTTCGTTAAGTCCAGTGTCGAATAAAAGCGAGCTGTACCAAGCCGGTCAAGCAATTCGTCCACACGCGGCATTGGATACGCGTAGAATTTCGACACAGCATTCACCTTGCGATAATCCACACAGAACCGCACTGAGCCGTCCGTTTTGGGAACCAAAACTATCGGGCTCGCCCAGTTACTGCTGGATTCCTCTATTACCCCCATTTCAAGCATTGCCTCTAATTCTGCCTGAACCACTTTTTTTTTGTGTTCAGGTAACCTATACGGCCGGCTGCGAATCACCACGCCCGGCTCTGTCTCGATGTGGTGCTGAATGAGGTCAGTACGGCCCGGTAGGGGAGAGAACACGTCGGCAAACTCAGCCTGTAATTTGGAAACATCAGTGAGCTGTGAGGGCGAAAGGTGATCTCCCCCCGGGGCCAGAGCGAGGGATTGTTTTTTTACATTCGCCTCTGGCCCGAGATCATCCTCTCCGCTAATCACCGTCGCCAGCATCACTGACTCCGCCTCACTCCACTTTTTCAGGAGGTTGAGGTGATAAATTTGACGTGCCCCTCTCCTGTCGGACCATATTACTTCATAATCGAGATCACCAACTCGCCGTGTGACCTCAAATGGTCCTTGCCACTTCGCCAGTAATTTTGAGCTTGACGTGGGGAGTAATACGAGTACTTTCTCTCCCGGTGTAAATTTACGCAGATTAGTTCCCCTGTCATACAACCTGCACTGTCTGTCCTGGGCTTGTAACAAATTCTCCATAGATAGCCGCCCCAAAGTGTGGAGTTTTGTTCTCAAGTCCAGCACATACTGAATTTCATTTTTCGATTGAGATGGTCCGTCCTCCCAAGACTCTCTTAGGACATCCAACACCCCACGGGGGTGGCGCCCAAAGAGAAGCTCGAAGGGGGAAAACCCCGTGGAGGCTTGCGGGACCTCTCGCACAGCGAACAACAGGGGTTCCAACCATTTATCCCATTTTTTGGCGTCTTCTTGAACGAACTTACGAATCATGGATTTAAGCGTGCGATTAAAACGTTCGACCAGCCCGTCCGTTTGTGGGTGAAAGACGCTGGTTCGAATCGATTTAATGCCCAACAATTCGTACAGTTCACGTAGCGTACGTGACATAAACGCCGTGCCTTGATCAGTGAGGATTTCTTTCGGAATCCCCACTCGGGAGATTAAACTGAAGAGGGCGTCCGCAACACTCTTAGCGGAAATGTTGCGGAGAGCCACTGCTTCTGGATATCGTGTTGCATAATCCACAATGACTAATGCAAAACGATGCCCTCTCGCTGATCGCTCTAATGGCCCGATGAGGTCCATGCCAATTCGTTCGAAGGGGACCTGCATTAATGGAAGGGGGCGCAAAGGCGCTTTTGGAGTGGCCGGGGGATTTACCAGCTGACATTCACGACAAGACGCGCACCACCTGCGCACGTTCTCGTGAATGCCCGGCCAAAAGAATCGGGCCATGAGGCGATTTAGTGTCGCTGTTTGTCCTAAGTGTCCAGCCATTGGGTTAGAGTGAGCCGCATGGAAAAGCATTTCCCTGCGGCTCTTTGGTACTAATAACTGGGTTGTATCCTCTTTTGACTGAGTGTCTTGAGTCAGTCGATACAACCTATCTTTAATAATTGCAAAATAGGGATAAGTCAGTGGTCGTCCAGGCTGGAGAGGCTGACCGTCGATCATGCTGACCCTCTCAAACGCATTTTTCAGCGTGTCATCGTGAGACTGCTCCAGGGGGAAATCATCACGGTCCGAGAGAATCAGTCTCCCGATGCTGCTCTGTTCCCCTGAGGCAGTCACCACTGGTCCCCAGTCAGTCTCCCCCGCCTGCACACACACTTCCTTTCCCCGCGCACATTTACTCCAAGAGGCACCCGAGCATAAATGTCCCAATAATTTATTAAATGCGGGCCAATTCGTCCCCAAAATTATCGGGTGCCGGAGGTGCGGATTAACTGCCACCTCCACACTATGCTTTTGACCCCTAAATAGAATCCCGACTGACACCAACGGATAACTCGCGATATCCCCGTGCACACACCGTACCTTAACCACGCGACCTGTATCCAATGCCCCGGATGAAATCAGGCTTTGATGCACGGAGGTTTGGTTACAACCTGAGTCCACCAAAGCCTGATATGTACCCCCCTTGATACTCACTGGTATCTGTTACTGACCAGCTTGACCGGGGGCGACCTGCAGGTCGTCCGGGACCCGGATCAATGTCCCCACCTCCATCACTGGACACCGGTCTATGAAGTGATCCGGGTCCCCGCAACGCCAACAGGCCGGCCCAGACCTGCCCGCCGCTCCAGTGGCGGAGAACGGGCCGAATGACTGGCGTGGAGAGAGGGGAGAAGCAGGCGCGGGGTCCAGCCCGGCGGTGGCCAGTCCCGCCCCCCTGGGCGGGGCTCTTGGTGCCACAAACTGCCGAGAATCCGTTCCACCCCGCCACCGGGGCGGAACACGAGGCGGGCCGGGCGGACGGGACCTAGGTAGAGGGATAGGTTTCGAGAGAGAGAGGGGAGGAAGAGAGGGAGAGAGAGAAACAGATGGCAGGGGTTCGCCGACCCCTGGGCACGCCACCAAGTGGTCCTCCGCCAATTGGATGGCCGAATCCAGCGACGTGGGCCGGTGGCACTGGACCCACTCGGCGGTCTTCTTCGGGAGCCGAGTGGTGAACTGTTCCAGCACCACGCGATCGATCATCTGCTCCACGTCGCCTCCGTCGGCCATCAGCCATTTGCGGCACGAGTCCCGGAGCTGTTGGGCCAACACGAAGGGCCGGCCCGCCTCCCCCAACTCCAAGGACCGGAAGCGCTGACGATGCTGCTCGGGGGAGCGGCCGACCCGCTGTAGGATGGCCCTCTTGAGGTCGTTGAAGACCAGGAGGTTCTGGATGGGCAGCTGCTGTGCTGCCACCTGCGACTCGCCCGAAAGCAGCGGGACGAGCCGCATGGGCCACTGGTCCCGGGGCCAACCTGACACCTCGGCAGACTTTTCAAACAGGTCCAGGAAGGCCTCCGGATCATCTTGCGGGCCCATCTTCTGTAGTGGCAGCGGGAAGGGACCAGCAGCTGCCGTGCTGGTCTCCGCGGGAACCTCCCGGTCTATCCAGCTTTGGAACCTCTCGCGGTTCTCCTGCTGGCCCTGGACGATCGCCTCGAAGCGGCGCTCCTGATCC
Organism: Chanodichthys erythropterus; assembly: GCF_024489055.1. NCBI lineage: Eukaryota > Metazoa > Chordata > Actinopteri > Cypriniformes > Xenocyprididae > Chanodichthys > Chanodichthys erythropterus. The sequence continues at coordinate 21,563,239 of NC_090227.1, forward strand.
TTACGGAGATCTAGCAGGGCCCGATGTTGCTCTTGATGGAGGGCCGCGAGGGATGCGATGATGTCCGCAAACGGCGTCCCAGCGGCGGAGGTTCCGTCTTCCTTCCCGGGTTTCGGCACCAGTGTAACGGAGGTTCTTGTGTAATGGGAAGGAAGAGGACAGGGATCGGCTTTGGGCTGCTGACAGACTTTATTCTCACCAGAGGAAAATAGCAAACACATAAACAAAAAGACGGTGCAACGCACACTCAATAATTCCACATCCAAGGACGGGCTTCACTCTATACAACGAGCACAGCTCACTCAGTCGGTCTGTCAGCAGTCCCTCTCTCTCTCACACGCTCCTGCTTCTCCTGGCGTTTTATCCTCTCTCCACGCCAATTACTGGAACGAGAAACAGGTGTTCGTGATTTACATTCAACCCGTTCAATCACCGCACATCCCCAAACACTCCCTCCTGTTGCAGACCCCGCTAAACCACGCCCCCCTCGCTACAAAAACGTTGCGCTTTTCTAAGCGTGTAAAGTGGATAACTATATTGTTTGGCGGAATACCACAGCAAGTGCTCTGGAGCACTTTGACTTGGTGCAGTAATATCTTCACTCGTGAAAAGTCCTCTCAGCCCCCGCTCTCTCTCCTCCTCCCTCTTATTTCCGTCAATAGAACCAACGTGACATTTACAGGAGAGGGAGCGGGGTGAAGATATTACTGCGCCAAGTCAAAGTGCTCCCGAGCACTTGCTGTGGTATTCCGCCATACAATATAGTTATCCATTTTACACGCTTAGAAAAGCGCAACGTTTTGTTTTGTGTCACCGTCCTAGGTCGAGTTACACTACTCGAGTAACTGTATTTAAACAGGGAAAACGTGGAGGTGTTTGGTAGCTTCTCTGCTTGGCCCCTATTGAATGAACTGGGCTAAGCTAAGTGCTAACAAAGTTTCGCCGCAAGACAGAGAGATTTAGTGCACGCACTGAGACGAGAGAGGTATGTATCAACTCGTCTTAGTTAAGGGAATAACATAGTTTGATATGAAAAAACGGTGGAGTATCCCTTTAAGACCCTGCTCCTATTGAGCCGCATAATGAGCCATTTAGTCAGGAATGTGACTGACTGAACTAAGAAAGAATGCAATGACAAAAGAAATATATATATATTTTTTGTTTGTAGTTTATTTAGAATATAGTTAACTATATAAATGAGAGTCGAAGACACATTTTGTGTACACAGTTATACCTGGAAATAAATCCTGTTCAAAGATATATGTGAACATCACATACCTGGCATTTGGTTTTTCTGCACTGGAGAAGAAAAAAAAGAAAGAAATAAAAAACACTTTCCTGCTTCCAGTCAGTATCATATGAATGCAGTCCAATGTGTGCCAATATCTGGTCACTATGATTCTCAAATCTGTGAGATAAAAGAGAAAAAAAAAATCATCTGTGAGCATTCTGATAACAGGATCATATCAGCTAATGAAATATTGTTAATATAATGTCCACTCTCAACAGAAAACATCGTTTTTGTGATCTTATGCATGCACGTATTATTGCACATCATGTGAAGAAATATTTTTATAGGCCTATATTTTAAATTACAGTACCGATCAAATGATTGGACACATATTACTATTTTTTTTATGTTTTTGAAAGAAGTCTCATTGCTTAACAAGCATGCATTTATTTGATCAAAAATACAGAAAAAAAACAGCAATACTTTGAAATATCATTATATTTAAAAAAATTAAAATAATGGTTTTCTATTTTAATATACTTTATAATATAATGTATTTCTGTGATGCAAAGCTGAATTTTTATTATTCATTGAGAACAAAAGCTTCATATGGCGCTAGACTTTTTTCCACAATAAACACTTCATAATCCGTTCAAAACATGCCAAAGAAATCATCTAAACATTAATTTTACCCTTATGGCATTTTATGTATTATATGTGTTATATTATAGAGCCTAAATGTCTGTATTATAATATTCACAGACACCATATCATGATTAGAAAAAAGAACGTACTCGGTTACTAACATAACCTCGGTTCCCTGAGATACGGAACGAGTACTGCGTATGGGGAAAAGTCTCCCTTTTGCAGTGTAACTGCATCGTTATTGGTTCACTCATAGACAAGTCGTTGAACCAATGACGGCGCGGCATAGCTGCGCGACCTATGGCGAGAGAGCGCGCGAACTTTCCCGCCGAAATGGACGGGGAAAAGGGCTATATAAGCAGGCGCTTCGCCATAGGATTTCAGGCCAATCGACTGAAGCGACGACATTGAAGCCGCAGCCTCGTGGCACGGCAAGTAACGCAGTACTCATTCCGTATCTCAGGGAACCGAGGTTACGTTAGTAACCGAGTACGTTCCCTTTCGATACTTCACTCGTACTGCGTATGGGGAACGAATTCAACTGCGCTGTGCCACGGCAGGGAACGATATAACTTGTTTTGGACACCGAGAGGGGACCAAGAGAACAAGTAAGAAGGCAAAGCCATCGTAAACCCTTGTTACACTACAAAGAGGAGATAACTCCTGATCGGCGAGAGGTGGAACTCGAAGAGGCCGCCTGGTTACATCGAGAGGACCCGGGCTTGTAAGGCCGGAACGTCCAGATGATAAAATCTGAAAAAAGTGGACGGTGAGGACCAGCCAGCCACCTCACAGATGTCTTTAATGGAAACTCCATTAGACCAGGCCCAGGAGGAAGCCATTCCTCTAGTGGAATGGGCCCTAACTCCTAAGGGGCATTGAATGTCCAAGGAGGAGTAACAGAGATTAATTGCGTCGACTATCCAACGCGAGAGACGTTGTTTTGAGACCGAAGACCCTTTGGTGCGGCCACCAAAACAGACAAAGAGCTGATCCGACTGCCATGAAAGGCTGCGATCGCTCTACATAGGTCCTCAATGCACTGACAGGGCAGAGTAACTCCAGCTCCTGTTCATCCGTGGAGGGAGGAAGAGCAGAGAGCGAAATGACCTGAGCTCTAAACGGAGTAGAGAGCACTTTGGGTACATAGCCATGTCTAGGTTTCAGTACGACCTTAGAGTCATTAGGCCGAAATCCGAGGCACGCAGGGCTCACAGAGAGGGCCTGCAAGTCGCCAACACGCTTGACCGATGCTAGTGCAAGTAGCAGAGCGGTTTTCAGGGTTAAAGGCCTGAGGTCAGCTGAACACAGCGGCTCGAAGGGGTTACCTTTGAGAGCCCTAAGGACCAAAGAAAGGTCCCAAGCGGGAACAGTAAGGGGACGAGGAGGATTTAACCCCTTTAGCCTAGAACCCCTTAAGAAACGAACTACAAGGTTGTTTCGACCCACTGACTGGCCAGCGATAGCATGAAACGCTGAGATGGCTGCTACGTATACTTTGAGCGTTGAGGGGGCGCGCCCCAGATCCAAACGCTCTTGTAGGAAGGACAGTAACGGAGATACGTCACACTCCACGGGGTCTATGTTGCGTGTGGAACACCAATCAACAAAGACCGACCATTTCTGGGCGTAGAGGCGTCTCGTGGACGGGGCTCTCGCCTGAGATATGGTCTCTAGTACGTCCCTGGGAAGGTCAGTCGGCTCCCATCGAGGGACCAGAGATGTAGAGCCCAGAGCTCTGGCTGTGGGTGCCAGATTGTTCTGTTCGCCTGAGAGAGGAGGTCCCGCCTCAGGGGAATGGGCCATGGGGCTCTTGTGGAGAGCCTGAACAGCTCTGAGGACCAAGTCTCAATGGAAGTGGCGCAGACGGAGAGATGTTCAGTACGTGGAGAGGATGGTACAGGAAGTGCAAAGAAACATGCCAGGAAACAGGTGTCGCCCCACTTCAGGATCTCACTGATCTTCCACGAGATGGCTGGGTTGTGCTGCTCCAACCATGGGTGCCCTAAGATCACGTCAGTGGTGGATTCCTCCAGAACCAGCAGATGAAGTTTTTCCACATGAAGGATGCTGACTTGAAGTAGAATGGGACCGACGCTCTGACGTACTTGTCTCCTACTGAGAGGTTTACCGGTTATTGAGTGAATCTGGTAGGTGGACGGCGTAGCCGAGATCTTGAGCTTGAGCTGATGGCAGAGGGTGCCAGAGATGAAGTTGCCTGCTGACCCAGAATCGAGGAGTGCAGTAACTGAAATGGAAACATCAGTAAGGTTTACAACAGTGGTGAATGGTTTCATTTTACCGATGGAGGGAATGATGACACTCACCATGGGATGAGGAGGACAAATTGGGCATGTGGAGATTACATGCCCAGGAGAACCACAGTAGAGCACAGATTCTGGGTCAGCTGCCTCTGCCGTTCAGTGGGCGTCAGTCTAGTGTTATCCAGTTGCATAGGTTCAAGAGCTGGTTCTGGAGGGCTGACAGACTCTGGTTGGAAGAGGGAGGTGGAGAACTGTGGCTGGCCCTGGTGCTCTTCGAGACACGACTGCATACGAGTGGCGAAACAGATGGAGAGTTAGATAAAGCGTTCCAGGCCGATGGTATCCTCGTATGCAGCGATATGCAACCGCACTTGAGGATCCAGTCCTTGCCAGTAGGTAGTGAGCAGAGCCTGTTCATTCCTGTTCTGGAATTTAAGAGCATATTCATTAACAGTCACTGTGCCTTGGAACACAATGAGGAGATGTGGAGACGCTGGAGACTGGTAAGTAGATCGATAGGAGTCCTTGAGGTAAGTCCTTAATGTGAACGAGACCGGATGATGAGTGAATGTGTGTGTCTTTTGTATGGTGGCTGATTGGCTTGCTGATGAGGTGCAGGTGCGCGTGATCAGTATTCAGGTGAGGGAGTGCAGTGATTGGACCATGGTGTGTCTGTGACAACTGCGCAATTTGTATTTGTACATTTCTGAAATTACATAATTTCAGAAATGATATCACCACAGTATTTATTTATTTATTTATTTTTGCACAGCCCAAAAAAAAACAAAAAAAAAAAAACATGACTGACATCTAGAGGTCATTCTGAGAAAAAAAACTTGCAAAAGTAGAAAACATAAATAAGTACATAGAATTGATTAAGCCAATTATTTATCTGCTCATCATCTTAAAAACAAACAAACAAACAAACAAACAAAAAAAAAAAACATTTAAACAACCTCTCTGAACAGCAGTAAACTGTGCATGCAAAAAAAAAAGTCCTTTATTCCATCAGGACTGTTGTCTATGTATGTCTATTTTTTTTTTTTTTTTTTTTTTGAGAGCATCACCTGCTCTTTTAAAGCAACACCCCATACAACCTTAATCATAAATTAGTTACTTAGAGTGGGTGAGTGTGTCAGAGAGAGAGAGAGAAGGAGAGATGTGGATGACTCTGTATATTACTCTATACCTGTCATTTAACTGTATATCTGCAGATTCAGTCCTCAGATCAGGTACCTGTCAGCTCCAGGGACGCTTCAAATTAAATGGAATGTACCAGGATGGAGATTTTATACTTGGAGGCCTGTTTCATGTTCACTTTTTCACAGTGTTCCCAGAGCTGAGCTTCAAAACCGAGCCAGAACCACCACACTGTGAAAAGTGAGTTAGGGTCCAAAGTGACTATAAACCTATAAAATATAATAATAATAATAATAATAATAATAAATATTTTAAATGTGAACGTTAAGTTCTTGTTGCCCTCATTTACCTTCGCTAACTTAATCACATGATGTATTGACAGCCTAATTCTGCCTTGGCAAAGAATCTATTTAAACCACTGTAAATTTAACCAAATATGCACAATAGGAGGGCTTCATGAGTGATGCTTAATCTCAAATGTTTTTTTGTTTTTAATGCTTGTATTAATTATTATTATAATTAATTATAATTAATTAATTACATTTATTAATTATAATTAATATCTGTTTAATATCACTTCATGTCATAATTTATCTTGTTTTTTTCTTTTTAGATTTAATGTGGAAATCTTCCAGCAGGCACAGACCATGGCTTTTGCAGTGAATGAGATTAATAAAAATCAAAACCTGCTGCCTAATGTAACTCTTGGATATCATCTTTATGACAACTGTGTGAGACTAGAGATGGCATTCCGGGCTGCCATATCCCTGGCTAGTGGGACAGAGGAGTCCTTCTCCAGCCTAAACTGTACTGGCCCCCCTCCTGTGATTGGGATTGTAGGGGATCCAAGTTCAACTCCTTCCATTGCGATTTCCAATGTTCTTGGGCTGTTTCGAGTACCAATAGTAAGACAGGATGAAAAAAGTAAAAAATACACTATGTGCACTTTTTTGCACGTTTAGGTTACATTAAGTGTTTTTAGTCATATGTCCTCAATTTGTTTTTTACAGAACCTATTTTGGAAAAATATTCTGGATAAAAAAGAAAATAGAATAATACAATTTCTGACTAAAATATTGCTACATTTTGCTAAAATATTTGTTTTGTTATATCAAATATGCCATATATAGAATTTTAAACCTACAAGTAAGTGGATTGTTATTATCAGTTGTAATGGGGTAATCAAATGTAGGCTAATATAACTCCTAATCTCAGATGAGTGAATGTGTGTTCCTCTTACCTGTTAACAATTAGTCGGTGCTTTTGATTTGCGTATTTAATTTTTAGTTTAGTGAATTTAAAAATTTTGATTTTGGGAAGGAGGCAATCTTTTTAAATACAGAATTTTTATCTTCTCTCTTCTTCTCTCTCCATTTTTCTTAATTAGGTTAGTCACTATGCCACCTGCTCCTGTTTGAGTGACAGGAAAAAGCACCCCTCTTTCTTCAGAACTATCCCCAGTGATGCCTTCCAGGTGCGGGCTATGGTTCAGATCTTGAGACATTTTGGATGGACCTGGGTTGGCCTTGTCTACAGTGATGATGATTATGGCATCTATGCTGCTCAGTTATTTCAGCAGGAAATGCAGCTATTTGGATTTTGTGTTGCTTTTTCTGAAAAGATTCCAAATGATAATAACCACAGAGACATTCAACGTATAACAAGAGTGATACATGCCTCTACAGCTAGAGTGGTGGTTGTTTTTCCCACCTTTCTGCTACCATTGATGGAAGAGGTTGTGTTGCAAAACATGACTGGAAAGCAGTGGATTGCAAGTGAAGCTTGGTCCACCTCATCTGTATACCATACTCCACGTTTCCTGCCCTTCCTGGGGGGCACACTGGGCATTGCTATCAGACGTGGAGAGATTGAGGGTCTTCATGACTTTCTGCTACATCTCCGCCCCAGTAATGATCCAAGAAATAATATAGTGAGGATTTTCTGGGAGAAGATGTTCAGTTGTAGTTTTGGAAATGGGAGAAGAGTGATAGATGGAGAGAAAGTGAAAAATGTGTGTACAGGACAGGAGGATCTGAGCACCACAAACACACCATACACTGATGTTTCAGAATTGAGACCAGCTTATAATGTGTATAAGGCAGTTTATGCCCTGGCACATGCACTTCATGACCTGATGCAGTGTGAGGAGGGTAGAGGACCATTCAGTGGGAACAGTTGTGCTGACATAATCAACCTGAAACCCTGGCAGGTAAGAACCACATGTATAGTGCAGATTCTCTTCAGGCATATAGAAAACCTGAAGGTGGAATTTCAAATAAGTGCCGTTTATTAATTAAACACTTGCTCTGTCTACAAACTGTACAGCTGGTTCACTACCTCCAGAAAGTGAACTTCACCACAGGCTTTGGGGATCAAGTGTCATTTGATAAGAATGGAGATGCTCTGCCTATCTATGATGTGCTAAACTGGCAGCCGAGCTCTGATGGATCAATAAGGACTTACACGGTCGGTGTAGTTAATAAAGGGCCGGCAACAGAGATGGTGCTCACACTTGATGAAGATGCAATATACTGGAACTTTGAGACAAAAAAAGTAATAAGCATTACATGTTAATGTCGTCCTTTTTGCATATGTGTACTCTGAATACTAGTCAAGCTATGCTAAAACAAATGAATAAATAAATCATAAGGATAAGCTCATAATTTAAAAGAGATGACAAACATGGCAAACAGCAGATGATATCTCTTTCAGCATCCAAGGTCGGTTTGCAGTGAGAGTTGCCCCCCAGGCACCAGGCAAGCCAGGAGGAAGGGTCTTCCTGTCTGCTGTTTTGACTGCCTGCCCTGCGGAGATGGAGAGATTTCCAATACAACAGGTGAGTAGATTATTGTTGGCTAAATTTTAATATAATTTGAAAGTAATTTATCCTTCTGTCTTTTTCTTATATACAGATGCTATTGAGTGCACTGTGTGTCCAGATGAGTTCTGGTCCAATCCAGATAAGGATCAATGTGTCCCCAAAGCAGTAGAGTTTCTGTCCTATGAGGAACCTCTGGGCATCTCTCTGACCACTGCTTCTCTGCTTGGCACCTGCATTTGCACTCTTGTGATGGTCGTCTTTGCTCATCACCGTAACACTCCCATAGTACGCGCCAACAATTCAGAGCTCAGCTTTCTGCTGCTGTTGTCATTGAAAATGTGTTTCCTGTGTGTACTGCTTTTCATCGGCCAGCCACAGCTGTGGACGTGTCAGTTAAGACATGCTGTGTTTGGCATAAGCTTTGTCCTGTGCATCTCCAGCATCCTGGTCAAGACTATGGTGGTAATAGCTGTGTTCAAGTCATCTCGACCAGAGGGCAAAGGAGCGATGAAATGGTTCGGAGCAACTCAACAGAGATGCACAGTTTTGGTCCTAACAGCCCTCCAGGTTGTGATATGTGCAGTCTGGCTCTCTACTGCCTCTCCAACACCACATAAAAGCAACCAGTATATCCGCTCTAAAATGGTATATGAATGTGCTATTGGCTCAGTGGCCGGTTTTTCTATGCTGCTGGGATACATTGGACTGTTGGCAGCAGTAAGCTTCCTTTTAGCTTTCCTGGCGAGAAATCTTCCAGATAATTTTAATGAAGCAAAGTTCATCACTTTCAGTATGTTGATCTTTTGTGCTGTGTGGATTGCGTTTGTTCCAGCATATGTGAGCTCACCAGGGAAATATGCAGTGGCTGTGGAGATATTTGCCATTTTAGCTTCTAGTTTTGGTTTACTGGTATCCATATTTGCTCCAAAGTGCTACATCATTCTTCTACATCCAGAGAGAAACACTAAAAATGCCATCATGGGAAGAGAAACACAAAATAAATAGTTTTACATTATTATGGTTTAAAATTGTGAATTCAGATTCTCCATTACTTTATCATTTTAGGATTCACTTCTGTAAACAAATAAGCAAAAATATTGCAAAGCTTGCTGTTTTGTTGCAATTATCATCATCCATTTGTTTGCTTTAAAATAGCACTGTTTATTAATGCATTTGTTATACTGACTTTTATATGTTTTGTCTTCTTGTAGGTTTATCTCGTTTGCACGTTCATTTTTTTTTTAATTGTTTGATTAGAAAAGGAAATTTAAAATAAGGAGACAGTTTGTCAAAGTCACTTGATTATAGATATAAGTCAGAAAGTTTCTCACATGATAATGGGTTAGTTGCATAATAGGCACCATGTTTGATTTCCGATCTAGCGAGTGTGTGCATACCCAGGTGAAAAAAAAAAGTACATTTCTATAATGTACTTAAAGTGCTCTATTTTCATGCACTAATTTTGTACTTAATATACTAAATATTCTTCTTTAGTACTTCTTAAGATAATCTTAAGAACATCTAAGTGTACTCAACTGTACTATTTTGAGACACCATGAAATATGAACTTAAATGTGATTTTAATACACTATCTCTGTATTTAAAAAATGTATTTAGATACTACTTATAGTACATTTGAACCCATAGTGTACTACAAGTGGTAACTAAATATATTTTTTTAAATACAGAGATAGTATGTTAAAAGCACAATTTAGTTCATATTTCATGCTGTCTCAAAATAGCACACTTAGATTTTCTTAAAGAGTTACTTCAGGATTTAGCATTAAGCTTTGTATTAGTAGAATACCACTAGTTTTTCGAATTACCGTGCTTTCCCCCTTCATATCAGCCCGAGATGAGAGATTTATGCATTTTTATTCTGTAAAAAAGCCTCCGATGATGCAAAAATCATCATTTTGCGTCATCGGAGGCTTTTTTGGCCAGAGGCTTAAAACTACAGCCAGTAATAGCAGGTAGTTCCGCATTTTTTGCACCACGCCCATACATATGCGCGTTTGAGGTTACTCACGGACATAGATCAAAGATTTTATCAAAAGTGGGTGTCAATTATATTTTTAAGCTTACAGTAATTAACTTTATTTTGTCTGCACTACATCAGTGGTTCATCTTGCAAATTTATCGTTCGGTCTCTGCAGTCATCTCAACCAATACAGCAACAGGCTTTTGTGGTAACGTTAGTATAAATAGATAAATAGACTAACTCAGTTTTACAGAACAGTGGCTTTACTTTGATAACAGTCAACTTATATGCAACTTATATGTAATTGTCTATCTAACGTTACTTTGCAGTTTTACTGCAACCTACAACAGTACCTATAGGCTACTGTGTTATCAGTCTAGTATCAGCGAGCCTTACCTCTAGGCGAATACGCTTAGTACCAGATATCCAGGCATGTAAAGATATCGCAATGTCCTTCAGAATGGTTCTCTTCACTGCAAGGATATTTGGTTCATAGTCCTTGTGCTTGAAATGGAGATTACATTTTCTGCAGTTTTTTAGGTTTTCTATAACGGTGTCATCTCCAAACTTCGGGTGTTTGATGGCCCACAGCCACTGTTTACTAGTGATGGCCGATTTCAAAACACTGCTTCATGAAACTCCGAAGCTTCATGAATCTTTTGTTTCGAATCGGTGATTCGGAGCGTGTATCAAACTGCTAAAGTCACGTGATTTTAGTAAACAAGGCTTCGTTACGTCATCACTGTTTCGAAACAGTTTGAAATTTCAATGGTTCACCAATAGAGGGCGATGATAAAGTGAGCCCATGAATCATGCAGATACACTGAGAACTATTGAACAAGTGTCTTTACCCTATGGTTTTACCTGATCTCTGATCAGTTTTATACATTTGTAGATGTTTTAATTATACATTAGAATAATTAAAATGAATACTGGTAGTTATTAATCTCTTATTGGCATGTTTAGCTCGAGCCATGGAACAAAGAAACAAGCCTTTAAAATTGATAAAAGAACACATATTATACAGACACTCTATATTTAATGTTATTAGATGATTAGTTAATTCCATTTGATTGATTTTACTTTCAATAAAACTTTTGCAATACATTTGTTAAAGGGTATTTTTAATGCATGTTTGGCCTGAGTTTTGTTGCATTTCCACTGTTCTGACCACTAGGGGTCACCGTGGAGACAGGTGTCAGATTGTTTCGAAGCCTCGAATCATTACGGCACATTTGCTTCAACTGTTTCAGTGTTTCACAATGCCTCGCTCTGCCCATCACTACTGTTTACATTGCTCCAAATCTTTAACTTAATCGGAAAATGATGGAAACTTACTTGTCCTTTCCTGGTTTTGGGTGTACATCCAGGTACAAAGCAATTTAGCACCATTTCACTGTAAATGTATGAACTAACTCACGATTTATAGAATTAATATGTAACAAAGCAAGCCTAGTTGTTTGAATTTTCCTGGTAATGCCGCCTGTAACCGATAGGCGTGGTTTGGGCGTGGCCTCGCAAGGGCAGCAAAACAAGTGCATTCTGGGAGTTGTTGTCTTTCATCCACATTAGTCAAAAATACCTTTTCTGCCTTTTCTCAGTCTAGAAAGTTCCAAATTAAAAAATAATTTCACATTTCTACTACATAAATGACCAAGTTTAAATACACATTCATCTTTCCAGGGGTGAAGTACCCCTTTAAGATTATCTTAAGAAGTGCTAAAGAAGAATTTTTAGTATATTAAGTACAAAATTAGTGCGCAAAAATAGAGCACTTTTTTTTCACCTGGGTAGACACTTGACGCCAGTCCAAAGAGCCGAAGAAAGCTGAAAATTATCTTTTAAAGTTGTTAACCCAGATAACATGGTGACATGGATACAATGTTGAGTTTTGATCCAATGTTAAGTTATGATCCAAATGATCATTTTGGTTGAGATTGACATTTCAGTGTTTAAAGTGTGTTGGATAAGCATTGAAATTTTAATTAAAGTCGACAGCACACATGGGTGGAGAGAGTGACATTGAACTGTGATTTGTAGTTGATGGCCACAAGATCACACAGGTATGCATCTCTGCAGATCATAGTGGGTGTTTCCCAATCAGTGGGGCGTTTTCAAACCACGATGGGCTTTTACCCACTTTATTTGCTCAAAGCCACTGGGGGCTTAGTTTAGGGGTGGGCCTTAATAATTTTAGCAAGTCTGTTGAAAAATCGTTGAAAAACATCCATTGCTTGAAATTGGCCACTGATTGGTAAACGCCCATTTTGGTTTTGCATGTACACTTCTCAGTAGTCTAATCAATTCCTCCTCATTCAAGATAAACCGCAGGTGCATCCTATACAGTAGTTTTGTTTGTTGAACCACCTGACTTCTTTTGGTTTCAAACCATGCATCTTTCTTATTGTTTCTATGTTCTTTTGTATGTTTGTTTTTGTGCTTGCTATTTGCATATGATTTATTGTTACTGTATCTAATAAGATAAAAATTTATTTAAAAAAGTTAAAGTGTTTGAATAAACCATCCATTTTCTAAATTCTTAAAAAGTGCATGCATCTTGCTTTAGTAATATTTATTAGGAGTGTGCACAAATAGTATAATATATTAATATTCAACCTGTAATTAATATTCGAAAAATAAAAATACTATTCGAAATTTACTATGTTGCTTTCCTGGCCATAAATGCAGTGAATCCATGATAAAGCACTTAAACTTTCAGTTATAACTATATGCACTGGGTGGCGCTGTGGAGCGTTTATTTGATCGTCACATAAGGTTGTCGTCTGCCTCACGAAGTTTGGAATTACTTGGATGAAAATTATCTTACAAAATATAATTACTTTTGATCAAATGAACTAATGAAACAGAGTTATCATAATATCACCACCATAATGAGAAAGCACATGAAATACAAAACACCCGTCGAATGAGGAAAGACAGCTGTCCATCACTGCATTAAGCAGCTGTACCCAAGTGAACCGAAAAGATAACTTATTTGATAGCAAAATGATTTTAAGACATATGATTCCTTTAAATTTCGTCGAGGGAGACATATTTACTAAGAGAAAACACAAAGTGTTAGAAACTTAGCTTAGCATACCGTTATATATTATCGTTATCTTTGTTTCGTCGGCGCAGCTCGTTTTCTCACCCGAGCATGTGGATATTATTGTTTTTCTCAACATGAACAAGTGAAACAATATGAACACGATAACCATAATATGTAGCGAATTTACAGTTATTAATCAATTTATGGGTTAGATATATGAATATAATAAATCATAAAGCTTTATGATTAATTATGATGCATATACCGAAACAAGGGGGAATTAAACATATATTGTGAATTAATTACAACGAATTATAATCAATTACATATATGATGCTTTATGATGCATATTACTTTCAATCAAAGTAATTATAATCAGTCATTTATAACAGTTAAGTTAATCGTTTAAAGGATTACTCCACTTTTAAATAAACTTTTGCTGATAATTTACTCACCCCTATGTCATCCAAGATGTCCATGTCTTTCTTTCTTCAGTCGAAAAGAAATTAAGGTTTTTGATGTAAACATTCTAGGATTTTTCTCCATATCATTCATTTCAATGGGCACCAAACGGTTGAAGGTCCAAATGGCAGTTTCAGTGCAGCTTCAAAGGGCTTTAAACGACACCAGACGATGAATAAGGGTCTTATCTAGCGAAACGATTGGTCATTTAAAAAAAAAAATAAAGTTGAAGTTTTATAAGCACAAATGCTGGCCTTGCTCTTTTCTCCGATGCGCGTTCGTGACGTCACGTAGTACGTAATTACGTTGAAAAAGGTCACGGTTGACGTAGGCGGAAGTATCGAGTCAGTGTTTACATTACAAATGTGCGGAAAGAGGATCGTATACACATATTCAAATGTCTTTGTGTCGGTTTATTGTTTAATCCTTTGAGCGGTACGTTCCCACATATGGGATGTTTATTTCTGTGCCCATGGGAGTACGGTTCCACAACTGCTAGATTCAAAATGTGCTTTCGCGCTCTGGCTGCGAGACAGACGCGCGCTCTCTTGTCATCACAGCTATGCAGTGTTTTCAGCCACATAATGTTTCTTTTAAGGTTTCAAACATTTAAATACGCATAAGCACCATTAAACAATACATTTGGAGTTTATAAAACACACAATGATGTCAGACGTCAGTGGAATCATCAATAAACAGTGAATTCAAATATAATTTGCCGACATTTATTCATATCAGACACACATAATGGGTCTAAGTAACTATAAAGTTTACTCTCTTATTCTTCCAGTTCACCAGCCACTTACTTGCATATATTTCAGGAGAAACTGATGTATTCACCTGCTGTAAATCAGACTGACAGAACTCTGTGAACTGCAGTGCAAACTAAGATGGCGGCGCCCATCTCGCATTATACACAAATCCGCCGCAAACTCTATGGGTGCCGCCATCTTTCCTGCCGCCATTACTGCGTGCCTGCGAAGTGTGACGGTGTGACACTTGCCGGTGCCCTCTAATGACATTTCAATTAAAGCGCATCCTGCTCATTAAAGAAAATGTCTGGTGAAAGGGAACATTGGGTAGATGATGTCAGGCAGTGGCCAAAACTTACCGATAAAGGTAATTTTTTTGACAACATAATGTAATAATGTAAAAATGTAATGTAATTAAGAAGTGTATTAATTGATGACAACAATAAAACCGAACGCTGTCATTACTAGCTGTCTTGCTAATATGTTTACCGACCCTGTCAATTTAGGACCGACCCAATTAATTATTTTTTATATTAATTATTATTTTTTAATTCCGACCGACTTGCCGATTGTAACTGCGTTAAGACCCACAGATTTTTTTTTTTACTCTTCAAACAGCTAATACAAATGCAATAAAATGTGAGACACACGCAATTGAAGCTTTTCACACGCTCTCACGCCACATCCATTTTCTCACGCACAGAAAAATCGCAAAATATTACAACATCAAACAACGTATAATGTTATGTTCTTGTAAACATGTTTTTCAAAATGGATTTATGTATTCACACTTACCTTCGTCTGAGGTAAATCTCTCAGAAACGAATGAACGCTGTCAGCTACAGCCACTCACACAGAACCTGTTTTGGCTGATATGTGTACTGTATTACATCTTTATTATATTTTTACTTATATAATTAAATAAAGTTGTTATTATAATAAAAAATGCATTATATTTAAATTGTTATTTTTAAATAATACTGCCAGCTGATAGGGCTCTCTGTATGTTTACAGCATTAAGTTAGGTGAGTTGTTTTTTTCTTGAGAAAAATGAATGCCTACCTTGTGTAGCCTACCTAATATTTATCCAAATGAGTAAATATTAAATCAAATCACAATAATAATTAAATAATAATAATTGAATAGTTGAATTAAAATAATAAAAAAAGTGTAGCTTGCCAGAAATTGTAGCCTACCATGTAAACATTGTAACATGTCACTAAGCCTAATAAAATTCAGCTTAGTTACTAAAATGTTTTGACAATCACAATACACTTATTGTGATGCAATAAAAAAAAAAGTATATATTTACATTTTTTACGACCTACCAACCATTTTTTATTTTTTTGGCTGTTACGGCAAACCCAAATATTTTTAAGGATGGCCTTAGCCACGACCAGTTGTAGCAATAAAATACATGTTCTTACAGGTATTCAAGATTATTTTATTAATCATCTGGCATGCGATGAGCCATCTCGGTTATGTGTTTCATCCACTTTTGACGCACATCTTGGTCCTCCGCTCGACCAGGAACTCTGTGCAATCCGTATGGCCGTAAACATGGGCAGTCAATGTGCAACAAAGGTTCGTGGATTACACAAATTACAAAAATTTTATTCCAGGCCTGTAGTTTTGTGCTGTTGTTAAAACAACCAACCACACAACACGCTCTTCCCGGCATCACTGGACAACATACGTACTAAAAAAAACTGTATAGCTAACATATGCTACAGCATACGGGACCAACACGCTACTTCTGCTACTTCCTTGGCAGCAAGCTTAGGCAGCAAGGCACGCAGTAATGGCGGCGCTGCTTTACTTCCGTGTTTCGCCGGATTTGTCTATAGATCAAGATAAAGATCATTTATAAAAGTTTTTAAAAAACAAAACACACTCACTCACACATATTTGAGAATCGGAATATCATATAATGGAAGACATGTAAGCACGTTATTTTAATATAAATATTTTAAATAAAAAAGGAAAAACAAAATAATAGTGATCCATCTCTCATACAGTGTTATTGTGGCTACGTTCAGCGCTCGTGACACGCACGCGTCGCCATGGAAACAATAAGGGCAAACGTTCTAAAATAATTTCCTTTACACAATCCTGAGCTAATGAAACTGTGGTTACTACGCCTACGTCAACCGTGACCTTTTCAACGTAATTGCGTATTACGTGACGTCGCGAACGCGCATCAGAGAAAAGAGCGAAGCCAGCATTTGTGCTTATAAAACTTAAACTTTTTAATTTTTTTTTTAAAATAACCGATCGTTTCACTAGATAAGACCCTTATTCATCGTCTGGTGTCGTTTAAAGCCCTTTGAAGCTGCACTGAAGCTGCCATTTGGACCTTCAACCGTTTGGTGCCCATTGAAATGAATGATATGGAGAAAAATCCTAGAATGTTTACATCAAAAACCTTAATTTCTTTTCGACTGAAGAAAGAAAGACATGGACATCTTGGATGACATTGGGTGAGTAAATTATCAGCAAAAATTTATTTAAAAGTGAACTAATCCTTTAAGGCACACAATACTGCACAAAATAAAGCGATCATGAAAACTCTCTCTGTCCGAAACTCGTACAATCTGAGCCAATATGAACTAATACAGTAAAGTGGATATTTACAGCGCATCACTAGTTATATTTGGTAATATAATGCCACCTGTTGGCACATTTGTGTAATTTAGAGCAGAGATTAAGTCGTGATCACGACAAAACAACGTTTGTTATCTCGAGATCACGAGAAAATATTAAGTCGTGATCACGAGAAAACAACTTTTGTTATCTCGAGATCACGAGAAAATATTAAGTCGTGATCACGAGAAAACAACTTTTGTTATCTCGAGAAAATAATTTGTGATCATGAGAAAACAAGATAGAAAAAAAAATCATAATCCATGGCCGTTTAGGGCTTTCGTACTGGTACAGACACAGTCTCTATGTGATAATATCTAGGTGTAAGAATTTCTATGTGTTGGGAATTATCTGAATTCTGTAACATGAGGTAGACGGTCGGTTTAGCCAGTCTGTCTGCGTCCTGATCTGGGCCCCAGTTTGTCATGTTTCAGTTCCAAGACTATGTGCCATATTACTAGAGAAAAGAGCAGCACCATCCCGAGAGGGATGAATACCATCTCTTTTCAACAGGTCAGGTCTGCCAATTGTCTATGAAACTATTACTTTATGGACACCACTTAGACAGCCAGCCATTGAGTGATGATAATCTGCTAACTATCTCATCACTCTGACGAACAGGAAGGGGACCAGAGCAAATTACTTCTGACATTGTACTTGCGAGTTCACACACCTCTTTAATAATGTTAATTTTAGTGATCTCCAACTGGCGAAGTCGAACATCATTAGTGCCGACGTGAATAATTTTAGAGTATTTACGATTAGCATTAGCCAGCACTTTTAAATTTGCTTTGATGTCAGGTGCTCTGGCTCCCAGCAAACATGTGACTATGGTGCAGTGTTCATTTTGGCAGCCATTTTTGATTAAGTCATTGGCTGCGTCCGAAATCGCCTACTCACTGAGTAGGTACTTAATTTCAGTAAGTACTTACTTTACGAGCCTAAAAGAGTAGGTACTAATCTCGTTGAGTATGAATGTGATCCGGATATAATCCGCCATGTTGACGTTATCATGTGACCTACGACGTTATCACAAGCGCAACAACTTTACAACAGGTTTAATTCATATCTGTAAATATCTTGAAATTTATTTATTTTTTTTAACCCTACTAATCTGACCCACAGTTTTATCCTTAAAGATAGGCTATATACATATGTATATATATATATATATGATGAAAACCCAAAATCGCGATCTCTTGAATATGTTAATTTCTTTATTTTATATGCATACAATTTTATCCACAAGCAAAAGTGGCTTAAATCTCCTGTTTTCCTTTTTCTCATTGAATTTAACTGTCGTTTCATCCCTTAGGCTTATAAAAAATACATATATATATATATATATATATACAGTATACATATAGTATATATACATCAGCATTTGCAATATCTGCACAAAGGACATGTCGGACAGCTGCTTGAAGATCTCACCTTTGGAGAAGACTAATGTATTACTACTAAAGATAAGATTACCCCAGAATGAACAGCATTGCTAGACCACCCTAACACTTAATAATAAATGCTGACCAATACTTAATCATATTAATTTTTTACAGAAAATAATGTATTATTAAAACAAGCAAATTGTAATGTTTTGTCATATGACATAGCTATGCATGAATAAACACTAGACAAATACAACCAAGGTGAACATCTCAATTTACAGTCAAGCAATGAATTAATGCATGAATAAAATAAATATATTTTATTTACGGACAATAGGAAACATAAATGAGTTATAGAATGAATAACAGTAATCATCACAATAAATAAATACATATACAAGTCAACAACACATGAAACAAAGCTTTATTCAAACTCGTTCTTACAATCGCATATTTCAGCCCTGCTGCCATCTCACACAGCTGTGCCAATTCTGCAGCTTTATTCTGATTAAGCAGCTGATGAACACCTTCACCTGTCTTTGCCATCTATAATGTCCCTCACTGCTGCTCCTCTCAATGGGGACATCTCTGATCCAGAGGAAGAGGAAGATGATGATGGACGCCTGAACCCCACAACCTTGAAGCAAGAGAGGGAGAAGATGTGCAGGTCAATCTGGCTGCTGCTGTGTCTGCTGCAAACATTCATGTGCTCTCCATGAACAAGACTACATGTAAAACATTTAAACTGATTGAAACGTTTAATAATTCATGTCAGAATTCTGTTTCCTGACATATTTCATTCAATATTTTTACAATTACGTGCTGTTTTTTTGTTTCAGCTTTATTATTTTAGTGGTGTAGTGGGCTAAATCTCCGGGTTCCATCTCCGCAGCTGTCACCATCCTTAATCAAGACACTTCACTACAGGTTACTCCATGGGGATCATCCCTGTAATAATAGCACTGTATGTCACTTTTGATAAAAGCATCTGCCAAAAGTAAACCTGTAAATAAATGTAAATGTGATTTTTGTAAATCCTTTTTTGTTAGTGTCTTGGGCACAAACACTCAATAAAGCTGATTATTTCTTAAAGTTTACTTTTTCAAGGTACTACCATAATATAAATGCATACATACAGTTTCTATTTGGGGGCTTAAAGGGTTAGTTCACCCAAACATATAAATTCAGTCATTATTCAGGTTTCTTTCCCCCACAAATGCCGCCATCACCTTGCCTTGCAGGCCAACATACCGACATCAAGAATCAGAAGTGCTGTAATAACTCTGTTTGAAATTACAGTAATTAAAATAAACTACAAGTTAATATTTAAATAGATTTGTATTAATTTCTGTAGTGTACTCACTCAAAACCATTGACGCCATCATTCCTTCATCAGCCTCTCTCCACTGGATAAACACACGTGTGTTCATCTGTCCCTGTAACATCCAGACAAGATTCAAGTTTCCTCTGAGATTTATGTGCTACATTCACATGTTTAATACTACATTTACATGTTTATGATGTGTTAACTCACTTATCCAACTGTACATAATTTACCAACAGTACTAACGGACAAATAAAACAGATAACTTAGATCTAGTTACTTGTACATTTGTTTATTTACATTAATTCCTGTACATTTACTTCCATTCATGTAAAGTGTTGGGAACAGACAGTGAATTCTACATAATAGCACACATCACTCAAGATGTATCATATTGTGATGTACTCATTACCTGCAATAGGCTACTTATTGAATATTTTCCTGTCAGATGTTAAATAAACATTTAGTAATCAACATTATGATGTATATGGTTTGGAATTCATGTAAATCCACTTTGGAGACGAACGTGTGTTTATTGAAGCTCCCCTGTTAGCTGTACACAATAAAACGTGTTTTTACTGCAAAATCACAACTATACTACACTGACTAGCGTCTTTACACCTCTACAGTAGTTCAACAAATGCGATTTTAACACAAGTAACCAATTTTTTGGGTTTTTAATACTCACATTTGAAAACATCCGTGCCGCTTTTCTCCTCCGTGTTCGAGTGTGACGTATCCTCTCCCGTGGCCTCCTGGGATAGAAGAGTGTCCATCGGATGAACACTTCAGAATCTGGGCGGGAGGAGTAGGCCATCCGGGAACTTCTCGACTACTCATTTATGATTAATGAGGATTTCGGACATACTACTCCTTTCACGTACTGTTTTTTTCCCTACTATATAGTAGGTAAGTAGGCATATTCGGACGCACTTTAAGTAGACGCACTTTAAGTAGACGCACGTCCGAATCTCACGAGAATTAGACATCACCCAGGTAGTTCTCGCCTACTCTTTTATGAATACTTCGGATTCGGACATACTTTTTCGCTCGCCTACT
Source organism: Chanodichthys erythropterus (assembly GCF_024489055.1). NCBI lineage: Eukaryota > Metazoa > Chordata > Actinopteri > Cypriniformes > Xenocyprididae > Chanodichthys > Chanodichthys erythropterus. Next base: position 21,583,998 of record NC_090227.1, read on the forward strand.
GCTTTTCCCCTACTATATAGTAGAGAAGTATGCGGTTTCGGATGCAGCCTTAGTCTTAATCTTAAGAAGAAAATGCTCCTTAGTCTTAGGTCACATTTTAGTCATTTTAGTCTTTCATATTTTAGTCTAGTTTTAGTCAACGAAAAGTCATCACATTTTTGTCAAGTCTTAGTCATTACTTTTAGTCAAACTACAGTTATTAACATTTTTTTTTGATAACTATCTTATATGTAGTCTTTAGACAAAATAGTCAAATTTTCTCTTTAGACCAATTCATTTAAGCTTATGAAAAATTTTAGCAGTAGCACTTGTGCAAATGTACATATCCTCTTTCAGTGGTTCTCAAACTTTCTCGAGTGTCGTACCCCTTGAGGGATTTAACATCCTTCTGTGCACCCTCTCTTTTCCACTTAGACTGTTGGGTGGTTGACATATAAGCCTGAAAAACATTTTTTTTTTAAACGTCAAATATTAGGCATAAAAAATATTGAGTTGTGTTGTACTGACTCTTGAATTTCCAAAAATAGTTGTGGTTTTTTAGATTTTGTATTGGAAATTGGATTTTTTCACCAATTTGTTGCATTTGTGCCTAAAATTGTCATATGGTGTGACATAAAAGTTATTCTATATAAAATGAAAATGAGATATACTCTCCCTACGTAACTAACTTCACCATAAACCTTTATCATTACTATCTTCAGATTTAATTTTTTTTTTGGTGCAGATCCAATATATTTTGTATTATTTTTTAAACCATCATGCAAAGTAAGACATACCTCTTCAGCCTTTCCAGATATTTTAGATTAATTCTGACAAACTCTGTTATAAATCTAACAAAATGCCTGTGACTCTTGCTGATACTATTTCTCTTTTGCTCCATTGACTTTTTTTTAAGATTTATAACAAAAAAGTAATTTTATTGTCACAATTCTGATTGTCACACCAAATGATAGTGTCACACTATATGACGAACTGAAAAAAAAGTGTATTTTATATGCATTCATCATTCAATTAATTCAATTAACATTAATAGGACTAAAAATCATGAAACTTACTATCATCATTTTAAAACTTTTAAGATCTTATTTATGAAATATGAGTAAATCAAACATCAACTTCAAAATGAACATTTTAAAATTAGAGGACAGTGTGTGTGTTATAACTGTTAAACAGTAAAAAATATCAATTTACAATTAGCCGAATGTTTTAGATTGAAAATTCATAGACTATTATAGTATTAGTAAAAACGGATACCCATGGGATAATAACAGATTCACATGGGATCTTTAAACATCAGTGGAAGCTGAAAAGGTATAAAGAGAAGAAACAAAGAGGAAAACTCAAGGCATTCAGTGTGCACTCCCTTCCTCCTTCAAGAGATGAGAAAATGATAGAGATGTGGAGAGACACATAAAATATACAGAAAAGAAAAAATAATTGAATTGAGTCTTTCCCTGTATTTTTGTGTCCTCTCTTTACTTGCCATTTCTGCCTGACACAAACAAAAAATTGCATCTTTTAATATGCAAAGTATGGCAAACATGGTTAAACGTTTAAATTAAGTATACATTTGAAAAGCAACACATTAAAGGGTTAGTTCACCCAAAAATGAAAATAATGTCATTAATTACTCACCCTCATGCCGTTCCACACCCGTAAGACCTTCATTCATCTTCAGAACACAAATTAAGGTATTTTTTGATGAAATCCAATGGCTCAGTGAGGCCTGCATTGCCAGCAAAGTCACCAAACCTCTCAAGATCCATAAAGGTACTCAAAACATATTCTAAACAGTTCATGTGACTACAGCGGTTCAATCTTAATGTTATGAAGCGACGAGAATACTTTTTATGTGACAAAAATAACAAAATAAAGACTTTTCAACAATATCTAATGATTCATAACACTGCTTCATAAAGCTTCAAATCTTGTTTCGAATTAGTGATTCAGGTTGCATATCAAACTGCTAAACTGTTGAAATCACGACTTTGGCACTCCAAACCACTGATTCGATTAGTAAAGCTCCGAAGCAGTGTTTTGAAATGGGCCATCACTAGATATTGTTGTAAAAATGTCATTATTTTTTTTGTCACAAAAAGTATTCTTGTCACTTCATAACATTAAGGTTGAACCGCTGTAGTCACATGACTGTTTTAAATATGTATACTGTTTTTAAACAGTATACATATGTACATTTTAAACAATACTGTTTAAAATGTACATATTACCCTTTTGTTTTTTGAATTGTATAAAATCAATATTCGGGATATTATATATTATATTATATTCAGGCAATATTCTTGCTGGTATATGATCAACATTAAAAACAGTAACTCACAGAAGGGTATTTGTATCGAAGAGAGTTTTAATCTTAAATCTGCATGCAGTCTGTGTCTATGTTCTTCATGCTAGTAAGTGCTAAATCCCCACTTTCACAAAGGTAACATTATTGTTAAGAACAGCACTAATGTAGCGATACTGGCTTGTGTGGGTGCAGTCAGTTGACCGCAAAAGATGAGGTAATTTGATTGAATGTCGTGTATATACGACATTGTACCTGCTAGAAATACATGTTCAGTTTTTATGTTATTTTAAGGTGGAGTACAATAAAATGAATTACACTTTTCGCATCAGTTTGAGAAACTGCTGGATATCAGTCTGCACTTTGGTCCCAGATTTAGTCAGTAAATGAGCAGCGCAATAGACACTTTAAGTAGAAAATCTCCTTTATTCGACAAAAACAAAAAGTGATTTCAAAAGAGTGATTTTGGTCAAGTGTTTAGTCTTTTAGCCACATTTCAGCTCGTCTTTTTTCTCAGTGGGTGTGTCACTGAGTGGGGAGAACCTGTCTAATGTTGCCAGCAGCCATATCATGCTGTAGCCCAAGACTGGTTGCCCACTGAAGCTAAGCAGGGCTGAACCTGGTAAGTACCTGGATGGGAGACCTCCTGGGAAAACTAGGTTGCAGCTGGAAGAGGTGTTAGTGAGGCCAGCAGGGGGTGCTCACCCTGTGGTCTGTGTGGGTCCTAACACCCCAGTATAGTGATGGGGACACTATACTGATAAAAAGCACCGTCCTTCGGATGAGACGTTAAACCGAGGTCCTGACTCTCTGTGGTCATTAAAAATCCTAGGATGTCCTTCGAAAAAGAGTAGGGGTGTAACCCCGACATCCTGGCCAAACTTGCCCATTGGCCTCTGCCCATCATGGCCTCCTAATCATCCCTATACACTGATTGGCTTCCTCACTCTGTCTCCTCTCTACCAATAAGCTGGTGTGTGGTGGGCGTACTGGCGCAATATGGCTGCCGTCGCATCATCCAGGTGGATGCTGCACATTGGTGGTGGTTGAGGAGATTCCCCCTTCAATATGTAAAGCGCTTTGAGTGCCCAGAAAAGCGCTATATAAATGTAAGGATTATTATTATTATTATTATTGGAACGGAAGAGTGTTTTCCGCAGCTAGGCCACCTTACCATTACCCAAGTACACTGCTGCGTGGGCTCTTCAGCCGGGACCGAACTATGTAGAGTTCACTATGCTAGTCGCATCCAAAACAGTTTCTGAAGCCCTTGCATTCTTACTATCCTCGATTAAAGTTTGGATGCGTGTCTCTAATTCTGAGATTCTCTCTGTTAGCCTGACTATTTCCCTACATTTATGACATGTAAATCCCTCGTTGCTGACAGAGAGAGCTATGCTGAACATGTGACAAATGTTCAGGATGACATGACTCACCGTGTTTGTAGGCGGATCCGAGTTACCACAGCTGTTTGATGAACGCGTTGAAAAAGGAGCGCGCAAGAGACTGATGACGCTAGCTATTAACAAGCTAGCGAGATGCAAACGCATCCGTAATAGCGATTTAGATTCAAAGATTACAAGCTAGCGACGTCGGATTAATGTGGTAGGCAATATTATATACAAGGTAATAATAATATAAGCAACAATGAATAAAAGTAAGAGATTCAAAACAAAGCTATGTTACAGACGCAAACCACTCTGAGCAGTGCAGCTGTTTTAAGTCATGGTCGTCAGCCATCATATAGACAGAGGATGAGAATGTGACGTCACGGCACATAGGACGTAGACGCAGCCACCATCTTAGCAGGATTCCGTTGGATTTGCGTTGCTGTGGAGTTCAATTAATTTTCTTTTCGCGATGCCTGGAAATTGCTGTTGTGTGAAAAACTGCCATAGCAGGTCACACAACTTTCGTTTAAAATACACAGTTGTATTCGGTTTTTCAAGTTTCCGACCTGGAAAAGGCATGAATGTTACAGATCCCGTGTTCCCCTGGACTCCATTTCCCATGATCCTCCTGTTCTCCACACCTGCACTCACTTCCCTCGTCAGTTCCTCATCATCACGGATCACCTGCACCTGAACTCTATTATCTGCACTCCCTTTATATTGCACTCACTCCCTTCACTCCTGGTCCGTCTTAATGTTATGTTTACGTTGTATGTTTGGTTCTTCTTGCCTTTTGGATTAAAGTATTGTGTATTGTGGAAATCCGTACCTGCCTCATCTCTTCTAACCAGTACAACTGTAACAGAAAGACGGACCCATACCATTGGATTTCCACAAAAAAGGGATGGAGACTTTCCCCGGCTCCCTGGCTCCAGCTCCTCCAACGCCTCTCACCCTGTCATCCGGCGATCGCCTAATCGGGCTCTTCCAGATTGGACGTTCACTGGAGAGGTATGTGGAGGAGTTCGTAGAGTTAGCTTTTCTGACTAACTGGTCTGATGCACGTTTAATCACCCTGTTTCTGGACGGACTGGACGAGAACACTATCCGTTTTTATGAACCTGAAGATTATTTTTCCCTGAACGAAACCATTAATCTAATTCTATATTTAAACGGATCTAGTTTCTATTGTGATGAGGTTCAGGATATGTGTTCATCTCGTCCAGTCTCTCCTGAAACACGGGTGGCCAGGCCAGTTGGTCAGCCTGCGTCTCCCTCCGCATATCCCTCCAGTGAACTGATTTCCTGGTCAACGCTGGACCCACACTCCTCAATTGGGTCCAGAAAGCAGCGGAGGAGGAAGCAGCCCGCTCCAGTCTTTCCAGAGCCCGCTCCAGTCTCTCCAGAGCCCGCTCCAGTCTCTCCAGAGCCCGCTCCAGTGTCTCCAGAGCCCGCTCCAGTGTCTCCAGAGCCCGCTCCAGTGTCTCCAGAGCCCGCTCCAGTATCTCCAGAGCCCGCTCCAGTATCTCCAGAGCCCGATCCCGTCCCTACGGGAATCTTAATTATGTATGAGGGTATGGACTACAAACCTCTGCCAGCCTCACACAAGCCGCCCAGTGATGCGGCCTGGCTTATAGACTTTTGGACAGAGCCAAGTTCTCCAGCCTCCGCCTACGAGCCCTCTGCTCCAGCCGCCGCCTACGAGCCCTCTGCTCCAGCCGCCGCCTACGAGCCCTCTGCTCCAGCCGCCGCCGCCGAGCCCTCTGCTCCAGCCGCCGCCGCCGAGCCCTCTGCTCCAGCCGCCGCCTACGAGCCCTCTGCTCCAGCCGCCGCCGCTCCAGCCGCCGCCGCTCCAGCCGCCGCCGAGCCCTCAGCTCCAGCCGCCGCCGCCGAGCCCTCTGCTCCAGCCGCCGAGCCCTCTGCTCCAATTATGAACTTTGCTAAGACTGTTTTCCCTCCCTGCCTCCCTCTCCCGCCTCCTCCCATTTATGTTTACACTGAACCTTCACCTCAAGCCCCCTCGCCCAGATCTCCACCTCGGACCTCTGGGCGATTACCTTCACCCCGGCTCCAACCTCCCTCTGCTCCACCGTTGTCCATCAGTCCACCAGTTTCACCAGTATCCATACTGCCTCTACTCACACCTTGTCCACTTGTCAGCCTGCCATCCCCTCTGGAATTCACTCCTCCGTCTCCGCTCCGTCACTCCGTCCCTCGGTTTCTGTTGGCCTCCTCATTCCCCCCGGTGTTCGTTTTGTTGGCTGTCCTCCTGCTTCCACTGCGGCCTTCTGGAGCCCCGGCTGTGCTTCGGTCGGCGGAGCCTACAGTTCAGCCATCACCCGCCGGTCCCTCACCGCCGCCTGGGCTCAACGCCTCGAAGTCTACGGCTCCTGACCCTCCATGGCTGCCTTCGGCCCCTGACCCTCCTTGGCTGCCCTCGGCCCCTGACCCTCCTTGGCTGCCCTCGGCCCCTGACCCTCCATGGCTGCCCTCGGCCCCTGACCCTCCATGGCTGCCCTCGGCCCCTGACCCTCCATGGCTGCCCTCGGCCCCTGACCCTCCATGGCTGCCCTCGGCTCCTGACCCGCCATGGCTGCCCACGGCTCCTGACCCGCCATGGCTGCCCACGGCTCCTGACCCGCCATGGCTGCCCACGGCTCCTGACCCGCCATGGCTGCCCTCGGCTCCTGACCCGCCATGGCTTTTGAGCCTGCCCTGGAGACCTCCACTCCAGTCTACTCCTCCCCCTGCTCCGGTTTGAGGTCTCCAGGGCGCCCGCCCACATCTACGGCGCGAGGACGCGCCTACCGGGAGGGGGACTCCATTTCCCATGATCCTCCTGTTCTCCACACCTGCACTCACTTCCCTCGTCAGTTCCTCATCATCACGGATCACCTGCACCTGGACTCTATTATCTGCACTCCCTTTATATTGCACTCACTCCCTTCACTCCTGGTCCGTCTTAATGTTATGTTTACGTTGTATGTTTGGTTCTTCTTGCCTTTTGGATTAAAGTATTGTGTATTGTGGAAATCCGTACCTGCCTCATCTCTTCTAACCAGTACAACTGTAACAATGAAGGCAGGGGCGTAGTTTGTGGGGGGGATGGGGGGGATATTCAAATGCTTCGGTTACAACCCCCCCCCCCACAGTAGATCAAATGAAAAATATGTAGAATTCGTTTATTTTGTAACAATAATTTTGTTTCTATTCAAATATGAGTTTGTCATAATAAATTAGACAAAAAAAAAAAACTCTCCCTCCATTGACCCCGATTGGTAACGCCCAACCAATGCGCGTCACACTTTCACCAAAACAACGCGAGTGGCGCTCTAATGTTTGAATGGAGAGCACGGGTAGCACCAAAAAATGAAGAGAACCGTTGCCCAGCCGACTATATTAAACTTCTGTTTAAAGAGGGACGTTAAAAAGAATAAAACATGTACTGAGAAGGAGGTATGAGAATATTGTAATAGCTAAGTACACTTTAGCTAGCTAATCCATTGCAATTTAGTCATAATTATCAGTGTAAGTGTAACCAGTATCCAAAATAGTCGCCTGTTTTGTTAGTTAATTTTTCAATAGTGTCTGTAATTATCAATGACAAAAGTATTCACATCGGTGTTTGTTTTCTTCCTAAATTAATCTGACTTTTGAACGAATTGGCTGAATGAACGATTTATGTGACTAACTCAATAAAAAAGCAAATCGCTGCTGCCTACTGGCAGTTTCAATATTTGACATAATTTCTTTCTTTCTAGAATCACAGTCATGTTAGAATTTTATGAATGGTTATACATACATTTCATAAAGTTATGAAGTATAGATAGATAGATAGATAGATAGATAGATAGATAAAGAAGAAATAAATTATCCAATAATGCTACACATAAAACAGATTATTATTATTTTTTTAATTAAAAAATAACAGGCAGCAAACCAGCGTTCAACCCCCCCAATGTTGAAACCAAATCTACGCCCTTGCATGAAGGAGAGCATGTTGCTGATGACAAGAAGACGCCGGATGGCTTGGGTAGCAGCTGTGAGAAGAAAGGACTTATCGAATGAGAAATCTTTTCAAAAGTTGAGAGTATGTTCTTTACATTATCAGTGTGAAAATGTGGATCTTAAGAATAGGAAAACGTTCTCGGTTACTAACGTAACCTCGGTTCCCTGAGATACGGAACGAGTACTGCGTATGGGGAAAGGTCTCCCTTTTTCCCCGCTGCTGAAGCCTTTTTCAATAACGCAGTGTAACTGCACCGTCATTGGTTCACTCATAGACAAGTTGTTGAACCAATGGCGGCGCGGCATAGCTGCGCGGCCTATGGCGACAAAGCGTGCGAATATTCCCGCCGGAATGGGCGGGGTATAGGGCTATATAAGCAGGCGTTTCGCCATAGGATTTCAGTGTCAATCGACTGAAGCGACGACCCTGAGCCGCAGCCTCGTGGCACGGTAAGTGACGCAGTACTCGTTCAGTATCTCAGGGAACCGAGGTTACGTTAGTAACCGAGAATGTTCCCTTTCGATACTTCACTCGTACTACGTATGGGGAACGAATTCAACCACGCCGTGCCACGGCTGGGAACGATATAGCTTGCATTTGGCCAACCCAGAGGGGGGCCAAGAGGACAAGCGGAGGCAAAGCCTAACCGAACCCATGGTTACACTGAAGGAAGATACTTCCTATGGTGGCGTGAAGCGGGACTTGTTGAAGGCCGCTAATCACACCAACAGGACCCGAGCTTGTAATGTCGGGACATCGAGGTGATAGAACCTGACAAAGGTGGACGGCAAAGACCAGCCGGCCGCCTCACAGATGTCTTGGATGGAAACTCCGTTGGACCAAGCCCACGAGGAAGCCATTCCTCTAGTGGAGTGGGCCCTGACTCCTATGGGGCAATTAGTGCCCAGTGAGGAGTAGCACAGGTTAATAGCATCCACTATCCAACGGGAAATGCGTTGTTTCGAGACCGGAGACCCTTTGGTGCGGCCACCAAAACAAACAAAAAGCTGATCCGACTGTCTGAAAGACTGTGATCGGTCTATGTAGGTCCTCAATCCCCTGACTGGGCAGAGTAGCTGCAGCTCTGGTTCGTCCGCCGAGGGAGGAAGAGCAGAGAGCGAGATGACCTGAGCTCTAAACGGAGTTGAGAGCACTTTAGGGACGTAGCCATGCCTAGGTTTCAGAACGACCTTAGAGTCACCAGGCCCGAATTCGAGGCATGCAGGGTTCACGGAGAGGGCCTGCAAATCGCCAACACGCTTTACCGATGCTAGTGCTAGTAGCAGAGCGGTTTTTAGCGTTAGGGGCCTGAGGTCGGCTGAACCCATTGGTTCAAATGGGGCTCCTTTCAAGGCCCTGAGGACCAACGAGAGGTCCCAGGAGGGAATAGTGAGAGGGCGAGGAGGATTCAAACGCCTAGCACCTCTCAAAAAACGGATCACAAGCCCGTTTCGTCCCACCGATTGGCCAGCAACAGGAGCGTGGAACGCTGCAATGGCTGCTACGTAAACCTTAAGCGTGGAATTTCCACGCGTTCTTGGAGGAAAGACAGTATGGAAGATACGTCACTCTCCACAGGGTCTATGTTGCGTGTTGAACACCAATCAACAAAGACTGACCACTTCTGGTCATAGAGGCGCCTCGTAGACGGGGCTCTAGCCTGAGAAATGGTATTTAGGACGTCCTCGGGGAGGCTAGTCGGCTCCCATCGAGGGACCAGAGGTGCAGAGCCCAGAGCTGCGGCTGTGGGTGCCAGATTGTTCTGTTTGCCTGAGAGAGGAGGTCCGGTCTCAGGGGAATTGGCCACGGGGCTCTCAGAGAGAGCCTGAATAGCTCTGAGGACCAAACCTGGTTCCTCCAGAGCGGGGCCACCAGAAGGACTCTGTGCTGGTCTTCTCTGATACGCCTGATGACCTGGGGGATCAGTGCGATCGGAGGGAAAGCATAAAGGAGCGTGCTGGGCCATGTGTGGGCCAGAGCATCTACTTCCTTCGAGAAAAATGTTGGGCAATGAGAGTTGTCTTCTGAGGCGAAGAGGTCTACCTCTGCCTTCCCGAAGAGCTCCCAGATCGTGAGGACCACTTGGGGGTGGAGCATCCACTCGTCGGAGGGGATGTTGCTCCGTGACAACATGTCCGCACCCAGATTGTTCCTGCCAGGAACATGAGTCGCTCTGAGCGACTGAAGCCTCGGAAGAGCCCATTCCAGCAGACTTTTCGCCAGAGCGCATAAGCGGCTGGACGAAAGACCGCCTTGGTGGTTTAGGTATGACACCACCGTCATACTGTCTGACCGAACTAGAAAATGACGTCCCGTCAAGTAAGCCTGAAAGAACTGAAGGGCTTTCATCACTGCTAGCATCTCTAGACAGTTGATGTGTAGATGGCTTTCCTCGTGGCTCCACGAGCCGAAGGCCGGTCTGCCCTCGCACACAGCGCCCCAGCCCAAGTTGGAGGCGTCTGTTGAGAGCACCGTCCTCCGTGAGACCGCCCGTAAAGGGACTCCGCGCTGGAACCATACTGGATCCATCCAAGGTTTCAGGGCTAGAAGACAGGCCCGATTGACCTTGAGACATAGGCGGCCGTGCCGCCATGCGCTGGGAGGAACCCGGAACTTCAACCAGTACTGAAGAGGCCGCATCTGAAGAAGGCCTAGCTGCAGCACCGGGGAGGCGGAAGCCATCAGCCCTAGCAGCCTCTGGAAAAACTTCAGAGGGAGATAGGCTTTGTTCGTGACAGATGCCGTGAGCTGCTGAATTGCCAGGGCGCGCTCTGGCGAGACTACTGCCGTCATACGGACCGAGTCGAAAACTGCTCCCAGAAACGAGATTCGTTGAGTGGGGCATAGCGAGCTCTTGGCTAAGTTGACCCTGAGACCCAGGCATTGTAGATGGCTGAGGAGCACGGATCTGTGGCGTTCCAGCTCGACTCGCGAACGGGCTAAGATGAGCCAGTCGTCGAGATAATTCAGAACCCGGATTCCCATCTGTCTCAGAGGGGAAAGCGCCGCGTCCATGCACTTGGTGAAAGTGCGGGGAGCCAGAGACAGCCCGAAGGGCAGGACCGTATATTGGTATGCCACCCCTTCGTAAGCAAATCTCAAGAATCGTCTGTGACGGGGGGCTATCTGGATGTGAAAATACGCATCCTTCAGGTCCAGCGAGCAGAACCAGTCCTCGGGGCAAATGTGCGCGAGGATCTGCTTCAGCGTCAGCATTTTGAACTTCCGTCTCATGAGGGAGTGATTCAAAAGCCTGAGGTCTAGGATGGGTCTGAGACTGCCATCCTTTTTGGGGACCAGAAAGTAGCGGCTGGCAGCCTGTCTCGCTCTCTGATGGAGGAACCGTTTCCACAGCTCCTTTTTCCAGCAACGACATGACTTCGGCCCGGAGGACATGAGCGTCGTCCGGATTGACCGACGTTTGAAGCACCCCGGCGAAGCGGGGGGGCCGTCGTGCAAACTGGAGCGAGTAGCCCTGGTTTACAATCCCCATGACCCATTCTGACACATCGGGGATGGCCTGCCAGGCCTCGGCCCGAGTGGCTAGGGGTTGAATAATGTTGGGTGACAGACTGCCGTTGAGAGGGTCGTACACCACGAGGGGTGGAAGAGGAAATTTGCTCTTTTTGTGATGAGGTAAAAATTTGTTCGCCGTGAAAACGGCGTTTGGAGTGGGCGCAACAGGTGTGGGCCCAGCTGTCACTTGGAGTATGTTTCCCACGCCCGGAAATAAACGAGGCGGAGGGGAAATTACTCGTGGGAGCTTTTGGGGTGGTCCGGTCGTAACGGGACGGTCCCCCATCCTCTTCCTGTCCGACGAATCAGGACGACTTCGGAGGCACCGGGTCCAGCACAATCCTGGGCCGGGGTCCCTGGCGCCTCGGGAAGGGAGGGCGCTTCGCAGGGCGCGAGCGCTGGCGATGCTCCTGGGGTGGCGCTGCCTGTTTTGCAGGTGGGGCTGGATTGTTCTGCTGAGCCGGCGCAGTCCTGGGGCGGCTAGACGCAGAAGCGGAGCTGGAGCGCTTAGGCAAGAAATGCCTCATAGCCTGAGACGATTTCTGCGCGGCAGTAAAGCGCTCAGTGAAGCCATCCACTGCAGGCCCGAAGAGTCCGGAAGGCGAGACCGGGGCGTCTAAGAAGGCCGTCTTGTCTAGGTCTTTGATCTCCGTTAGGTTGAGCCACAGGTGGCGCTCCAACACGACCAGGCTAGCCATGGAACGACCGATGGCCTGGGCCGCAGCCTTCGTAGCTCGCAGGGCAAGATCCGTGGCGCTGCGGAGATCTTTGAAGGCTGGCGCGTCGATTCCAGACTCATCCAGAGAGCGGAGGAGTTTGGCCTGGAATACTTGAAATATGGCCATGGTGTGGAGCGCAGAGGCAGCTTGGCCCGCCGAGGTGTAAGCCCGTCCAGCCAGAGTAGAGGTGGTCCGACAGGGCTTGGAAGGAAGGGCCCTCTTCGTCTTCCAACCCACAGCCGCGGGAGGACAGAGGTGAGCAGCCACCGCTTCATCTAGGGGTGGCAAGCGCTCGTATCCCTTCTCCTCGGCGCCGTCGACGGCGGTGAGGGCGGAGCGGTGCGTAGTGTGGAGGCGGGCAGAGTAAGGAGCGCGCCACGACTTCGTCAGCTCTTCGTGGACCTCAGGAAAGAAGGGCGCTGAACGCTGGCGAGGTGCTTGGCGGCGGCCTGGCAGAAACCATTCGTCCAGACGGCTGCGAGACGGCTCCTCTGGAGGGGCCCATTCGAGGTCCAGCTCTTCAACGGCCCTAGACAGGATGCGGAAGAGCTCGGCATCCATGCCCTGGCCATGCTCGATGGGTTCCAAGGGAGGCGGTGGAGCGGGGTCTTCCGGCTCGCCAGCCCAACCTTCCGCTTCGGAAGCCGCAAGAGACATGGAGTCGTCTTGTTCATCGTCTGTTCCCCCGAATGAGACGAGGTCACTCGCTTCTGCAGAGGGACGCTGCTCAGGGCGAGAGAACAGAACGGGAGAGAGTTCCCTGGGAGGAGAGGGCGAGGCACGCGGGGGCTGGGCCGGCGTGAGCTCGCTCAACTCCTGGCGCTGAGTCGCTCTACCCCGCCGTCTTTTCCTCACCGGCTCGCGGGAGGAAGGAGACGGGAGGGCGCGAGCGGCGAGATTGCCCTCAGTGAAGAAGGCGACCCGCGAGCGCAGGGAAGCGAGACTCATACACTCGCAGTGCGGGCATGAGTCTCCAGCGAGCGCGCCGTCTGCGTGGGGCTTGCCCAGGCAAGCGACACACTCGCTGTGTCCATCGTCGTCGTGCAGGGGGGCCCTGCAAGTACCACATGAGTGGCGGGGCATCGTGAGACGCCGCTGCCGTGAAAACGGCAATTGGGTGGCTCTTTTAGAGCGGCGAGGGCCGCGGAAGCTCTTAGAGCGGTGAAAACCGCTGAAATTCGCTCTTTTAGAGCGGCGTTTAAGCCGCGGATTAAGCTCTCAGGCGGCGCGCCGGATGGCGGCAGGGGACACACAGGAAGCTGCCGGAAGCGGGAAGTGGGAGGCGGCGGCTCGGCGACGGCGCTAGAAGCTGCAGTCCGCGAGGGCGCCGGCGCTTTCTTCCACCGGCGAGTCCAGGCGAGTCCGCTGCGGGAGCCTCTTCAGACGGCGGCGAGAGCAGAAGGCGGCGAGCTTCTTCGGCTTCAGGCGGAGATCAGCGAAGAGAAGTAGATGTCGTCGCTGAAGGAGAAAACACTGAAATCCTATGGCGAAACGCCTGCTTATATAGCCCTATACCCCGCCCATTTCGGCGGGAATATTCGCGCGCTTTGTCGCCATAGGCCGCGCAGCTATGCCGCGCCGCCATTGGTTCAACAACTTGTCTATGAGTGAACCAATGACGGTGCAGTTACACTGCGTTACTGAAAAAGGCTTCAGCAGCGGGGAAAAGGGGAGACCTTTTCCCCATACGCAGTACGAGTGAAGTATCGAAAGGGAACTGAAGAGTTCAGATGCAAAAGATGTCAAACAGTTTCTCTAAATAACGCTGCTTAGCGGTGTTATTTAGTTTCTCTCGATATAACCCCTCTCCTTTCACTTTCTCCTTCTCCATTTCTTCCTATAAAACTGCGCTGTATCGAAAAATTGATTTATTAAATTAATTTTCTCTATCTGTCTGTCACTCTTTGTCTCGATCTTGCTGTCAAAGTAACTATGGCAACGGATAGCGTATCCTGCTAATATGGCGGCGCCTTCCGGAAATGCAACGCAGAGTGACGTAATTCTCATTCTCTATAGAGTCTGGGAACGTGACGTCAGCAACGCATTGCATTCTGGGACTTTAGGTCACGGACAGTACAGTAGAGACTGGGAAATAGTGGAGGAAGATGTTAAAATTTATATTATACAGTTAAAAACATATTAGAATGGTGAACGCTGGCTGTGTTATGAACTATCTGCATATACTGACCAGCGTGGAAAACGGATGTGAAATGAAGCGCCATTTTGTCCCATTTTCGGGACATTATAAAAAGCTTAACGTGGCGTAATGCTGGCGTAATTTAAGTAAACATCATACTAATAGCCCAGAATTTGAACGCAACGCGTTTAATTTCACGTTAAACATTCTCCTCCCCTAGAAATAAGCAGATGAGCCCAGAATATGAACAGAACCCGTCTTATTACACGTTAAGTCACTGTCCATTAAGTGTTTTCTTTATGAGAGGAAAATGCTTGTGTTAAATGTGCGTTCATATTCTGGGCTCATCTGCTTTTCTGTAGTAAACACCAAACTAATAAAGCATACCAAGTTTTGTTTGTCTTGGTAAATTAAGCCACGTTAAGCATGCTATAATGTCCCTCATTTTCTGCCTTCCAGCTTAGAAACGACACAATGGTGAAAGTGAAACTCAATGAAAATAAACTTGACCAAAATGTGGCTTTGTAATTTGTATTTATTACAGATTCATAACTTCTAATCTGTTTGAATATGTACGTGCTCACGCCATTAATAACATACGAAAACACGTTTGGAAATGTTATTTGTGAAATAGCAGATGGTCATGCTGTTATGTTATCCCTTAATGCTTTAACATGAAGAAATCAGGGCGATATGATGATATGCTGGCTGAGATCAATCTATATTGTGTTTATTATTTTATCTGGCAGATATATCGGTGCCACTTAGTTATTAAAAACTGCAATAGAGAAATTACTTTGGTCCTGTGTGTCGTCCGAAGGCGTCAGTATGATTAGTATGTGTGTGTATATCGTGTCCTGGCCACACGACTGAGCGATCGAATGAACACAAGGGATTCAAATATAAGCCCTTTATTCTCACCAAGTACAAGCAGCTCTTTAAAAAAATTAACGTAATTACAGTCGTTTATTCATCTGGTGAGTTGTATTTATTGTCATTGTACGCTCCTGAGCGTGACCTAAAACATGGCGGCGACTACCCAGAATGCAACGCGCAGTTACGTAGTTTGCCAAGCTCTATTGCAAACAGTAAAAGAAAAAACAATGCACCGATCCAAGGAAAAGCAAAATTTTCCATACCGAGAAAAGCTTAATGGAGTGTTAAAGCTGAGGTATTTAGAAAAACTAAAAATAATCAATGGAGCAGATCCGTACACGCATAAAGAGTGGTTGGACGATCTAAATGAGTTACTGCACGTAACATTCCCAGATGTGTTTTCTTACCTTGTTTGTGGTGTCAGTGCGTACACATCTGAACAATTTCGAAATTATAAATCTCTCGAGGCCCACCTACAATTTACTAATGGATGGGTGCAGGACCTGCAGATTTTCCACATTAACAGAAAACTGTTGTTCGCACAAAAGTATGTAACAAACACTCAACGTCTTTTCACCTTCAGTTTTTCTGTCTGTCTCTGTATTTATGTATCTGTCTGTCTACATACCCATCTCTACATATTTTCATATATATATATATATATATATATATATATATATATATATATGGGTCAAAGACAAGACGTCACCATTTTGGTGTCCGCATAAAATACAATTTACAAAAGTGATTTTACATACAAAAAAAAAAACATTAAATGCAAGTAAAATGTCTACTTTCATGTTTCAAATAACTTTTGTGAAAATACAATGACAAAATAGGACTTAAATCATGCTCCAAAGTGTAAAATTGTCATTCAGCGTAATGGTCCGGACTATGATTTTACTAATACATTTTTAAATAAATGTATAAATGTATTCCTTGGCATGTTCACATAAGTGTTGGCTGTATTATATTAATAGGACTATGTTTTATTTTTTTCGTTAAATATTGAAATAACTAGGGGACTTTTGTCCCGAATATGCAGTTTGTCAGAGGTCATTCAGTAACCAGTAGTCATCAAGCAGTCTGTGACATCATCAAAAGGCCCCCTGAAGACCGTGTGGTGATTTAGCAAGGTAAGTTTATTGCTCTTAAATATTTGATAATTTCACATTTTCATAGTGTGGTATCTTGAGTTACAAAAACGAATGTCATTCAGTGAAATGCCAAAAAACACTTTTATTGTTAGATTTTTTGAAAAATTAGTAGATATTGTGAATAATGATGATTAACATTTCTGGTCAAGTTCACTGTTTGACATAGGTTACTAGTTGCTTAAGTAGAAGTTTCATCCTTCAGGGTAATGTTTTGTCATTCGGTGTAATGCAAATTGTCTGTTACACCACAGTGTCATCCATTACACTGAATGACAGTGTCACTGTTTAGATAACATTTTTAGCATTTTATTTTTATTTCAGATAAATGAGGGATGTTTAGCACACACAAAAAAAAAAATCAAACTTTATAAATATTAATGTTTTAATGCATTTGTCTTTTTGGTACTGATTTCTTTTAGATGCCCACAAACAAAGAGAGAGTTTCTAAGCACCGGCAGAAAGTTAATGCAGAACCAGTAGCTAGGGCAGCACTTTTAGCAAGGAGATGAGAAAGGTATTGAGGAGTGCAATGTCAAAATAATAGGGCTGGGTTTAAAAAGTTAGATTTCTTGATTTTTAATCAATTCTAATTTTGAAGAAACAATACTGATTTGTAAATCCCAAGAATCGATCTTTCAGTCTATGCTGTTTTCAGCTGATGTTAATCAATATCAAATTGATTTGAAATTGAATCAAATCGTGAAATTTGTGTCAAAGCCTAGCCCTACAGAATAATAGTTTAATGTTGTTTTTAGATAGAGACTCCACAAGTTAAGAGAGGCCACTGAGGGGATTCTCTGCCCATAATACCAATCCTGATAACATGTCATTTATGTTGCCAAACAGAAAGTATTTTTAATTAATAACACGGTTTATATAGATCTATGTCAGTAATTTTATGTCAATAATTACATCTGTATTTCAGCTACCAGTCAAAAGAAAATAAATCCTGGCTGGAAATCCTGATCACCCGTCAATCAGGAATTTATCAGATGCTGCAGATGAGAAGCGGCGAAAGCAATGGCAGGAAAATCAAAGAAAACACAGGGCAGAAGCAAAACGTATAAGGGCAGTTCTGGATCTTACACCAGATTCCTTTGAAGAGCCTCGGTCTCAGCCAGAACCACCATTGGCGTTTTCCACCCCAAAAGAGAATAAAGAAAAGCTGTCTAACAGGTGCAAAAGACTGAAAAAGCTCAATTTAAAATTGAGAAAACAGCTCTTCCAATTGAAAAAACAACTAGCCCAAGCTCAAAAAAAAAAATGAAAAGTTAAGGAAGGATTTACAAAGGTCAAAGAAACAGAGTAGGGTGAAATTGGCCAGTAAGAGGAAAGGGAATTTGAAGGAAAAGTCAGCATGACGAGAAAAGGTCCATTCTTTTCTCAGAAGAGATGAGAACAGCCGACAGCTATCTGGTAAGAAAGATACTGTAATGAAAAACAAAACTAAACTTCAGAGACGCATCCTCACCAAGATGCTGAAAGAACTCCATGGAGAGTATAACTCAGAGGTGGCCAGAGAGGACTCAATATCCTACAGACAGTTCTTACGTTTAACACTCTGAGGTCTGAAAACATGCCGGCGCGTTTTGCAGGATTTTTTTCACATGAATACTAATGACAAAAAAATGACACTTACGTCTAAAGAAACGTTGAAATGAAATTTTAAATCTTGCAAGTCAAATTGAAAACAAACATTCTGTGTTTATGTAATCTGTATGAAAAGAGAGCCATGTCAGAAATCTGAGATTCAGCTCATTACCCGCTAATGCGGCCACGCCCATGGAGCCAGCGCTATTCAGACGCAAATTCAAAGGCAATACACGCATACATCGTCTCAATTCTGTATTTATTGTCTTGAAAAGTGTTTATTTGGATGGTAAAGCCATGTTAGTGATCTCTAGAAAACACCGTTAGTTCCTAGTTCCTTTTCTTCTTTATATGAATTTGTGGCCTAAAGGTGTACAGAGAGCGCCCTCCGGCTGCAAGTATGAATTAAAAATACCATTCCTGAAATGTCCTCTTCTTCTTTGGAATAATTTGTGGACTATATGTGCACAGAGAGCGTCCTCCGGCTGCAAGTATGAATTAAAAACACAGTATCCAGCACTCATAGTGATGACAATAAATATTACTTCTCAGTATAGAAAATTGACATAAATATATAAGAATCCATCAATGTTTCTCCAAATGTGCAAGCTTTTAAGCTAAAAGCCTATATGAAATGCCACAGAGCTAACATAATTGTTCAGACACTTTGCATCACAGAAATAAATTATATTTTAAAGAATATAATAGAATACAATTATAAAAGTGTAAAAAATTGTAAAAATGTCTTACAAAATTTAAATCTCTCTATTGTTTTATATGAAAAAGTAGTCAGCATAGTTTTTACATAATTCTGAAGCAAAAACTCTAGTCTACAACCTCCAATAACCAGAAGTCTTGTGAACACAGATTTAATATACTTTTTTTGGCCTTATTTCAGTGACTTAAGTTTTTTGTTTTTTCAATAACCACGCATAAACATTATTCCTTCAAAAATACAAACATGTACATATATGTTCCTCGCATATTATTGTAGCCTAGTTTGTGCTGAATACAGTGTAATGACACTTTTGTCATTTATATGTTTATGAACAACTGAAAAAAGCACAAATGTCAGGGCATGTCAAAACTTCTCCAGGCCCCAAATCGGCCTCAGACTCCAGAGGGTTAAGGCCATTTCACATCACTGAGCCAAAAGCAAATGATCAGAACACATGTGCTTGTATAAATCACAAAAATGTTAAACTTCTGGTCGAAAAACTCAAGCAAAAAGGGTTGCTTAAAACATCAAGCACTTCTGAGCTAATAGCAGCCATCGTCTGTGACCCCCGCCAAAGAAACTGCATGTACCGTGTATGTGCCAAGTGCTGCTATAGTGAAATTGAGGTTGATGTGCCTGAAGAATCTGTAAAGATTATGTGGCAACAGTGGGAAAGACAGAAGATTCACCAACATTGTGAAGAAGAAAACAATGGGACCTGGGATGATCTACTGAAAGTAAGATCTACTTTAATAGTAAGCTTGACTCTCTAGCAAGACACCAGTATAATTGGCTCCGCCAGGCAGAACAGTGTAGACGTCTTAAAGAGACCCTGTCTGATGAAGAGGCTGTACTCCACATGGACTTTTCAGAAAACTATGCCTAAATTGGCCACTGAAGTGCAGGCATTTCATTTTGGTGGCAACCGAAGACAGGCTACCATTCACACAAGTGTAGCATACACAAATAAGAGTCACCAGTCCTATGTTACAATTTCAAATTCTTTTTGTCATGAGGAGCGTGCTATCTGGGCTCACCTCAAACCAGTACTGCAGAATTTGAGGGAACAAAATCCTTCAATCACCACACTACACTGCATGAGTGATGGCCCAGTAACCCAGTACAGAAATTGCAAGAATTTTTACCTGCTCAGCACAGTTCCTTTTCGCTTTGGTTTCAAAAAAGTGACATGGAACTTCACAGAGAAAAGTCATGGCAAAGTGGCACCAGATGGAGTGGGTGGTGCTGCCAAGAGATGTGCTGATGACTTTGTACGATAGGGAGGAGATATCCAGGACCCAAAAGATCTCTTCAGTGTCCTTCAAGACAAAGCATCAAGCATCAAATACTTTTGGATTGATGAGACAGAGGTAAGCAGATATGACAAAGCTGTTCCAAATGAGTTGCCACTTGTGAAGGGCACTTTAAAAATCCACCAAATTGTGGCAGACAAGCCTGGGATAGGGTGACCACCTGTCCTGCATTGCGTTGTACCGCACAGCATTTTGACCCAATGTCCCGCACGTCGCATATTGAGAAAATGTCCCGCATTTTCATCAGTCTGTTGGTTTTCACTTATAATATTAAGAAAACGTGCATGCGTGCTTTTGCCTTTTTAAGAAAGCATTTTATTTATTCTTTTTGCTGCGTAGTTTTTCACCTACCAGCGCTTCGACAGAAGTAACATCCCAACAGCCCTTTTTTAAATCCTATCCAGTGGTTGAAAAGAAAGGAGTAAACACGGTCACTAGTTGGTTGTGACGGCTGTCAATCCAAATGTGGAGCGGAGTTGGATTTGGTCAGAACTGTTTCAAAAATAGGGTGACCAGACCGGTTTTTGGTGTTCTGTCCCCGGAAATGTCCCCGTTTTACATATTGCTTAAAACAACCCGCATATACATTGCAAAAAGACCGACGAGCGTAGGCTACAGCAGCCTGCTGGATAAATTGTGTAGTGATCATGTTCTCCAACAGAGGGGGCTGTGCAGCTACACTTGGTCGCGCGCGCACGCCTCTAGTTCATGAGGAACGTGATCTGGGTCTGGACCATAGACAGTAAAAGAAATGGACACAGCGACCCCATTGGAACTCAATTGAGTCAAGTGAAGCCCATTTTTAGCGATTTTTAGCACTTCCCTTTCTGACGCGCAGACTCACACTAAGCTTGATGAAGTCCGCAACCTGTCTGACAGATGTAAATCTTCTAGTAGCTGTGCGTGAAAACTGCCATCGTTAATCTTGCAGAGACGGCAAGCTTGAGTGGGGAGTTCTTTGGCGTGAGTGAGCAGGAGTAAGTATTCTGATTAATTATTTTGTATAGTATTTTAAAATGTAACGCCAGTACGCCATATTAAGATAATCTCCCCGATTGCCTGCGAGCTTCTCTTCCTGTCTGTACGGTTATTTCTCTACTGTGCGACAGAGAGTCGAGTGGTTATGACGCAATCGTTAGCTTATTTTTACAAAAACTGTTTCTACGGGGCCATAATGTAACATAGAAGGTAATGGAGCCCTTTATACATTGTCGTGTATCTTTGGAAATAAATAATGGACAAATGGAGTCTTTAAACGCCTCAGATGTAAAGTTATTCACTGTCAAAGTGACGCCAAAATGAATGGGAGTCAATGGGGATGCTAACGCAAGTGAAGTTCTGCTACAAGATGGCGGCACCCGGCCGACTTCAACTTCCGGTCGACTTCCTTGGGCACTGGTCTGGATCATAGGTCTGGACCAGAGCAAAGCACCATTATCGTCAAATATCAAAATAAACATCGTTATCAGTTTCAAGGTTAGTATTAACTATTCATACTGTTTGTATGTTTTATAACCGGGCCTCACAGGGTGCGTGATTTTTTTGCACAATTTTAAACGTCCACATAAGTTACGTAACAATGCAGCAGCTACATCACGTGGTGAACGTACGCTCTGATATGAATATAACATAAAATAATACACGTACTTTGTGCTTAAAATGAGTCTAAAATGCTAAATAATAGTAAAAAAATATTTATTTCTGTATACAGTAGCTAAAACAGCTTGTGAAAATTAAAATATTAAATTCTGTAATATTAAAAAATATTTGTTAAATGCTGTTAAATATTTATCTTCTTATAGGCCTATTTATGTTGTTTTATTTTTTATATGTAATGTGCTTTCGTAAAGTCATTCTAATGATATAACAGGCATATTGTTATGAACTGCTTCTACAGTGGTTACTATTAATCGTGTAAAAGTATTTTTTGGTGAATTGAATTAAAACCAGAGCAAAAATCCTAATAATAATTATTAATGTAATAATAGCCTATAAAGGAACCCTCAACAATTAAAAACAAAAACATTCAAAAATGTATTGTCCTTGTTTTTTAAATAGATAATAACAAATTTGACCACTCAAATAGGAAATGTCCCCGGTTTCCCTTTCAGAAATCTGGTCACCTAATTCAAAAATAGTTATCTGCATGATGCCTGATGCCTTTAAGGTCGGTGATATTTAATTTAAATGACATATAAAATAAAGACATACATTGTGATGTAATGGTGTTTTCTGGAAGGGACTAAAGAACAAAGTATTTTTTTATAAGCTGAAAGGTATAATACAAATGTTTTTATTATGTTAGATAGGCATTATATAACAGCTTCAGGTTGTGTTTTAGTGTTGGTAACATGTCCCACATTGTCCCACACAAACTTAGCAATCGTCCCACATTTGGTTTGTTTGATGGTGGTCACCCTAGCCTGGGATGATCCACCATCGAGAGTTATCCTGTTTCTGCTCCAGAATAAATGCTACTTGTGAATGTGGACCATCAGTGCAGATCGACTTCCAAACCCTCCAAGAGGTCAGTGGAACAAATACAGAAGCCTCTGTGACATTGGAACCTGATGATGACTTATCCGGCAAATTTGTATTGGTCCTCTATGATGGCAAGCCCTTTGTTGGGCAGGTTTTGGGGGCTGAAGGTGATGAATTAGAGGTTAACTGCATGCATCAAAGTGGAGCTGGAAAGAATGCATTTGTGTGGCCTGAGACACCAGACAAACTATTCTACCATTCGTAGTTACGCGCTTAGGTGGAAAGTAAATAATAGCGCCTACATTGCTGTATCAAATTGAGCCGAATCAGACCCAGATGAAGAGGAAAAAGTAGAACCTCTGCAATCGCGGCTTTTGAAGGATGTTTATGAATGGTATTTCATTTAGTATTTGTGTCAAAGTATTTAGATAAGCTGTCACTGCTGTTTGTTAGCTTTCAATATACAGTTTTATCCTGATTAAAGCTTTCCTGTAGTAAATACATGCCTGAGTAGTCGCATTTTTGTAAAGGTAGCGTTTAATTTATAGCATGGACAACTGTTTGTCTATGAACATAGAAGTTTGTTGGTGTTTGTTGCACTAGAATTTAGCTAACTGGCTAGCAAAAACAAGTTGCTCTTTGTATACGTCCTAGATGCATGAAAAATAGCAACAGAATTATAACATTACGTTTAAAAGACAAACAATAAAACGTACTTACAGTTTGGGGCTGATAAACAGCAGCTTCTGCTTTTAAAGTGGGAACTGCTTCATCTTTCAGTAAAAGTCTTTGTGTAAATCCAGCATTAAACTCGTGTAGATTCAGGAAGCAGTCTTCAGCACCGCATCCAGTGTAGAAAATATCACAGATAATAATGGGTTCTATATCTTTTGATGCGTCGCGTCGCACAGCTCGCGTTCGGTGTAAACAACTCTTCCGCTTTCATTATACTGCACCACATGGCCTCGCCCACTTTGTTGCGTGTTCCCGGGGGCAGTGTTTATGTTAATAGCAAGGTTTTATGATGTCACCAACCCGGGAAGAAGCTCGTTGTAGTCCAAACCACCTGTTTTTGTAGGCGATAAAATGCCATAACTTTAAAAGACAATATCTCCGTGTGCATTGAACTTTCAGCGCTGTAACTTTGCAGATACTGTTTATGCTCAAGCAGCAACATTACACACTAACTAAAGTTAAAAAAGTGAAATCGCATGCAACCCCCCCTTTAAAGCTCTTTTACACTTTTATTTTTTTAATGCTTTAAACCCCCTTTTCGTCTTTGACCCATACACTAGAGGTCTTCATGGGTCCAAAAATTCATACCTGAACCCGAAGAGACCCGTAAATGTGCTACACGGAACCAACCCGGCCCGACTATTATTTTGAAAGTTGGACCCGAACCAGTGCAGAACCGAGAAATGCCATAAATGTACTACCCGGACCCGTCTAAGCTGGACCCAAACCCGACCGGACCCGTCTGGACCCGATCAGCACATAGGTCTATTCCACAACAAATTGCTATTAATAAGTCAATAAACAAGTTGCGAAAATAAAACGTGTTGTCTTATTAGTAGGCTATAGCTTTCTCCCTTGTACCTGACTGTGATGCACTTGCCAAGAAAGTTCATCCGTTATTCCTCTCTTGCTGATTGAAATGCTTAATCCACTCATTATTCCAGCTTTAAAAGTTCACTTGCTGTCATGATGACAAATGCGACTTTGCAGTTTTGCATTATTTCGTTGTATCTCGAGACTCGAGTCAACTCACATAATAAAATAACTTTGACTGTTTGCCCTTTTGAACTATAATAACGATTGCTTGTTCAGTGACATGGCCGCTGACGTTAGCATTACCTATTTGCGGTCATTTCTGTGCTTTCTGAGCCAAGTCTGACCAAAACTTTAGATATAACAAGACGGCATAATGTTATTATAAAAACGAGCAACCTGAAACATAAGCTTTAAGCGTCACAGAAAACATTTGTGTGATAGTTCATATTTTGTTAATGATTTGAAATAGCTAGGCTATGTTATTTAAATGCGAATGTGCAAGGCTACAAGCAGTTCTTGAGATGTGAAGTTTGTTTGCATTACGGTTGCACACGATAGGAAAAGGAAAACTCGATGATCACCGTTTGCTTGCATTAACTCCGCCCACTCTGCTGGGGTCACTCGTGTTTTTTCACCTTATTTCCCGGCTCATACTTTGCAAGTTACAAAACACGCACAGCGCTGACTGACTCCCAACACGGCCGGGTGATCTCCGAATCAAATCGGCTCGGGTATACACACAATGTTAATCAGACCCGGGAACCAAAGTAATAGATTAGGACCCGACCCGGCTGACCATTTAAAATATAGTCCCGAACCCGTACGGGTCCCGGGTCTCGGGTCTTCTTTGTAAACCTCTACCATATACAGCTCTGGAAAAAATTAAGAGACCACTTAACATTGATTTCTGAACTTGGAGTGGTCTCTTAATTTTTTCCAGAGCTGTATGTATGTATAAATATATATATATATATATATATATATATATATATATATATATATCTATATATATATATAGTGTGTGTGTGTGTGTGTCTATCTATCCATCTGTCTATCTACATAGCTATCTCGCTCTTGCAATACTTTCCCATATATATCTCTCTATCGGCCTGTCTCTCTGTCTAGTGTGATGCATTGATGTATTATTAATTTGTTATCTTACAGTATTATTTATTTCTTAGGTTTTGCACACTCAACGCCTTAAACCTCCGCTCAAGCCATGGGTGTTCCTCAGTGCTAGTGGCAAAGTGGAGTATGCGTACTGCACATGCATGGCTGGCGTAGCAGAGTCTCGCACACATGTCGGGGCTGTCTTATTTAAAATTGAAGCAGCAGTCCGGATACGGGGACCAAGACTTTCACTGATGTTCCAGCCTACTGGATGATGCCCGCTAATGTCGAGAAGCAGAGGTGGGCTACAAGATTGACTTCACCTCTGGTGCTGCTAAGAGGGTTGCACTTGACAAGTGCATTAGTATGGAGAGAGGGATGTCAGGGATACATACTCGTTCTATCTTTGTGAGTTCTTATTCACATGAGCCCACACTTTCAGACCGGTCACCCTTGCTTCAGATTATGCATACTCAAACCAGGGCTGTTTGTCTTTCTGGGATAGAGGAGTACTACCATCATTATATCGATCCTGTTAAGCCACATGTAGTGCCAAAGTCCCTACAGCACCTTCGTGACACAGGAATGGATGAATGCAACCTACATGACCTGCTCCAGCATTGCAACACCCTCACACACCTGGTAGCAGTGACAGAGACACAGGCAGCTGCAGTTGAAGCTCGAATAAGACTGCAGCATCGATCACCTGTGTGGTACACATCAAGAGCAGGAAGAATAACAGCTTCTTATATGCATGCCATTGTGTCCACTAGTGTTAAAACTCCAGCTATATCAACTGTGTCAAGAGTGTGCTATCCCAAAAAAAACAAATAAAAAACACATCAACCTCAACTGCCATCAGATGGGGAAAAAAAAAAAAAGAAAAAGAAATGGCAAGGCAGGCCTATGTGTCACTGACAGCACCCCAGCATATGAACCTAAAAGTGGAGCAATGTGGATATCTTAAATCCATTATTTCCTGAGGTTGGGCATCACCTGACGGCTTCATTTACTGCACATGTTGTGGGAAAGGCTGTCTGGAAATCAAATGCACATTTAAGCACCACAACAGCTCCATCCTGCAGGCTTGTGCAGTTGACACTTTCTGTCTCCAGGTAACTGATGGGATGTTACACTTAAAAGACACCCGAGTACTACAGTCAAGTACAAACACAGATCTTCGTTACGGGATCAAACTTTTGTGATTTTTTTGTATGGACAGCGAAAGACTGCTGTAGTTCGGGTCTTTCCGTATACACAATACTGGAGAACAGTTCTAAAGAAGGCACAGAACTTCTTCCACAAGGTTTCACTACCTGAGCTTGTGTCTTGTTGCTACACTCAACAAGCCTCCACAAAGATACCTAATTCATCAGATTTACAGCAATCTCACACAAAAAGGGCAGGAACACAGGCACAAACAGAAAAAGACTCTGGTGCATTTGTAGAGGCGCTGAAGACCTGGATGACATGGTGGCTTGTGACAATGTCAGCTGTGCCATTCAGTGGTTCCACCTCAGTTGTGTGGGACTGAAGCAGGCACCATCAGAAAGTGAGCCAGTACATCTTGAAACATTGGAGCCCAAGTGTGTTTTTGTACTTTAGTTAATTAATTCAGTACTTGTTTTCTTTACTTATTTACAGCATTGTTATATCTTACACCTGTTAGAACTATATGTGACCGGGGATTTAAATTCACCACCAGGAACACATTGAGGAGTTCTATGTAGTTTATTCATTTACTGTCTTCAAGAAACTGATTCACTATCAAAAGTGGCTTCTCAATTTAACTGAGAAGTTCACAAAACGATCAGGAAAAGCGAAACAAAATCCAGATAAACAAAATGAGGGCTTTCACAAAGCTGGCAACTCAAATTAAACCTCCTCACAGTTCCACATTACTCGGAATACAATTTTTTAAAATGCAAAAGAATATCACTACAAAAATCTCAGTGCAAAAAGAAAATCAAAAATAAGAGAAATGTAACACGATATCAAATTGTTATCGTACAATACGACTTACAATGGGAATACTGTACAAAGAGAACAAAACAACACCCAGACACCCAGTGTCAACACACGTCGAGTTTTCGACACACTAGTGCTCCGAAAAAGTATTCTGGAGCATTGCTTGAAATGAGGCACGTGACCAGTGGAAATTAAGCTTTATTACCTCACAGACACATCACGCCGGGCTAAAACAAACTACTATTTTTTAAAGCTGGAGATGTGATTAGTAAAAAAAAAAAAAAAAAAAGCTTCTTAAGCTCCAGCACAGTAAAACAAATATTTTTGAATAAAAATATGAAATTGTACGTGCATTTTTTTAAAACAATGTGCATGTTTGTGTTGTTTTGTAAGGAACGCACAAAAATGGTGCAATGAAAAATATCACAGACCTAATTTATTGGCGCATTAAACAATCTATTTAGAAGGTGAAAAGATACAGGTTGGATGAGAGTAAGAACAGAAAGTTTTTATTGTCATTGTATGGTGCAAAATGCAATTAAAGTTCGCTGCACACACCATCTTTCTAATGAAATATATGGTTAATAAATATACAAATAAACCTTACAATGACATCTCAACTAACAAAACGTACTCGGTTACTAACGTAACCTCGGTTCCCTGAGATACGGAACGAGTACTGCGTATGGGGAAAGGTCTCCCTTTTTCCCCGCTGCTGAAGCCTTTTTCAATAACGCAGTGTAACTGCACCGTCATTGGTTCACTCATAGACAAGTTGTTGAACCAATGGCGGCGCGGCATAGCTGCGCGGCCTATGGCGACAAAGCGCGCGAATATTCCCGCCGAAATGGGCGGGGTATAGGGCTATATAAGCAGGCGTTTCGCCATAGGATTTCAGTGTCAATCGACTGAAGCGACGACCCTGAGCCGCAGCCTCGTGGCACGGCAAGTGACGCAGTACTGCTCCGTATCTCAGGGAACCGAGGTTACGTTAGTAACCGAGTACGTTCCCCTTTCGATACTTCACTCGTACTGCGTATGGGGAACGAATTCAACCACGCCGTGCCACGGCTGGGAACGATATAGCTTGCATTTGGCCACCCAGAGGGGGCAAAAAGGACAAGCGGAGGCAAAGCCCTAACCGAACCCATGGTTACACTGAAGGAAGATACTTCCTATGGTGGCGTGAAGCGGGACCTGTTGGAAGCCGCTAATCACACCGACAGGACCCGAGCTTGTAAGGTCGGGACATCGAGGTGATAGAACCTGACAAAGGTGGACGGCGAAGACCAGCCGGCCGCCTCACAGATGTCTTGGATGGAAACTCCGTTGGACCAAGCCCACGAGGAAGCCATTCCTCTAGTGGAGTGGGCCCTGACTCCTATGGGGCAATTAGTGCCCAGTGAGGAGTAGCACAGGTTAATAGCATCCACTATCCAACGGGAAATGCGTTGTTTCGAGACCGGAGACCCTTTGGTGCGGCCGCCAAAACAAACAAAGAGCTGATCCGACAGTCTGAAAGACTGTGATCGGTCTATGTAGGTCCTCAATGCCCTGACTGGGCAGAGTAGCTGCAGCTCTGGTTCGTCCGCCGAGGGAGGAAGAGCAGAGAGCGAGATGACCTGAGCTCTAAACGGAGTTGAGAGCACTTTAGGGACGTAGCCATGCCTAGGTTTCAGAACGACCTTAGAGTCACCAGGCCCGAATTCGAGGCATGCAGGGTTCACAGAGAGGGCCTGCAAATCGCCAACACGCTTTACCGATGCTAGTGCTAGTAGCAGAGCGGTTTTTAGTGTTAGGGGCCTGAGGTCGGCTGAACCCATTGGTTCAAATGGGGCTCCTTTCAAGGCCCTGAGGACCAACGAGAGGTCCCAGGAGGGGGAATAGTGAGAGGGCGAGGAGGATTCAAACGCCTAGCACCTCTCAAAAACGGATCACGAGCCCGTTTCGTCCCACCGATTGGCCAGCAATAGGAGCGTGGAACAGCTGCAATGGCTGCTACGTAAACCTTAAGCGTGGAAGGGGAGCGCCCCATTTCCAAGCGTTCTTGGAGGAAAGACAGTATGGAAGATACGTCACTCTCCACAGGGTCTATGTTGCGTGTTGAACACCAATCAACAAAGACTGACCACTTCTGGTCGTAGGCGCCTCGTAGATGGGGCTCTAGCCTGAGAAATGGTATTTAGGACGTCCTCGGGGAGGCTAGTCGGCTCCCATCGAGGGACCAGAGGTGCAGAGCCCAGAGCTGCGGCTGTGGGTGCCAGATTGTTCTGTTTGCCTGAGAGAGGAGGTCCCGTCTCAGGGGAATCGGCCACGGGGCTCTTAGAGAGAGCCTGAATAGCTCTGAGGACCAAACCTGGTTCCTCCAGAGCGGGAGCCACCAGAAGGACTCTGTGCTGGTCTTCTCTGATACGCCTGATGACCTGGGGGATCAGTGCGATCGGAGGGAAAGCATAAAGGAGCGTGCTGGGCCATGTGTGGGCCAGAGCATCTACTTCCTTCGAGAAAAATGTTGGGCAATGAGAGTTGTCTTCTGAGGCGAAGAGTTCTACATCTGCCTTCCCGAAGAACTCCCAGATCGTGAGGACCACTTGGGGGTGGAGCATCCACTCGTCGGAGGGGATGTTGCTCCGTGACAACATGTCCGCACCCAGATTGTTCCTGCCAGGAACATGAGTCGCTCTGAGCGACTGAAGCCTCGGAAGAGCCCATTCCAGCAGTCGTTTCGCCAGAGCGCATAAGCGGCTGGACGAAAGACCGCCTTGGTGGTTCAGGTATGACACCACCGTCATACTGTCTGACCGAACTAGAACATGACGTCCCGTCAAGTAAGCCTGAAAGAACTGAAGGGCTTTCATCACTGCTAGCATCTCTAGACAGTTGATGTGTAGATGGCTTTCCTCGTGGCTCCACGAGCCGAAGGCCGGTCTGCCCTCGCACACAGCGCCCCAGCCCAAGTTGGAGGCGTCTGTTGAGAGCACCGTCCTCCGTGAGACCGCCTGTAAGGGGACTCCGCGTTGGAACCATACTGGATCCATCCAAGGTTTCAGGGCTAGAAGACAGGCCCGATTGACCTTGAGACATAGGCGGCCGTGCCGCCATGCGCTGGGAGGAACCCGGAACTTCAACCAGTACTGAAGAGGCCGCATCCGAAGAAGGCCTAGCTGCAGCACCGGGGAGGCGGAAGCCATCAGCCCTAGCAGCCTCTGGAAAAACTTCAGAGGGAGATAGGCTTTGTTCGTGACAGATGCCGTGAGCTGCTGAATTGCCAGGGCGCGCTCTGGCGAGACTACTGCCGTCATACGGACCGAGTCGAAAACTGCTCCCAGAAACGAAATTCGTTGAGTGGGGCATAGCGAGCTCTTGGCTAAGTTGACCCTGAGACCCAGGCATTGTAGATGGCTGAGGAGCACGGATCTGTGGCGTTCCAGCTCGTCTCGCGAACGGGCTAAGATGAGCCAGTCGTCGAGGTAATTCAGAACCCGGATTCCCATCTGTCTCAGAGGGGAAAGCGCCGCGTCCATGCACTTGGTGAAAGTGCGGGGAGCCAGAGACAGCCCGAAGGGCAGGACCGTATATTGGTATGCCACCCCTTCGTATGCGAATCTCAAGAATCGTCTGTGACGGGGGCTATCTGGATGTGAAAATACGCATCCTTCAGGTCCAGCGAGCAGAACCAGTCCTCGGGGCAAATGTGCGCGAGGATCTGCTTCAGCGTCAGCATTTTGAACTTCCGTCTCATGAGGGAGTGATTCAAAAGCCTGAGGTCTAGGGATGGGTCTGAGACCGCCATCCTTTTTGGGGACCAGAAAGTAGCGGCTGTAAAAGCCTGTCTCGCTCTCTGACGGAGGAACCATTTCCACAGCTCCTTTTTCCAGCAACGACATGACTTCGGCCCGGAGGACATGAGCGTCGTCCGGATTGACCGATGTTTGAAGCACCCCGGCGAAGCGGGGGGCCGTCGTGCAAACTGGAGCGAGTAGCCCTGGTTTACGATCCCCATGACCCATTCTGACACATCGGGGATGGCCTGCCAGGCCTCGGCCCGAGTGGCTAGGGTTGAATAATGTTGGGTGACAGACCGCCGTTGAGAGGGTCGTACACCGCGAGGGGTGGAAGAGGAAATTTGCTCTTTTTGTGATGAGGTAAAAATTTGTCCGCCGTGAAAACGGCGTTTGGAGTGGGCGCAACAGGTGTGGGCCCAGCTGTCACTTGGAGTATGTTTCCCACGCCCGGAAATAAACGAGGCGGAGGGGAAATTACCCGTGGGAGCTTTTGGGGTGGTCCGGTCGTAACGGGACGGTCCCCCATCCTCTTCCTGTCCGACGAATCAGGACGACTTCGGAGGCACCGGGTCCAGCACAATCCTGGGCCGGGGTCCCTGGCGCCTCGGGAAGGGAGGGCGCTTCGCAGGGCGCGAGCGCTGGCGATGCTCCTGGGGCGGCGCTGCCTGTGTTGCAGGTGGGGCTGGTTTGTTCTGCTGAGCCGGCGCAGTCCTGGGGCGGCTAGACGCAGAAGCGGAGCTGGAGCGCTTAGGCAAGAAATGCCTCATAGCCTGAGACGATTTCTGCGCGGCAGTAAAGCGCTCAGTGAAGCCATCCACTGCAGGCCCGAAGAGACCAGAAGGCGAGACCGGGGCGTCTAAGAAGGCCGTCTTGTCTAGGTCTTTGATCTCCGTTAGGTTGAGCCACAGGTGGCGCTCCAACACGACCAGGCTGGCCATGGAACGACCGATGGCCTGGGCCGTAGCCTTCGTAGCTCGCAGGGCAAGATCCGTGGCGCTGCGGAGATCTTTGAAGGCTGGCGCGTCGATTCCAGACTCATCCAGAGAGCGGAGGAGTTTGGCCTGGAATGCTTGAAATATGGCCATGGTGTGGAGCGCAGAGGCAGCTTGGCCCGCCGAGGTGTAAGCCCGTCCAGCCAGAGTAGAGGTGGTCCGACAGGGCTTGGAAGGAAGGGCCCTCTTCGTCTTCCAACCCACAGCCGCGGGAGGACAGAGGTGAGCAGCCACCGCTTCATCTAGGGGTGGCAAGCGCTCGTATCCCTTCTCCCCTCGGCGCCGTCGACGGCGGTGAGGGCGGAGCGGTGCGTAGTGTGGAGGCGGGCAGAGTAAGGAGCGCGCCACGACTTCGTCAGCTCTTCGTGGACCTCAGGAAAGAAGGGCGCTGAACGCTGGCGAGGTGCTTGGCGGCGGCCTGGCAGAAACCATTCGTCCAGGCGGCTGCGAGACGGCTCCTCTGGAGGGGCCCACTCGAGGTCCAGCTCTTCAACGGCTCTAGACAGGATGCGGAAGAGCTCGGCATCCATGCCCTGGCCATGCTCGATGGGTTCCAAGGGAGGCGGTGGAGCGGGGTCTTCCGGCTCGCCAGCCCATCCTTCCGCTTCGGAAGCCGCAAGAGACATGGAGTCGTCTTGTTCGTCGTCTGTTCCCCCGAATGAGACGAGGTCACTCGCTTCTGCGGAGGGACGCTGCTCAGGGCGAGAGAACAGAACTGGAGAGAGTTCCCTGGGAGGAGAGGGCGAGGCACGCGGGGGCTGGGCCGGCGTGAGCTCGCTCAACTCCTGGCGCTGAGTCGCTCTACCCCGCTGTCTTTTCCTCGCCGGACCGCGGGAGGAAGGAGACGGGAGGGCGCGAGCGGCGAGATCGCCCTCAGTGAAGAAGGCGACCCGCGAGCGCAGGGAAGCGAGACTCATACACTCGCAGTGCGGGCATGAGTCTCCAGCGAGCGCGCCGTCTGCGTGGGGCTTGCCCAGGCAAGCGACACACTCGCTGTGTCCATCGTCGTCGTGCAGGGGGGCCCTGCAAGTACCACATGAGTGGCGGGGCATCGTGAGACGCCGCTGCCGTGAAAACGGCAATTGGGTGGCTCTTTTAGAGCGGCGAGGGCCGCGGAAGCTCTTAGAGCGGTGAAAACCGCTGAAATTCGCTCTTTTAGAGCGGCGTTTAAGCCGCGGATGAAGCTCTCAGGCGGCGCGCCGGATGGCGGCAGGGGACACACAGGAAGCTGCCGGAAGCGGGAAGTGGGAGGCGGCGGCTCGGCGACGGCGCTAGAAGCTGCAGTCCGCGAGGGCGCCGGCGCTTTCTTCCACCGGCGAGTCCAGGCGAGTCCGCTGCGGGAGCCTCTTCAGACGGCGGCGAGAGCAGAAGGCGGCGAGCTTCTTCGGCTTCAGGCGGAGATCAGCGAAGAGAAGTAGATGTCGTCGCTGAAGGAGAAAACACTGAAATCCTATGGCGAAACGCCTGCTTATATAGCCCTATACCCCGCCCATTTCGGCGGGAATATTCGCGCGCTTTGTCGCCATAGGCCGCGCAGCTATGCCGCGCCGCCATTGGTTCAACAACTTGTCTATGAGTGAACCAATGACGGTGCAGTTACACTGCGTTATTGAAAAAGGCTTCAGCAGCGGGGAAAAAGGGAGACCTTTCCCCATACGCAGTACGAGTGAAGTATCGAAAGGGAACTGAATGACACAGGTAGTGTAGGATTTTTTATTAACCACCAGATGGCGAAGTAGAGCACGGTTTCAAAAGCTTCGAAGCACCGATGCAGTTTGTTGTAAAAGCCTCACTGCTTCAAAAGCTTCGTTCGGCACATCCCTACATAACACCACATTAACTTTACAAAAGCTGAAATCCCAAACATAATGTTGTACACTGTGTAAAGAATCACATCAAATAAAAATCACATGAAAAGCACAACAACGTTTGCAAAATGAATAACATTTTCTTGATGCTACATGAACAGGCCTACACCGCATGGTGTGACGTCCTATCATCGCGGACATTATGCGGCATAACTTTTCAAATATGACAGTTCTCCCCATTAAACACAATAAAACATACATCCACAATTGGTATTTATCCAAAATATAATCTTAAAACATTGTATTACCGTGGATGATCACAAAAACTCCACAACTCCGCATGCGCACTGTCTCGTATGCAACACTGCACTGAAGAAAATACAGAGGTGACCACTGTTTATCATGACTTAATTCACTAAACATAATAAGAATAATAAAATAACAGATTTTAACATGCAAGGAGAGAAAATTTTTTTAAGATTATTTACCACCCGGTTACATAACAATAGATGGGTAGATCTATCTATCTATCTATCTATCTGACAGTTGCAGCACTGTTACATCTTGCACCTGTTGTATTTGCACTATTGTAGAGCTCAACTTTTCTGTTCAATAGTTATTTGCCTTTTTTACCTAATGTACTGCTGTTGATGATACATGAAGTTTACGGCGCTTTTACATCTAACACCTGTTGTATTTGCACTACAACTGAACTTTTCAATTCTATTCTTTTATTTAACTTAATGCCTTGCTCGTCTTTGATACTTTATTCCCTTTTTGTGTTAAGGATAGACTGACCATTTAACCCTCTGGTGCTCCTTATTTGGTAGTCACACTTGTGATCTTCACAGTCAAAAGTGACCGAACACCTAAAATGTAACTCTTTTTTTCTCCCCAGTAAAATCTATGTAATATATTTTTGTTCAATAATATCTTTTTTATTTTGTATTTTGAGATAATTTCATGGCACTAATTAATATGTAAGTTACCATCAATTTCTGCCCAATGAAAATAAAAAAATATATATTTTTATATTACTTTTCAATGAATGCAGTATTTCATGTTAAAATAGTCAGTGTAAAACATTTAGAAGTACAAATCATATGTAAAATAACGTTTTAACATGTTTATGTGTATGTATATGTACACATACATGTGTAATATCTATGTGTGTATATATAATATCCTTTTGAAGTGGATCAAAAAAGTTAAAGTTGTCCTAAGACAAGAACGTATTATGATTTTAGGTTTTATGACAACTTTGATGGAAGGTTTTGATCCACTTCAAATGTTGACTATTGAATATATAAATAATTTACATTTTAAATATGTACATATACAATTTTTAAATACACAACATATTGTAACACATAAAATCTAAATTATATAAATACACACAATACATGAACATATCTACACAGTAACGTTTAGGTTGGATGACATTCCTTGAGAGCAATAAATTTTACAGCATTCATTTCTTAGTTTATGGTTTCATAACAACGCTGGGGCACATATTAGTCAAAGCACAGCATATAGTCACAATCTTGTTCAGGAACATCATGTCCTCATCTTTACATGGGAGTGCCATGTTGTTTGGAATGATTCCATTCAGTATGGTACTGAATACTTTGTGCGTACACATCCAATCACCCTCTCCACATGCACCCTGAGGTGAGTTATCCGGCGTGTTTCCTCCATGTCTTTTGCATCCAGCTGGCTGCATCTTCTTGTGAAAGCAGGTGTTTTCACTTCTGCACACATGAGTCCAACACTGTCTCTGCTGTCAAACCCACGATCTGCCAGCACCAAGTCCCCAGGTAACATTATTTTTGGTTAATGTGTTAGCAGCTACGCTATTTATTATTATTATTATTATTATTATTATTATTTTATCTAGGGATGCCCATCCTGAGTTAACTAGAGAATAGTTTGGATCCAGCCTCTTATGAAGACTTCAGATGCCTCAACACCTGTGAAGAGATGACAACCCCTGTGAGGACCTCAGATGATGCAAACTCTGGATCAACATGCACCATTCCCGATGTTGCTATATCCTAATCATTTGTTAACATGTATTTATTACAATCATTCATTCATTCAATGAGCTAATTGTTTAGCTAACTGCGTGATTTGTATTGGTACATTTCTGAAATTACATAATTTGGACACAGTCACTTCTGATAACAGATTACTCTAAATTGTAATGTTGACATGCCTGTTCTGTTAAGCTGCCTTGAAACGATATGTATGGTGAAAAGTGCAATACAAATGAATGTGAAGTGAACTGAAAATCATCACCTGCCTGGTCTGAGCCTGAATTTTGCCTCCTTGCCAGATTATGACTCCAGTTTTGGTGTCTGCTATCTGATTGCCCAATCCTAACCCCACCCTACAACAAATCCTATACCTAAGTTGTTTGATAAATAACATTCCTCATACCTTAGTACTTGATAGCATCACTATAGCATGGTATCACTGCAGTATTTATTTATTTATTTTTGCACAGCAAAAGTCTGCGCAGAAAAAAAGCATGACTGACATCTAGAGGACATTCTGAGAAAAAAAAACTTGCAAAAGTAGAAAACATGGATAAGTAGATATAATTAAGCCAATTATTTATCTGCTCATCTAAAAAAAAAAAAAAAAGCCTTTAGACAACCTCTCTGAACATCAATAAACTGAGCATGCAAAAAAAAAAAAAGTCCTTTATTCCATCAGGATTGTTGTCTATGTTGGAAGGGTGACATCCTTTTTTATTTTTATTTTTTTTGAGGGCATCACCTGCTCTTTTAAAGCAACACCCCATACAACCTTAATCATAAATTAGTTACTTAGAGTGGGTGAGTGTGTCAGAGAGAGAGAGAGAAGGAGAGATGTGGATGACTCTGTATATTACTCTATACCTGTCATTTAACTGTATATCTGCAGATTCAGTCCTCAGATCAGGTACCTGTCAGCTCCAGGGACGCTTCAAATTAAGTGGAATGTACCAGAATGGAGATTTTATACTTGGAGGCCTGTTTCATGTTCACTTTTTCACAGTGTTCCCAGAGCTGAGCTTCAAAACTGAGCCAGAACCACCATACTGTGAAAAGTGAGTTAGGGTCCAAAGTGACTACAAACCTATATAATAATAATAAATACTAAAAATGTGAATGTTAAGTTTTCGTTGCCCTCTTTTATGTCATCTAACTTGCTCACATGATGTATTGAAAGCCGTAATTCTGCCTTGGCAAAGAATCTATATTGAAAACACTGTAAATTTAACCAAGTATGCACAATAGGAGGGCTTCATGAGTGATGCTTAATCTCGGATGTTTTTTTGTTTTTGTTTTTTTCTATGCATTAATGCTTGTATTAATTAATATTTTAATTAATAATCTCTTTAATATCACATGTCATCATGTATTTTGTTTTTTCTTCTTAGATTTAATGTGGAAATCTTCCAGCAGGCTCAGACCATGGCTTTTGCAGTGAATGAGATTAATAATAATCCAAACCTGCTGCCTAATGTAACTCTTGGATATCATCTTTATGACAACTGTGTGAGACTAGGAATAGCGTTCCGGGCTGCCATATCCCTGGCTAGTGGGACAGAGGAATCCTTCTCCAGCTTAAACTGCACTGGCCCCCCTCCTGTGATTGGGATTGTAGGGGATCCAAGTTCAACTCCTTCAATTGCGATTTCCAATGTTCTTGGGCTGTTTCGAGTACCAATAGTAAGATAGGATGAAAAAAGTAAAAATATACTATGTGCACTTTTTTGCACCTTTAGGTTACATTTAGTGTTTTTAGCCATATGTCCTCAATTAGTTTTTTTTACCGAACCTATTTTGGAAAAATATTGTGGATAAAAAAGAAAAAAAAGAAAAAAAAGAATAATACAAAAGCACTGATCACTTTGTTTATCGTACTCTAGAGCTGGGTGGTATATCGAGTTTGTACGATATATTGATATATATATATTATAAACGATATGGGATGAGGCAATACCGTTTATCGATAGTTTGTTATTATGAGTGCATCATCTGAAAAATATCGGAGGACACAGAGTGGGCTGCTGCGGGGATGTGTATAAATTTGTCTTAGCTGAGGCATCCTTTATATTAATGACTTCAATATAACTATTAAGATATTTAACGTTTATAGTTTAAAGGGACTTGCCCTGTTAGACGCTCTGACAGATAGCCACATGTGCTGTTTAATGTGTTTGAGATGTGGTGTTTTCTTCAGTGAAATGTTAGAAGTTCACGGAAATATGTAAATTTTTCTGTCAGGAGTGGACAAGCCATGCGAGTTTCCACTAAATTTCAGACTCAGTGAACGAGTGACACCACACGCATGCACGCAAATCAGATGGAGCGCATTAGAATACGAGCCAATAATTCTGACTAAAAATATTGCTACATTTTGCTAAAATATTTGTTTTTGGATATTAAATATGACATATAACCTATATATAAACCTACAAGTAAGTGGATTGTTATTATCAGTATTGTAATGGGGTAATCAAATATAGGCTAATATAACTCCTAATCTCAGATGAGTGAATGTGTGTTCCTCTTACCTGTTAACATTTAGTCAGTGCTTTTGTTTTTATTTTAATTTCATTTTTAGTTTAGTGAATTAATGTCTGCTTTAAAAAGTATTTTTAACCCATTTTTTGCACATAATATAACATAGCACATGGGTACATTTAATAAACCTTTTATATAAACATTGCTTGTAGGATTTTGGGCAGGATGCAATTTTTTTTAAAATACAGAATTTTTATCTTCTCTCTTCTTCTCTCTCCATTTTTCTTAATTAGGTTAGTCACTATGCCACCTGTTCCTGCTTGAGTGACAGGAAAAAATACCCCTCTTTCTTCAGAACCATCCCCAGTGATGCCTTCCAGGTGCGGGCTATGGTTCAGATCTTGAGACATTTTGGATGGACCTGGGTTGGCCTTGTCTACAGTGATGATGATTACGGCATCTATGCTGCTCAGTTATTTCAGCAGGAAATGCAGCTATTTGGATTTTGTGTTGCTTTTTCAGAAAAGCTTCCACCTGATAACAACCACAGAGACATTCAACGTATAACAAGAGTGATTTAGGCCTCTACAGCTAGAGTGGTGGTTGTTTTTCCCAGTGCATCCTTTCTGCTACCATTGATGGAAGAGGTTGTGTTTCAAAACATGACTGGAAAGCAGTGGATTGCAAGTGAAGCTTGGTCCACCTCACCTGTATACCATACTCCACGTTTCTTGCCCTTCCTGGGGGGCACACTGGGCATTGCTATCAGACGTGGAGAGATTGAGGGTCTTCATGACTTTCTGCTACGTCTCCGCCCCAGTAATGATCCAAGAAATAATATGTTGAGGATTTTCTGGGAGAACATGTTCAGGTGTAGTTTTGGAAATGAGGGAAATGTGATAGATGGAGAGCAAGTCAAAACGGTGTGTACAGGACAGGAGGATCTGAGCACCACAAACACACCATACACTGATGTTTCAGGGTTGAGAGCAGCTTATAATGTCTATAAGGCTGTTTATGCCCTGGCACATGCACTTCATGACCTGATGCAGTGTGAGGAGGGTAGAGGACCATTCAGTGGGAACAGCTGTGCTGACATAATCAGCCTGAAACCCTGGCAGGTAAGAACCACATGTATAGTGCAGATTCTCTTCAGGCATATAGAAAAGCTGAAGGTAGAATTTCAAATATGTGCTGTATATTAATTAAACACTTGCTCTGTCTACAAACTGTACAGCTGGTTCACTATCTCCAGAAAGTGAACTTCACCACACGCTTTGGGGATCAAGTGTCATTTGATAAGAATGGAGATGCTCTGCCTATCTATGATGTGCTAAACTGGCAGCCGAGCTCTGATGGATCAATAAGGACTTACACGGTTGGTGTAGTAAATAAAGGGCCGGCAACAGAGATGGTGCTCACACTTGATGAGGATGCAATATACTGGAACTTTGCAACAAAAAAAGTAATAAGCATTACATGTTAATGTCATCCTTTTTGCATATGTGTACTCTGAATACTAGTCAAGCTATGCTAAAACAAATGAATAAATAAATGGTAAGGATAAGCTCATAATTTAAAAGAGATGACAAACATGGCAAATAGCAGATGATATCTCTTTCAGCACCCAAGGTCAGTGTGCAGTGAGAGCTGCCACCCAGGCACCAGGCAAGCCAGGAGGAAGGGTCTTCCTGTCTGCTGTTTTGACTGCCTGCCCTGCGGAGATGGAGAGATTTCCAATACAACAGGTGAGTAAATTATTGTTGGCTAAATTTGAATATAATTGAAGAAATAAATTTAAAAGTAATTTAACCTTCAGTCTTTTTTCTTATATACAGATGCTATTGAGTGCACTGTGTGTCCAGATGAGTTCTGGTCTAATCCAGATAAGGATCAGTGTGTCCCCAAAGCAGTAGAGTTTCTGTCTTATGAGGAACCTCTGGGCATCTCTCTGACCACTGCTTCTCTGCTTGGCACCTGCATTTGCGCTCTTGTGATGGTCGTCTTTGCTCATCACCGTAACACTCCCATAGTACGCGCCAACAATTCAGAGCTCAGCTTTCTGCTGCTGTTGTCATTGAAAATGTGTTTCCTGTGTGTACTGCTGTTCATTGGTCAGCCGCAGCTGTGGACGTGTCAGTTAAGACATGCTGCGTTTGGCATAAGCTTTGTCCTGTGCATCTCCAGCATCCTGGTCAAGACTATGGTGGTAATAGCTGTGTTCAAGTCATCTCGACCAGAGGGCAAAGGCGCGATGAAATGGTTTGGAGCAGCTCAACAAAGATGCACAGTTCTGGTCCTAACAGCCCTCCAGGTTGTGATATGTGCAGTCTGGCTATCAACTGCCTCTCCAACACCACATAAAAACAACCAGTATATCCGCTCTAAAATGGTATATGAATGTGCTATTGGCTCAGTGGCCGGTTTTTCTATGCTGCTGGGATACATTGGACTGTTGGCAGCAGTAAGCTTCATGTTAGCCTTCCTGGCGAGAAATCTTCCAGATAATTTTAATGAAGCAAAGTTCATCACTTTCAGCATGTTGATCTTCTGTGCTGTGTGGATTGCGTTTGTTCCCGCATATGTGAGCTCACCAGGGAAATATGCAGTGGCTGTGGAGATATTTGCCATATTAGCTTCTAGTTTTGGTTTACTGGTATCCATATTTGCTCCAAAGTGCTACATTATTCTTCTACATCCAGAGAGAAACACTAAAAATGCCATCATGGGAAGAGAAACACAAAATAAGTAGTTTTACAATATTATGGTTTAAAATTGTGAATTCAGATTTTCCATTGCTTTATCATTTTAGGATTCACCTCTGTAAACAAATAAGCAAAAATATTGCAAAGCTTGCTGTTTTGTTGTTGTAATTCTCATCTATTTGTTTGCTTTAAAATAGCATTGTTTATTAATGTATTTGTCATGCTGACTTTTATATGTTTTGTCTTCTTTGTAGGTTTACATCCTTTGCATGTTCATTTTTCTAAAATTGTTTGATTAGAAAAGGAAAAATAAAATAAGGCAGTTTGTCAAAGCTACTTGATTATAGATATGTCAGAAAGTTTATCATATGATAATGGGCTAATTGCATATGGGCACCATGTTGGATTTCCAATCTAGCGAGTGTATAGACACTTGACACCAGTGCAAAGATCAGAAGAAAGCTGAAAATGATCTTTTAAAGGGGACCTATTATGCGAAATTCACTTTTGCATGGTGTTTGGACATAAATGTGTGTTGGCAGTGTGTACACAACAACCCTATGGTGATAAAAATCCACCCGTTCCTTTTTTATATCCCCATAAATCATAAGGAGTGTCTCAGAACAAGCCGTTTCCAGATCCCTGGCAGTGTGAGGTCACAAAACCACAGGCCCCGCCCACGAATGTTGACAGACACTGCCGTTTGAACATAGGACCGCCCTGAGCGCGTTCACAGCGAATCCGCCATTACTGCACTGACGAGAATGTCTCCCAAGCGTTTTCGGTGTTCTGTAGCTGGAAGGATTAATCCAAATAAGTCTCTCCATGTACTCCCTAAATCTGAGCTGCTGAAAACAAGGTGGATTAACTTGGTTCCCTTTCGAAAGGGAACTTCAACTCTGCGCTGATTGCACTTTGGGGAACGTCACGTGACCCAGGTGTCTGAAAGCAACTATCCAACAACTCCAATCCATATTGGCCGGCGACAGCCTATGACGGCGCAACCCGGAAGTATAAAGGGAGCGCCTGGAGAGACAGAAGACATCTTTTCGTCTTTCGGTCCTGTTCTGTCTGATTACGACTATTCCAACTCCGGTAGGGTTTTTTATATGCCTTACTAACGTTCAAGAGGATGTGTTTATTCGCGTCCCCGGGTTTGACACTTATATTCACATTTTCTGGGCGTTTTTCTGTCTGGAGAAGAGCGAGCATACACAGTGCTTGAGGGCGCTGTCTGTGTTGGTCTGTTGTTTACTGTGAGCGTCTCCCTTTTCGGGACGCTCCGTTCTCGTTTGACACTCTTCTTGAGGGAAGAAGTGTCTGCATCTGTGCCTTATGGTACTGGCCCCGTTTGCTGAGGCAATATGGTGGCTGCGTTCATAGGGCTCGCAGATTAGTTTGTTTCTGTTTGATGTCATCGTGTCCGGCGCGAGCGCTCCTCTGGCTGTTGTGTGTGTGCGGAGCTGCTTTGTGTTTGGGACGTGCTTTTCGGCGGGCTGCAGCTGCCGTGAGAGCGCATTAATAAAGGGGCTGTGCGCGGATGGCTCGACGAGCGGTTCCTTTCTGTCCATTAATGCAGCGGCTTCCAGCGGGAGGGCATGGAAAAACCCCTAGCCGTCCAGATTTGTATCTGAACCCAGACAGACGGGAGGAGGAAGAAGCAAGAGCAAGGTGGGTGATCGATTGTAAACACTGTTGCGTTTGTATCGATTCCCCAGCTACATAGGGCGATTTATATCTACCCTCTCCTCTTCTTCTTCCGCCTCCTGTATGTATATATATGTGTGTACGTATATATGTTTATTGCATATGCACATGTATATGTATATAAACATATTCATGCTCAGATGCTTCTTATGGTCAGACTGATGGCTGGGCCCATAGTGATTATTCATGTCAGCCCGCTGTTTCTGTTTGATAGTAAGAGGATCTTTTAGGCTTAGAAGAGCCTTGGATTCCATCCTTTTTATGTAAAAAAGGAGCATTAGGAGTCTTTGGTCTTTGAGCCGCAGGGGGGTCTATATTTTATGTGTTTAAAATAAGACCTTATTTTCCTGTATAGTTTTCTGGGCATGCAGTCAGGAGAAAGTAGGGTTTTTTGGGCAAACTGAAGTTGATAGGCTAGCTAGTGTGCAGGCCACAAAATGGCCGCCTCTTAGCCGCCTGTTGTTTAGAAGTAGCTTCTCATCTGCTGTGTTCTAGG
Organism: Chanodichthys erythropterus; assembly: GCF_024489055.1. Lineage (NCBI taxonomy): Eukaryota > Metazoa > Chordata > Actinopteri > Cypriniformes > Xenocyprididae > Chanodichthys > Chanodichthys erythropterus. The sequence goes on from NC_090227.1 coordinate 21,626,846, forward strand.
GTAGTTTGAGTTGGCACTCGTCACTTCAGTTATTATGCATGTTTAGGTCGGCCTTAATTAGCCGTCTGACATTGTTTGCTTGTGAGCTTCGCTTTCTTTCTCTTTCCATGAGATTTGAAGGTGAAGCCCAGGCTTCACTAGGCTTGTGGCCCTGTAAGAAGGCCTGTAGCTTAGCGGCCAGGCTAGAGCTAGGTTAGGTGCGTTATTTGCGTATAACCCTATGTATACTATCCCTTGTCAGGTTGTATAGTTCCTAGTTCTGGTCTCCTCCCGAGGGAGTTGTCAGGCCGTATGCCCATTATCCCCTTACTATGTAGGTGCAATTGTTGAGTTTAAACAGCTAGGTTGTAGACTGTTTTTTAGACTTCCTGATGCTGTTATCTCAGGTGGTAGGCCCTTATCTTTGCGTAGATAAGTCATGCTGTGTGTGAAAGGCCCCACTTTCTAGAACTTTTATGCTAGGGAAAAAGGGTTTTTTCCTCTGAGCCACTTGTTTCTCTAATCAAGTTTGAGTTGAAGTTGCTAAGGTTTAGCATTCGTCCTCTATGGCTCAGTACAGATTAGAGAATCTGTATGGATAGAATTATTTTCCTCTTTGAAAACAGCATATACATCAAAGCGCTGCATTTGCTTTGAAGTTCTAGACTTTTGCCCTACATCGTATGTGAGCTTACTTATGCTGCCACAGGTTAGCACCTGTTACCATAATAGCAGGCTTTTTTTATGTAGCCGCTATGGGAGACACTGGTGACCTATATTCCCCATTAGTAGGTTTATTGGTGTTAGTGAGTGCATCACCTGTTGGATTGCATACTCAGGGTAGTATAGAACCACTTTTTGAGAAAAGCTGGTTTGTATTAGCTCCCTTTTTGTGATCTTGTTAACAGCTATATTGCATATAACTTTGATCGTAGGCTCTTATGGTTAATTAGCCTCCTTCTAGTTAGCAATTGTGTTTATAACAAGTGCTGTTAGCTGATCATAGTTTGCTCACATAGTGTACAGCATTTCACGGGCTGAAGCCATGTGTCATTAGAATGGTAGGCCCCAACAGGCCTCTTTTCTGGTTCACATGCTGGCACAGTCTGTGTTTCATTTCAACAGTTGCTGAACGCCACTTGTCGCTGAGATTGTAGGCCCCATTAGGCGTCCTTTTTAGTTGATATTTTGGCAGGATGCTTTGAAAAACCCTGACCACCTTAAAAGGCCACGCCCCACCTCGACGGATAGGCCCTAATCAGGCCTGTTCACGTTGGGTGGCAGCGTTCTATGTATTTCTTCTGAGGAAGTTTCAATGCTAAATACATGGCTTTTGGGTGGACTGGTTATGGCAGCTGCTTGCTGATGCCATATGTTTACTAAGGTAGGCCTCTTCTCGGCCTCTGGTATAGCATTTGGAGTTCAGCTTGAGTACTCTTCTCGCTGTGAGAATTTATGGTGCTTTTCCGAGTTCTTGAGTGGCTAGCCCCTCAGGATGTATGCTGTGGTTAAACCTTACTGAGGTTTGGTTTGAACTGCATCCGTCTCCCTGAGCCTGATCTTATGCTAGTTGAGCTAATAGCCACCTAGAGGTCTAAGGTGGGTCTATTCATGCTCCTAGAGATGGCCACTGGACTTATGCCATATGTCTAAAGGTTGCTAGCCCCTATGGGCCGCCCTTTTTCAACATAGTGGTATATGTTGATGTGTACTTCTCTCTGAGAACCTTTATATACACTTCTGGTTGGCCAGGTGCCCAGATGATATTTAACCTCCTTGGTGTCGGTTATTTATCGTTCTTCGGCGCCTAAGAACACTGCCACGAGCTGATGCCCACGTGTCTGTTGAGGTGATACGACTATGTGTCGGCATATGTTGTACTCCTCTTGCTTGAAAGAGTAAAAAGGTGTTTTTACTGAGTACACTGCTCGTTGGATTGTGTTGGGTAGATTATTATACGGGCGCTTTGCAGTCTCCCATGCTGCCGTTGAAGTTGCCTGTCTGCTGCAGCCAGACAGGTGTTCAGGGTGGCCCCTTCAGGCCACTTTTTGAATATACTTCTGTTTCACATATAGTTACTATCATGCTGTAGGCTCCTCTTTGGCCTCCATGAGTACTTGCCCATTGCATGGTCTACCTTTTAGGTGAGCTTTGTACTTCCCCTTTGGGGTTATGTTGTAATAGTGCTTAGCTCCCTAAGCTGATCATGGTGGTAGGCCTTATCAGGCCTCCTCCTAAGATTCAGCCCCAGGCTGGTTTGTGCTCCCCTGCATCAGGGTTCTCTAGCGCACAGCCTCCTCAGTGCGTTAATTAAGCACTGAGTAGATCCTAGGATGAGTGGATTATCTCCCCTCAATAAGAGGGTTCATAGCACTCAGCTGAGTTCTGCTCTCCAGGATGCCCATCTCTACGCGTGGGTCTGAGTTGCTTCTGCCTTTCTGCAGTCACTCTTACCTGCTCTCTTCTATGAAGAATGCGTTATGGAGATTCTGTACTCAGACAGGGTTGGCCAAGACTAAGTTTGTCCTATGACAGACCAGGTCGGCCTCCCTGGTGGCATTAAGGGTAACTTTGTTCCCCTCTAGTGACTGGACGGGGTTCCCTGGCCTCATTCCCTTAAAAAAACCACTTTGTCTGTGGAAAAGTTGGTTTCAGATGCCTCTAGCAGCCTTAGTAGGCCTTCTATCTATGGAAGGCCTCTGTTGGCCCAGCTTGGGCTGTTGGCCATAGGGAATGCTGTCACTGACAGCCTGGTGTGACCCGAGGGTGAGTTGCTAAGCGTTTCCTTCGAAACTGCTTGACGTTTGTCAGCCATATTTTTTGGCATGCACTCTCCTCAAGCATGGCGGCGTGGGTATATCGTTCCCCAAAGCGCAATCAGCGCAGAGTTGAAGTTCCCTTTCGAAAGGGAACGTTTCAGGTTACATATGTAACCATGGTTCCCTGAGAACAGGGAACGAGACTCTGCGCTTTCCAGCCATGCTTCGTGCTGCCTGCCTGCAGAACAGTCCCTCAAGACGATAGATGTCTTCTCTCTCTGTCCCTTTATACTTCCGGGTCGCGCCGTATGACGTCATAGGCTGTCGCCGGCCAATAGGGATTGGAGTTGTTGGATAGTTGCTTTCAGACACCTGGGTCATGTGACGTTCCCCAAAGCGCAATCAGCGCAGAGTCTCGTTCCCTGTTCTCAGGGAACCATGGTTACATACGTAACCTGAGACGTTTTCCAGGAAAATGCTCCCTGAGTTCTGTTGAAATTCGTTTATGTCTGCGCAAATCATTTCACACCGGACTGCTTAGTGAACGAATATCAATACATGGGACAATACAAAACAGAGACTGCTAAAATGTGCTACTCAAGGATATACAAGTAAAAACTGTTGGTGATCCAGTTTAATCTCCAGAGTGATACTGGATACGGCAGTAATGAAGGTGAGAGCACTTTATTACAGTTCATCTGAATTTATTTACGGGTATAAGCACCACCCTAAAGGCATAAGGTCTTTATACGTTTACTGTTGGTTGTAGCAAGTGTTTGTGTTCTTCGCTATGTATGTTGGTGATGATAATACAAGGGAAAAGAGAGAGTTTATGGATAATAATTTCATGCTTACTTGTTTTATTAAGCCCTTACAGAGATTTTGTAGAATGAAAACGGATGCTTCATATTTTGTGCAAAGTACAATAAACGTCATAAAACTCATCTCTATAGTTTTGGCCATTATTCGGACGGTAACACAGGCTTGTACTAATATAGTGGATAAAAAAGACAATATAAGTTATAATCGTAATTTAACTAAAATACACCTGTTCTATCTCCATGCAGCATATATTCACAGTTTCTAACATTATATTGTGTGGCAGGAGGGGTTATTGTTGCTTACGTCACAATGTTTTACCTTATTGGCAGTGTCACTGGGCTATAAAAACGGGAACATGCGCGTTACCTGGGATGCGTCATTTGGGGAACAGTTGCATCGTTAACGCCCTTCCGTCACTTCCCGGAACTGGATGTGAGTGCTCGACACGGTAAGAACGTGCTGCTAGTTATCTTGTTTGATATGGCCTGTGTGTTTACGAGAGGCGTACACTCTATCTAATGCGTTTTAGAGACTGCAACTTGGTTGGAGAGCAGTTCTACCTGGACTCGGCGAGTTTTGCTGCAATGTCGTTTATTATTGTTTACATGTAGTGGGTGTAGACATCGAAGGTAGGTCGAATGCTGTTAATTTCTATTTAACCGCGTTAAGCGACGTATGCATTCAGGAGCGCGCTGATTAAATTGAGTATGTTCTTAACTCAACCCCTTTTTTTAGCTGTGAGATCCAGATGCACTTGCTGGGTCGCTGTTTTCTGTACCGGCGTTTGCTTGAAAAGACTCTATTTGTTGGCTCTTTATAGAAACGTTAAGCCCTGCAATTGGTAAGTACTCATGCACATACATATTATGGTGAGAGAATGTATCTAACAGAGTAACAGTCTCGCTTTATCTATAGGTGTTGTGACGGCCGTAACTGCAATCTATTCGGGGTGCTCCGCGTTTGTTATGGCAGCAGTGCATTGTTCCAGAGTCGTTCCATTTGGTGGCCTCTTTCCTGTGGTAAGTGTTTTTCTAAGGAAAAAAAAGGAGAAATTTAAAGATGGAGGATGAATTACAAGAATTGAGGGATTTGGTAGCTCAGTTGAGAGCTGACAATGCACGGTTGCAGCAGGCACAGGCACCAGTTGGGTTGCCTGGTCCTGATGCCGCCTTGCCTGGCACCTCCACTGCTCCGCCTGTTACACCTCAACCAGCTGGTGCCGTTGCATCTGAACGATTTGTTTTTGTACCGCGAGATCGACGGTGGCCAAAGTTTAATGGCAAATCAGGTTTATGTATTGACGAATGGGTTGAGGAGGCACAGGCGTGCATGAGGGTACGTTATATGTCGACCGCAGACCAAGCTTTCTTCTTGTTTGACCACTTGGAGGGAGAGGCCCGGGAAGAGATTAGGTATCGGCCTGATTTAGAACGCGGAGACCCTGATAAGATTATTAAGGCGTTGCGTGATCTTTATGGCTGTTCTCAGTCTTATGTAGCGTTCTTTTCTAGAAAGCAACAAGAAGGTGAGACTCTGTTAGAATTTTCTCTTGCGCTTATGGGCCTGTTGGAAAGGGTTAAGAACCGGTCGCCGCATGTTATCCCTAATGCAGAAACCTTATTGCGGGATCAATTTGTCGAGCACGTCGCTGATAGTGGCCTGAGGCGAGAGCTGAAGCAGTTGGTTCGTCGCCAACCTACTGCCACCTTATTAGACGTCCGCAGTGAAGCAATTAGGTGGGAACAAGAGGGGATGCCTGGGGGAGCAAGAGGGTGTAGTCAGTCGGTCCGATTAGCATACGGCATTCAATATGGGGTGCGTGGGGAGACGTCGGTTGAATTTGCAAGGTCGTCACCGCAGTCAGAGCTGGGCGAATTGAGAGAAATGTTGCGACAACAACAACAGTTGAATCAGCTCACACAAACTTTCGCCCGTTTTCAAACATCACAGGTACGTAGTCGTTCTCCTCGTTCTGGTCCAATTATATGTAGACGTGTCAGCGACCGGGCCATTTTGCCCGTGAGTGTGATGGGGAACGAAGTTTCCCACGTCCTCCCCAGCCTGCGACTGGTTTCTCTACAGTTGAAAATGGACAGGCACGTTCCCCCCGACCGTCGGAAAACTAGTTCCCACCAGGTCACGGAGTCACAGCCTGGGTGGGGAAGGAATTGACTCAAGTAAGATAAGTGCACATCGCTTAGTTTCTAATTTAATCTCCTCTTGTCCACATGTGATCGCTTTTATGGGGGGTGTTTCAGTGCCCTGCTTAGTGGATACAGGTTCGATGGTGTCGACAATTACCGAAAGCTGTTTTCGACAACATTTTGAACCGTGGGGTCAGGACCGCCTTCAAAATTGTCAGTGGTTACAACTTTGAGCTGCCAATGGGCTTACCATTCCGTACGTTGGATATTTGGAGCTAGATGTGGAACTTTATGGTAGGTTGGTCATTGGGTGTGGTGTCCTGGATGTCCCTGGAGTATTGGGGATGAACATCCTTGGCCGGTGTTATCAGGAGCTTTTTGGACAACATGGCAGCGCTCTCTTTGACCTTCCTGCGATTACACAATTACCTGATGTGTCTGATGCATTGCAATATTGTCGTTGAGTGAGTGCTAGGATGCTCTCCAATCATGTGGGGTGGGTGCGGGTGCGTGGACGCAAGGTGTGTCGCATCCCAGGTGGCACCATGAAGCTGGTGGCTGCAACCTGTTCGGCCCAGTATTTTGGCAGTACTGTTTTGTTTGAGCCCCCTGAGTCAGGCCTCCCAGCTGGGCTTCTAGCATCACCTGCTTTGGTGAGGGTAATTCGAGGGACAGTTTATGTGCCTATAGTGAATGTTGGCACAGTGGAGGTAATGCTTCGCCCTACAACAGTGGTGGGTAATTTGAGGGAGGTCTATGTTGTTAGTTTGCCGGCCGGGGTCAGTGAAGAAAAGCCAGTAGTTGCCACAGTCCAGTCCCATAGTGTAGTGGGGGGTTCTTCCTTGTCCCAACAGATTGAGTCCCTTGATTTATCGGTCCTGTCCAGTTCAGAGCAGGGTCAGGTTAGAGCTCTGCTGCAGAAATATCAGGCAGTGTTTTCAGGTCACGAGAGCGATCTAGGTTGCACTCGTCTCATTTCCCATGATATACCTCTATTGGATAATGCTCCGGTGCGTCAACGATATCGGCGGATTCCTCCTTCTGAATATGAGGTGGTAAAAACTCATATCAATCAGTTGTTGGAGGCTGGAATAGTTCGTGAGAGTTGTAGCCCTTATGCATCACCAATAGTTTTGGTCAAAAAGAAGGAAGGTAGTCTGCGCATGTGCGTAGACTACCGTCACCTAAATGCCAAGACTAGGAGGGACGCATTTCCCCTGCCTCGTATTGAGGAGTCTTTGGACTCACTGGCTGGGGCACGCAGGTACTCTGCATTGGATTCCTCTTCTGTAGCTCAGCATTTGGAGAGATTGGAGATGGTCTTGGGTCGTCTAGAGAAGGAAGGACTCAAGGCAAAGCTGGAGAAATGTGCTTTCTTCAGGCCTGAAGTGAAGTACCTGGGGCACGTTATATCTGTGCAAGGGGTAGCAACAGATCCAGGTAAAATCGCGGCGGTTGCACAATGGCGTTGCCCCGAAACTGTGTCCGAGTTACGAACATTCCTTGGTTTTGCAAGTTATTATAGGCGCTTTGTGGAGGGGTTTGCCAAATTGGCAGCACCTCTGCATAGGCTGGTTGCTGAAGTGATGGGAGGTAAGTCAGGTAAGTCGTGTAAACGGAAAGGGCAGGGTTTGACCCATGTGTGGACTGAGCAGTGTCAGACGGCATTTGAGGCCCTAAAGGGGAAGTTGACATCTGCCCCAGTACTGGCTTATGCAGATTTTTCCAAGACCTTCATTTTAGAGGTAGACGCTAGTCATGGGGGTCTGGGGGCAGTCCTCTCCCAAGAGTTTGAAGGGAAGATTCGACCTATAGCGTATGCCAGTCCTAGCCTAAGGCCCACTGAGCGTAATATGACTAATTACAGCTCAATGAAACTAGAGTTTCTTGCACTTAAGTGGGCCATGGTCGAAAAATTCAGGGAGTAGCTTTTGGGCCACAAGTGTATCGTGTTCACTGATAATAATCCCCTGAGTCATCTAGCTACGGCAAAGCTCGGAGCCACAGAACAACGTTGGGCTGCAGAGTTGGCTGCATTTGATTTTGAGGTAAGATATAGGTCAGGAAGGAGTAATGGTAATGCAGATGCTCTCTCTCGACAGAACCCCACCTCCCAGTGCAACATTGAGGAGTTAGCTGCTGGTGTTACAGTTCCTGAGTCGTTGCAGCAGGCCATCGGCACCGGATGTGCACTTCAAGCAGATGTGAGGGCAATGAGTGCGTTGCCAGGGTATTCTTCCTCCGATCTGCGTTCTATGCAGGAGACTGATCCTGTTATCGGACAGATAATAAAGTTCTGGGAACGGGGCCAGCGTCCAGGGTCGGAGGAGCGGCGTCAGCTAAATAAACCAGTTCTGACTCTCCTCCAGCAATGGAATAGATTCGAAGCAAGGGAAGGAGTGTTGCACCGAAGGATATTTCGCCCTGACGGAGGCGAAGAGTGTTATCAATTAGTATTGCCTGATGTTCTGAGGGAAGAGGTTTTGATACAGCTACACCAACAACATGGGCACCAAGGGGTAGAGCGCACCAGCGAGTTGATTCGGCAGCGGTGCTATTGGCCAAATATGCTAGCCGATATTACCCGTTGGTGCCAGGAATGCGAACGCTGCCAGCTTGCTAAAGATAATCGGCCAGTAGCACGTGCTTTCATGGGTCATCTACTAGCTTCGAGGCCTAATGAAGTCCTTGCCATTGACTTCACGGTACTTGAACCTTCATATTCTGGGCAGGAAAACGTATTAGTGATGACTGATGTGTTTAGTAAATTTTCTATGGCAGTGCCCACACATGATCAAAGAGCTGAGACTGTGGCGCAAGTTTTGGTTGAGGAGTGGTTTTATAAGTTTGGGGTCCCGGGTCGTATTCACTCAGACCAGGGCCGTAATTTTGAATCTGCTCTTATTCGCCAGCTTTGTGAGCTTTATCAGGTAAGGAAATCATGTACGACTCCGTACCATCCGGCCGGTAATGGGCAATGTGAGCGATATAATCGCACTTTGCATAACTTGTTGCGAACATTGCCGGGTTCTAGGAAGAGGGATTGGGCATCCTGTTTATCACAGGTGGTATTTTGTTACAACACCACTCCTCATCAAGTGACTGGGGAGTCTCCATACTATCTAATGTTTGGTCAAGAACCCCAGTTGCCAATAGACTTTCTGCTTGGTAGGGTGCCTGAACCAGCTGCAGGAAGCATACACAGCTGGGTCGTGGAACATCGTAGGCAATTGCAGATTGCATTTGAGGGGGCACGTGGCTGAAGGCTGCTGCAGACCATCTGGCTGCTCAGGTTGGCTGCTCAGTGCAGCCTGAGGTTCAAGAATTTTTGCCAGCCGGTATCCCTCCTGTGGGTACAGTTTTGGTAGAACCAGTAGAACGGGGTGCAGAACTTGTGAGGGAAAGTGAAGTACCTCCCAGTTCCCATCATGAGGGGGTGTTTGCCCCTCGGCGGACAGGCCGAGCTGGGGCAGGTCAGCATTCCAATGTACACCATCTTCCCCGAGCTGTAGGAGAGGTAAGGAATAGAGCTACCGGTAATTCTGAAATTGTGTCCAACACCATTTCAGCTTTGTTTAGGCCTTGGAGTTGGTAAACTGGAATTCTGTTGCAATTTACCTCTAGTCCATCGTCGGGGCGCCGATGCAAAATGGAGGGGTAGATTGTGGCAGGAGGGGTTATTGTTGCTTACGTCACAATGTTTTAGCTTATTGGCAGTGTCACTGGGCTATAAAATGCGCGTTACCTGGGATGCGTCATTTGGGGAACTGTTGCGTCGTTAACGCGCTTCCGTCACTTCCCGGAACTGGATGTGAGTGCTCGACACGGTAAGAACACGCTGCTAGTTATCTTGTTTGATATGGCCTGTGTGTTTACGAGAGGCGTACACTCTATCTAATGTGTTTTAGAGACTGCAACTTGGTTGGAGAGCAGTTCTACCTGGACTCGGCGAGTTTTGCTGCAATGTCGTTTATTATTGTTTACATGTAGTGGGTGTAGACATCGAAGGTAGGTCGAATGCTGTTAATTTCTATTTAACCGCGTTAAGTGACGTATGCATTCAGGAGCGCGCTGATTAAATTGAGTATGTTCTTAACTCAACCCCTTTTCTTAGCTGTGAGATCCAGATGCACTTGCTGGGTCGCTGTTTTCTGTACCGGCGTTTGCTTGAAAAGACTCTATTTGTTGGCTCTTTATAGAAACGTTAATCCCTGCAATTGGTAAGTACTCATGCACATACATATTATGGTGAGAGAATGTATCTAACAGAGTAACAGTCTCGCTTTATCTATAGGTGTTGTGACGGCCGTAACTGCAATCTATTCGGGGTGCTCCGCGTTTGTTATGGCTGCAGTGCTGTCCTGTTTCCAGTTTCTAATTTTCTCTTTTCGTTAATTTTTCTTTTCTGACTGCTTATATCGTTTTGTTTGCTCTTTTCAGTTGTATTAATACTATTTTTGTCTTTGAAGTTTGAATCATTTCAGTTTAAATTCCAATTATTATATTTTTGTGACTTTCTTTAGTCTATTTCTGCTTGTTTCTTTAGTTGCATTAGATTGCTGTATTGTTTTTGGGGTTTGAATTACCTTTGTCTCTAATGTTGATTATATTTTTGTGATTCTTTACTTATTATTTGATTTGCTTCCCTCAGTTGCGTTAGATTTTGTTGTGTGACTTATATCATTTGTTTAAAGTCTATGCTGCTTTTTTTCCCTTTTTTTGTTTACTTGTATTTTGTTGAAATTTAGATTTTTGCTTTAAGCAATTATTTGTTACCAACATTCATTTATTTGTGTTCTTTGATTGGTTGAGTTGCACTACCCAGTTTCTAAAAGTGATTGTGTGCTTGATTCTGATCACTTTTGTCTCGGCAGGGCCTGAGCACCAGGGGCAGAGGACTGGTTTTAGGTGGTGGTATATCCCTCACAAGTGTGCAGTGACCACCTCACCGTGTGTGTGTGTGTGTATGTGCGTGTGTGTGTGTGTGCGCGTGTGGACACAGTAAAGTGCAGTGATTCACCTACAAGTGGTGTGGTCTGATTATCCGTTTTTACTGGTAAGCTCTAGCCCCTGCCCTCGACCTGTTCTAAGAATCTTAAGTGGCCTGTGTGGCTGGGACAAATGTCTAATTGTTTGTTTTAATATTGTTTTTAATGATGTCAATAAAATAATTTTGTACTGTTACCCATGTCTCTGACTCTAATTAGTGATACGAATCTGTGTAAACAATGGTAAACAGTGGTTTATTCTAATTCTTTGGGTGAAACTCCCAAAGTGGCCAAAGTCAAACTCACTGGTCAGAGTGAGTTTGACATCTTTATAATTTCCACTGTATTTAAAATAAAAGTCCTTATTGCCCTCGAACCCCCGCCACAATTGCATCGATCGTGACTGAATCCTGACAGGGGAGAGCGAGCTCTTGAAGCTCCGCCCTCTTAGGCCAGCACAGCAGCTCATTTGCATTTAAAGGGCCCATGCTGAAATGGCTCGTTTTTGCTCAACCACTAAAAGTGGCAATTTTAACATGCTATAAAAAAAATTACCTGTGAGGTATTTCGAGCTAAAACTTCACATACACACTCTGGGGACATCAGAGACTTACTTTACATCTTGTAAAATGGGGCATAAAAGGTCTCCTTTAAAGTTGTTAATCCAGATAGCATGGTGACATTGATACAATGTTGAGATTTGATCCAAACCATCATTTTGGTTGAGACTGACATTTCAGTGTTTAAAGTGTGTTGGATATGCATTGAAATTTTGATGAAAGTCGACAGAACAGATTTGTTTGTTATTTGCTCAAAGCCACTGGGGGCTTAGTTTAGGGGTGGGCCTTAATCATTTTAGCAAGTCTGTTAAAAAAAATTTGAAAAACATCCATTGCTTGAAATTAGCCACAAGAGTTTGAATAAACCATCCATTTTCTAAATTCTTAAAGTGCATGCATCTTGCTTTAGTAATATTAGGAATTTTATGATTAAAGTTCCAACAACATTTCTTGAAGTGCAAGTGACATGAATGTGAGCAAGAATATTATACTTTACACATAGCCCAAATATTGCATCTATTACTCATCTATTACTTGCAGAGCTCCTTGCCTTCTTTCCTTTTATAGGAATGAAGGCAGATGAGGATAGACAATTTAAAAAAAAATGAGAAGCACCCTCTTGATAAATGTGACATTGATAATACATTGAGTTAGTCAATAGGATTATCACCTGACCTGGGACTTGGTGCTATCCTGTGCTTTATCTACTCCCTCATTACTGCTTAAAGGTACAATATGTTCTGCCCACTAGAGGTCGCTAGAGGCCTATTCAAAACAAAGGCGTAGCTTGATGACGCCAAGTTTAAATGTGGAATTTTGGGACATGTAGTCTTTACCTCACATCCGGTGGATAATAATTGGGATAGGACTCGGGCAGAAATCATATTCATGGATGCGATTATTAACTATTTAGTACAGTGTACTGTAGTACAGTGGTTCTCAACCTTTTTTTCCAGTGGGCCGCACTATGTCCAAGTTCAAGTCTTACGGGCCGCACATGATTTATATATGATGTCACCAATGCAAACCAACCAGATGTCATATTATGGGATCTAGACAATTACGATTACATTTATTATTATAATTATTAGAGAGTAATTCTACTCACCATTAATGGGATAGCTGATGTTGTCGGGAGCTGACCAATTTGGTGAAATTTGGCTCGAAAGGAGTAACAGCACAGTGAAGTTGCGACTGTAATTTGTTGTCTGTAAGACGCGCACGGAAACGTGACTTGATGCGCGTCATTACAGAAAATGTGCGTTCGCAAATGTATGTTGATGGGTGGATGACATGACGTACAGTTCTAGCTGTCCATAATGTCATTTACTAAAGAAAATGGGTATTTTTTAAAAATTGATATCCTTATGTTGTTCCTCTAACAAGATATTACTACAGCGTACCATATAGCTTTAGTTGGTGTATGAAGACCAATACTTCAAATTTTGATCTAAACATCAAAATTGTCATATGGTGTGACTGCAATATATCTCATATATCTCAGCAAAGTATAAATAATTGATATATTTACAGTTTAAAAAACAGAATTAGGCATTTTTAATGAACAAAGAAAGTGTTGATGTCTGTGCATGATTTTTAAGAAAGTTCTGGCCAAATACATTTTGTCCGTAAAATGGGCATCATATAGTGTGACATTAAAATCTATATTTTGAACGGGCAATAATTTGGACAACATTATGAAGCAGAGGTCCACACTCAACCAGGACGTTGCATTGTCATCTCTAAAGTGGTTTGGAGGGTCATGAGGCGAGTTCTGACTTTTTGATTTTTACTTAAAAAGCTCTGTATCTGATTAGCTCACTAGTGGTCAAAGTTTTGTGTCTTATGGTGTGACATTATTTGCATAAAAATGAAACACTTTTTACAAATTTTACTCATTTATTCTTAAAAATCATTGCTGTCATGTGGCAATTTACATGCCAAGTATAAGCTAGCTGTTTTTAGTTAACCAAGAGATTATCTTAACTGAGCAAAACGTCATATGGTGTGACACCGTATCATATGGTGTGACCGTTTTTTCCAGGTCACACCATATGATACATTTGTCACACAATATGACATACCCCTTTTTTTGATGATAAATAAATATTCAAAACATATTGTAATAAATTAATGGTGAACATTAAATTACCCATCCAATTAAAGAGTTAGTTCACCCAAAAATGAAAATAATGTCATTTATTACTCACCCTCATGTCGTTCCACACCTGTAAGACCTTCATTCATCTTCAGAACACAAATTAAGGTATTTTTGATGAAATCTGATGGCTCAGTGAGGCCTACATAGCCAGAAATGTCACCAAATCTCTCAAGATCCAGAAAGGTACTCAAAACATATTTAAAACGGTCATGTGACTACAGTGGTTCAACCTTAAGATTCAGGAATATGAATGATTACCTGATTAAAGTCACAATATGTAAGAATTTTGAAGGACAATATCCAAAAACCACTAGGCCAGTGTTATATATTTTGTTCACTTGAGTACTTACAACATCCCCAACTATTTGTAAATTGTGAGAAAATTGCTATTTTAACCAAGGCTCCAGGACGTCTGTCAATTGCGTCACTCCCGCGTTATCCTCAGTTTCCAGTTTCATTTTGTAGAAACCATGGAAACACCAAAGACGCTTTAATGTATTACATGTTTTAATAGACAAGGGAACAACTGTTTTGATATATTTATAGACCGAAAAACTAATTGTTGTTATAGCTCAACATAGTCTTATTGTGTAAATCTAATTTTCCTGATTTTTTTGTAAGTACTATGCTTTACCATGCCTCAGAGAAAAACACTAATTTGTCAAGTAGCTAACATAGCATAATCAGATGAAGCTTTATTTTTAGTAACAGCCTACAGCATTTTCTCCATCATACAATACGTTTTAAAATTAATTCCATGCCTTTTATCAACACAAGCCATCCAGCATTTAATATGATATTCTAAAATTGATCTATCTTACTGTAGTGTACAACAAGTGTCTCACAGCAGCCACCGAGTAAATGCACAGAGTAGCGTTATAACATTTTCAACACAGTCAAATATATCTAATATGATAAACAGAGCTGCATTACCTCATACTCATGACCGTAAAAGCAGAAGCAGCGCCGGCGACTGTGGCATAATAAAAGTTCCGCTGCTCATGAGGAGTGTGTTGTGCAATCGCTCCAGCAGCCTTGTTCAGCTCCCACAACACTTGGTCCTGCTCTGCTCTGTCCATCAAAAAATATGGACGTACTGTCCGTGACGTCAATTCACGGACGTCACGGACTTAAATTTGAGGAATGTAACTAATCTCCATTCAGTTTAGCCTGTAAACACAATAACAAAAAAAACAACACCTTCCCTGCATCCCAATGTGCATACTATCCACCCTATATAGTATTGAATATTACTAGTGTCGCATACTATTTAGGATGGATAGTATGCACATTGAGACGCAGGCCTTGTGTTTATTCCTCTTCATAAGGAGTTAACTTCCAGGCAGGTGTGTTGGAGCTATTCATTGATCCTAATGACCTTCATAAGCTTCAGGTGTGTTTAATTAGGGCTGGAGATAAATTTGGGTGGTAAGATTGGACACTTTCCCATAGTGTAATTGAAGTGTTGATAAATAGATTAAATAATTTAAAAGTATTATAAATATAGTTAGAATATTCTGTGTTTAGCAATTTATAAAAAGTGAATCATATTGTGTTTAGCATGTTAACATTCTTGAATGTGACTGCAGCATTCCCAGCTGAACAGATGCAATTTACTCTCAGGAACTGATGTTTATAAAGAATTTAATTTCCAAAAACACCATAAGAGCTGAATAAAAACAAACAAATAAACAATCATTAGACATCTGCCTGCAAATTGTATACAAATATCCATAAATCTATAAACGAATACACATTTTTTAATTGGCTTAAAAATAAATAATGTGACAATAAATCACATTTTAGCATACTGGCTAATGTAATAACCTATATGATTTTATGAATGTTCTAATTACAACAATCTCCTTTTAGAGTGCGATGTTAATTACGTTACATGAAACACCTGAGTTAACAATGAATAATTTTGGTAAAACTGACGATCTCAATTTAGAGAGAAAAACATAAATTAATTATATAAAATTACCAAATAAAGTGCTGATTTACTGTAAACAATCTATCTGGGGCCTGTACCATGAAGCTGGATTAGCTGGCTAGCCAGGTAAGTTTCAGATTAGTTTGCACCAATCCTGGGTTTTAGGTACCATGTAAGTGACTTGGCTTTTAGCGGTGTTCATCACCATAGTAACTTGCACTCCACGGCTAACCGTGATCTTAAACCGAAATTGGACCAATCAGATGTGAGCAAAGTGATAGTGACACATCCAACGCAATAAAGTCACTTCGCCAGTTTCTCTTCCTCCAAATTAAAGGTCACTATATAGTAAAAACAAATATTTAAAGATGAAATTGTCTGGCTTTAATGATAATTAGAATTATTTTATGATTTATATAATTAGTATATAATCTATATTGTTATTAATCCATTACACACAAGCAATTTTAGTTTAACAGTTATTAATAAGCATTTAGTTTAAATGAATATTAATAGATAATATGTAATATAAATAGTCAAGTCAAGTCAAGTCAAATTTATTTATATAGCGCTTTTACAATTGGTAATTGTTTCAAAGCAGCTTTACATATTAGAAGCACAGAAAAAAAGGGAAGTGGTTAAAACTGTACAAACAAGCGTGGTAATATGTAACATATACAAGATGGTGCTACATTAAGCCAATGTCGGCTGACTTCCAGGGGTGGAAAAAACCCCCTAGGAGAAAAACCCAGCGTGCTAGCACTGGGAAAAAAGTCCTAGGAGGGAAAAAAACCCTTGGAAGATATATATATGTAAATGTATATGGAGATCAAAATCTGAATTGTACATTTTTATTATAGAGATTAAAAATTGATTATATATAAATATATGTAAGCGGATACGGGGATCCTGGGCTACGTTGTAGTCAGGTCCAGACGCAGGTTCTCCATCTGACCTGGATACGGCCTGGATCCAGCACCCGGCAAACCTCAGGATAAGCAGAGAGACAGATATTAGCGTAGATGCCATTCTTGTTCTGATGTACAGGTATATCTAGTGTTATAGGAAATGTTCTCGGTTCCGGCCGACCTAATCATTGCAGCGTAACAATCCTTTAACGGATTTGAAAAATGTTAATGTATTGATAATGTGTTATGTGTATGCAAGAGCAAAGAGATGTGTTTTTAGTCTAGATTTAAACTGACAGAGTGTGTCTGCTTCCCGAACAATGCTAGGAAGATTGTTCCAGAGTTTAGGTGCTAAATAGGAAAATGATCTGCCGCCTTCAGTTGATTTTGATATTCTGGGTATTATCAACTGGCCTAAATTCTGAGATCGCAATAAACGTGAAGGACTATAATGCATTAAGAGCTCACTTAGGTACTGGGGAGCTAAACCATTTAGAGCTTTATAAGTAAGTAGCAAGATTTTAAAATCTATACGATGTTTAATAGGGAGCCAATGTAATGTTGACAGAACTGGGCTAATATGGTCATACTTTCTGGTTCTAGTAAGAACTCTAGCTGCCGCATTTTGAACCAACTGTAGTTTGTTTAAAAGCCGAGCAGAACAACCACCCAGTAGAGCGTTACAATAATCTAGTCTTGAGGTCATGAATGCATGAACCAACTGTTCCGCATTTGTCATTGAGAGCATATGTCGTAATTTAGATATATTTTTAGATGGAAGAAGGCGGTTTTACAGATACTAGAAACATGACTTTCAAATGAAAGATTGGTATCAAAGAGCACACCCAGGTTCCTAACTGAGGACGAAGGTTTAATGGAGCACCCGTCAAGTGTTAGAGAGTATTCAAGGTTTTTTCGTGAGGAAGTTTTTGGTCCAAAGATTAGGAAATCAGTTTTTTCTGAATTTAATAATAAGAAATTTCTTGTCATCCAGTTTTTTAATGTCAGCTATGCATTCTGTTAGTTTTGTGAATTTGTAGGTTTCGTCAGGGCGCGAGGAAATATAGAGCTGAGTATCGTCAGCGTAGCAGTGAAAACTAACACCATGCTTCCTAATTATCTCTCCTAAGGGCAGCATGTACAGAGTGAAAAGCAACGGTCCTAATACTGAGCCTTGTGGTACCCCATATTTAACCTGTGATCGATACGACATCTCTTCATTAACTACCACAGACTGATAACGGTCAGATAAGTATGATTTGAACCATGCCAAAGCAATTCCACTAATGCCAATATAGTTTTCAAGTCTTTTTAAAAGAATGTTATGATCGATAGTGTCAAAAGCAGCACTGAGATCTAATAACACTAATAGAGAAATACAGCCACGATCGGATGATAGGAGTAGATCGTTTGTAACTCTAACGAGAGCAGTCTCAGTACTATGGTATGGTCTAAATCCTGACTGGAAATCCTCACAGATTCCATTTCTTTCTAAAAAGGAACACAGTTGTGTTGAAACTGCCTTTTCTAGTATCTTTGACAGAAAAGGTAGATTCGAGATTGGCCTGTAATTTACTAAATCTCTCGGATCTAGTTGAGGTTTTTTAATAAGAGGTTTGATAATATCCTGCTTAAAGGTTTTTGGCACGTGTCCTAGTGTTAAAGATGAATTAATTATATCAAGAAGTGGACCTACGACCTCTGGAAGCATTTCTTTCAGTAGTTTAGTCGGCATTGGGTCTAACATACATGTCGTTGATTTTGATGATTTGATAAGTTTAGATAATTCTTCCTCTCCTATAGCGGCGAATGATTCTAGTTTTACCTCAGGGACACTACAGTGCACTGTCTGAAGAGAAACTGTAGACGGTTGCATGTTTATAATTTTCTCTCTAATATTATCAATCTTGCAAGTAAAGTTCATAAAGTCATTACTGCTGTGCTCTATGGAAACGTCAGCAGTTGAATCTCTGTTTCTAGTTAATTTAGCCACTGTGTCAAATAAATACCTAGGATTATGTTTGTTTTCTATTAAGAGATTTGAAAAATAAGTAGATCTAGCATTTCTTATGGCTGTTCTGTACTCAATCATTTTTTCTTTCCACGAAAGGCGAAAAACTTCTAGTTTTGTTTTCTTCCAACTACGTTCAGCTTTTCTAACAGCTCGTTTTAGAGCCCGAGTGTGCTCA
Organism: Chanodichthys erythropterus; assembly: GCF_024489055.1. Taxonomy (NCBI): domain Eukaryota; kingdom Metazoa; phylum Chordata; class Actinopteri; order Cypriniformes; family Xenocyprididae; genus Chanodichthys; species Chanodichthys erythropterus. The sequence continues at coordinate 21,645,289 of NC_090227.1, forward strand.
TCATACCACGGCGTTGGATTAGTTTCCTTAATCTTCTTTAGACGTAAAGGAGCGACCGCATCTAATGTGCTGGAAAAGAGAGAGCCAATAGTTTCTGTTGCAGCATCGAGTTCTTCTAAGTTGTCAGGTATACTAAGGCGATGAAACTGCTCGGGGAGATTATTTATAAAGCAATCTTTAGTGGCAGACGTGATTGTTCTACAATATTTATGGCTGGGTGGTGGTTTTGTAGCCTTGGCTAATTGTATTATACACGAGACTAAATAATGATCTGATATATCATCGCTCTGCTGTAGAATTTCAACAGCATCAATATCTATTCCATGCGACAGTATTAGATCTAGGGTATGATTACGACAATGAGTGGGTCCTGACACGTGTTGTTTAACTCCAATAGAGTTTAAAATATCTGCAAATGCCAATCCAAATGCGTCTTTATTATTATCTACATGGATATTAAAATCACCAACAACAAGGACTTTATCCGCAGCCAGTACTAACTCTGATAGAAACTCAGCAAATTCTTTGATAAAGTCAGTATGGTGCCCTGGTGGCCTGTATACAGTAGCCAGCACAAATGTCAACTTACATAATGTTACATAAAGCACCATCACTTCAAAGGAATTATATTTGAAATTCTTTTGAATGATTCTGAATATATTACTATAAATTACAGCAACACCTCCCCCTTTGCCTTTCTGTCGAGGATTGTGTCGATAATCATAACCTTGAGGACTAGATTCATTTAAAGTAATGTAATCGTCTGGTTTTAGCCAGGTTTCTGTCAAACACAGCAAGTCTAGTTTATTGTCTATGATAATTTCATTTACAATAAGTGCTTTTGAAGAAATAGATCTAATATTCAGTAACCCAAGCTTTATCATTTGTTTATCTGATTTATCTGTGATTTTCATTTTTTGAACATCAATTAAATTTTTACCCTTAAAAGGTTTTGGAAGTTTTTTGTATTTACTAGTTCGAGGTACAGACACAGTCTCTATGTGATAATATCTAGGTGAAAGTGTTTCAATAAGCTGTATACTTTAAATAAAACTGTAAAACTTTAAATATGACTACATGTGACCTTACATGTCTCTATCACTATATATTATCAACTAAATAAACTAACTTCACAAGTTTCACTTGCACTGATAGAGCAAGATCATTTCTTTTATTTTCTTCAGTGTAAATAATTTTAAATTCTTCATTTTCTTCAATCTCTTAACCTTCAGCAAAAGAGTTTTAAATCACGCTGGCTCTCGTGCGACAAGCGAATCATTGTTTCACTCTGTTGAAAGGCAGGTGATTGGCTGTTCACCACTGATGTCACGCAATAATGTGCACACGCTCCACAAACTCAGGATCAAAGCCTGAGTTGACAGAGAAAGTTGATGATCAGCATCATGGTACTAACAAAGCCGGAGTCGAGTGGCATGGTTTTGTCAACTCAAAACTAATCCTATAACCCTGAGTTTGTTCAGCTACCATCATGGTACAATAACAACATTAGCTAAAGAAAGAGATGGATAAAATAAACACTTTAAAGTCCTTAAAAGTTTAGCCAGGAGCAAAGATGTCGAAAGAAACCTTTTTAAACAAACATTTGTACAGTGTGTACCCAAAGGTTTATCCTTTCTCTGGGGCCTGTACCATGATGTTAGTTGAACAAACTCAGGGTTATAGGATAAGTTTCGAATTGACAAAACCAAAGAACTCCAATCTGGCTTTGTTGGTACCATGATGCTGATCATCAACTTTCTTTGTCAACTCAGGCTTTGATCCTGAGTTTTGGAGCACATGCATACGAATTTGTGACATCAGTGGTGAACAGCCAATCACATGCCTTGCAACAGAGTGAAACTATGATTCACTTCTCGCGAGAGAGCCAGCGCGATTCAAAACTCATTTAATACAATCATATAATACAAATCATAAAATAATTCTAATTAAGAGATTGAAGAAAATTAAGTATTTAAACTAATGAAAATACTTGTCCATGAAAGAGGACAAATAAAAGAAATTATCTTGCTCTATCAGTGCAAGTGGAACTTGTGATGTTAGTTTATATAGTTGATAATATATAGCGATAGAGACTCAAACATGTAAGGTCACATGTAGTCATATTAAAGTTTATTTACAGTTTATTTATATTACATATGATCTGTATATATTAATATTCATTGAAACTAAATATTTAATAATAACTGCTAAACTAAAATTGCTTGCTTGCTTGTATTGGATTAATAATATATATCATATAATAATTATATAAATCATAAAATAATTCTAAGTAATTATCATTAAAGCCAGACAATTTCATTGTTAATTTCTTTTACTATATAGTGACCTTTAATTTGGAGGACGAGAAACTGGGGGAGTGACTTTATTGCATTGGATGTGTCAGTTCATTTAGCTTACATCTGATTTGCCCAATTTCGGTTTGAGATTTCTGAACCAGAACATAACCTGCCCTGGAGCCGGTTTGCTGTGGAACATAAGTTGCTATGGTGATGAACACCGCTAAAAGCCAAGTCATTTTCATAACTAAAACCCAGGATTGGCGCAAACTAATCTGAAACTTACCTGGCTAGCCAGCTAATCCGGCCTGATGGTACAGGCCCCTGGGCTTTAATTAGAATCAGGTGTGTGTTACTATTTGAACAGAACAAAACTGGTCTTATTGATGGTGGGCATCTAGTAAAAATTCCAAGATGAATCTTTTCATGCTCTTGTGACGTGTCTCCCGTTACTCCTGCTGTGTCGACCGGTGGGTGTGGCTGGGAGAATCTGAGCATCGCGAGAGTCTGTACCTAACATTGTCTGTTTGGACTAATTGAGAATGATTAGCTCCTGTTTGGTCCTTTATAAAAGGGAAGCATGCGAGAGTGTGGAGAGGCTTGTATCTTTGGAGTGTTGTGAGTTTGCTTCTGTTTAGCTTGGTTGGTTTTTGTTTTGTTTGTTTATTTTGCCTTGGTTGTTACTTTGTATTTGGTCCTGTCTGATATTTTAACATCATGTGTCAGACAGAAATTGGGGTTATTTTTGTAAGTAATTTTCTGTTTTATATATTTTTCTATTTATGTTAATAAACACTCTTGTTTCACCCTTACCAACCTACTAGTCCTCCTTTTATTATTTGTCGTGACAAATATGGGGGCTTGTCCGGCCGTTTTGTTAGTCTGTTAGATCTGGAGATTTGTCCGTCATTTGTTACTTGACAAATAGCTAACTGCCCTGTTTGTTTGTTAATTTACATTTGGTAATTATCTTGTTTTGTTTTTGTTTTTTTTGTGAAATTAATTGGTTAACATATTTTTTTTCATGTTAGTATTTGTTAAAGTGAGGATTGGTGGAGGGTTTTAGTGGTTGGTTTGGGTGAATTGTTGATTGCTTTGTGGAAGTTTAATTTGGTAAGTATGGGCTACTGTTTGTATGTTTGAAGAGAGAAATGTTTTGGAGTAGGCTTTTCCGTGTGTAGGTTTAGCAGGATATTCACATCAGATCTTTTTTATTTTAGTTTATTATTTTTGTACGGTGAAAGCAGTTGGCGCACTTGTCTCGGGTAGGAGAGAGCAGGACTGGTTGGGTCAAGGGTTGGTTGGCATGCAGTTAAATCCCAGTACACTAGAGGGCGCTGCCACAAATCTAACATTAAAATGACTGCCCTCTTGACCAGACCACACCCATTTACTGAAATCATTCAACTGTCACTAACTATTGAGGTGAGGACAACTTTTCTATTTTAGAGTCTCAAAACAAAAAAAAGTTTTCCCCACTAAATATATTGTAGAACTGTGATAGATGGAGATGTAAGGATCTCAGTTTATAAAGATAGGAATCTATATTTTGACAGGAAATTTACAAGTTTCTGATGAGCTATACTATGTGGCTAGCATCATGTCAGTAAAGAGGTGTGGATGGGGTTGGTTGACACACTGATTTGGTATAGCCATTTGGTTAAATGTATTTTATGTATTTTACATGTTAAAACATAATGAATATAATGTAATATAATATAATGAACTAACTTATGTATGAAATAATTTCTTTTAGAAGTCAAAATGGTCAGAAAATATTTAAGAACAACGGAGAGAGGAAAGACTCTTTACTGACATGATGTTAGCCACATAGCATAGCTCATCAGAAATTTGTAAATTTCCTGTCAAAATATAGATCTCTATAAACTGAAATCCTTACATTTTATATATCTCTATCACAGTTCTACAATATATTGGGGAGTGATGCAAAGCTGAATTTTCAGCATCGTTACTCCAGTCTTCAGTGTCACATGATCCTTCAGAAATCATTCTAATATAATGATTTGCTGCTCAAGAAACATTTATGATTATTTTCAATGTTGAAAACAGTTGTGTACTTTTTTTTCAGGATTCCTTGATGAATAGAAAGTTCAAAAGAACAGCATTTATCTGAAATACAAAGCTTCTGTAGCATTATACACTACCGTTCAAAAGTTTGGGGTCAGTAAGAATTTTTATTTTTATTTTTTTAAAATAAATTAAAGAAATGAATACTTTCATTCAGCAAGGATGCATTAAATCAATCAAAAGTGCCAGTAAAGACATTTATAATGTTACAAAAGATTAGATTTCAGATAAACACTGTTCTTTTGAACTTTCTATTCATCAAATAATCCTGAAAAAAAAATATAGTACACAAATATTTTGTACAATTGTACACATTAAATGTTTCTTGAGCAGCAAATCATCATATTATAATGATTTCTGAAGGATCATGTGACACTGAAGACTGGAGTAATGATGCTGAAAATTCAGCTTTGCCATCACAGGAATAAATTACTTTGTGAAATATATTCAAATAGAAAACAGTTATTTTAAATTGTAATAATATTTCACAATATTACTGTTTTTACTGTATTTTTAATTAAATGTAGCCTTGGTGAGCAGACAAAACTTCTTTTAAAAACATTAGAAATCTTAGCGGTTCCAAACATTTGGACTGTACTGTATATCAGGTGACCGCGGAAGACCCAGAGGTGAATACAGTTCAATACAGTACAAATATTTATTTAGTCCCACAAACAAACAGTCTGTAACAGTCTGCCAGGCGTGGTATAGTTGCACGCTGCAGCTGGAGAACAAAGGAAATCACAGAAGCTTCCCGTATGAGTCCCAGATCCTTGGTAGTAGAGTGGTCCTGCTGGAGTGACGCAGATGGAGAAGGCCCAGGCTGGCAGATGGACGTTACCATGCCTGCAGACAGGTATCACTGAACGGCTGGTCACGATAGCAGGAACACAATCAGGCTCTGGGGCTGGGACTGAGACTCAGATACAATGCCGCTAACACACACACAGATAGCATTACGTATAAGAGCAGAGAGCTGTGCTGCGTCCCAATTCGCCTACTTATACTACGCCCTAAAGGTATGTACTTTTTCTGTGAACAAAAAATACTTACTTTTGAGTGTGTAGTAAAAGAGTAGACAAGCATTGGGACATACTATCACGTCATACAATTGCGTCTTTGCTCTCTGTCGCATCCAGTCACCGTAAACTGGCCTGTCAATCATCTCACATCCTCCATATTTCATTTAGCTCATTTCCTACCGTATCGGAGAGAAATGCAGTACCATGTTGATCTGCAGTCACGGGTCTTTCATGTGGAGAACTCTCCACATATTAATGCATGATGATACATAAAAGTTAATGGCCAATCAGATCTTTATAAAAGTCCACATTGGTGTTTGCAGATGAAAAATAACACGGATAACTTTAAATAAATATTTTCTATCAGTTTGACTGATTATTAGTCACTCAAACCTCTCTGCGTCGATCGTGCATATCCGCCATGTTTTGTAGTTTTTTAACACTTTTTACTCATGTTTGTAGTTCAATTGATGAGATACTGGTGGCCACGCCCTCGGCGGCGCAAGTCAAGGAGCTTCTTAACTCTGTAAACAGGAGAACCCTCGACCAAGACCGGACATCGGGAGGGTCAGGTGGGAGCGCGAATAACTGGCTTGAGAACAATAGCCCTGGAGGACATTGACAAGGAATAACGACATTGGTTATGCCTGCCTTGACCTGTCTCTCTATACCCCATTTGCATAAAGGAATCCTTCTGTCACTGTCCTGCACTGACGTGGCATCCATAAAATTTCCCTCTGACCCTGAATCAATGAAGGCTTGACACATTGTGGTAGTTCCTTTCCATCTGAGAATAACAGGTAATGTGTCTTAGCTGGAGGGGAAGGTGAAACTATGCATAACATTTTACCTTTCTGAGCAACATAATTTCTGATGTAGAGGATGAATAAATGTTGATTTTAGGTATGTTTGTCTGTGCTGTGGTTTTGATTTAACTAATCAGTGTAAATAGTGTATGTAGATATTTTTATTAACCTTTACAATATGACCAAATGTTGTCTCTTAAAATTATTTCTATAAACCTTTACAATATGATCATATGTGATGTTTTTTTTTATCTTTACAATGTAGCCAGATGTAAGCTGTCAGTATCTTTTTAATAAAACCATATAATGTGAGCTCTTACAATTTAAAGGGATGAAGTATTCTGATTTAAATAGAATAAGTCATGTCACTTTGCAAATTAATTCTATCTTGGTTTATTGCATTTGAAAATTAAATGGTGAAACATTATGTCTACATGAAGGTCAGTAAAAGGTGTCTATAGCTTCCTGATAACAACACTCTTACGACTGATTTTATCACAACTTATTAAATTACAAATTTTCTAAAATACAAATCACAGTTATCTTTAACAAAACTGATTTAAAATAATTCCAGTCGTCTTCACCTACACCTTCTACATGCTGCTCCATCAACTCCTGACAGTCCCATGGTTTACAATTTTACAATTTGAAACATTTACTGTCATTTCTCTAAAGTTATAGCTCGCTATAAACAATCTTTTAATTACTGATCTAGCTACCGGATGTGTGATAGATTGAAATATGCATTTAAATTCATAATATGCAATTAAATTCATAAATTCAAAAACAGTAAAAATATTTTACCTATGATCTTGTGAATGTTTAAAACTTTATAGAATGTACATATGTAATTTGTTTATCATTTTGAGTTCATCTGTGATCTATTAGTTGGGCACATTTAAGGTGTGTGATCGATTGCTCTGGCCTGCTGGAACACTAGGGGGAGATCTCGCGGGTTTCTTCATTCTACATAAAGTTCACAGTGGGGAAACAACCACGAGATTTATGTTTGTTCATCTCCCTCTTTTCAGGTATTCTAATGATAAACTGTTATAAGGTGTTAATAATATAATGTTTAAGAGTGTGCAGATGTTATAATGATACCGATTGCATTTTGTTAAAGATGTTTTAAAAGTTAATTATTGGTTTAGAGATGTACGAGCTCAGCCATGAGATGGCGCAAGGCCTACATAATGGTGCGAGATCACATGTAGAGTGTTTAATATTTGCGTATTTTGTATTTAATGTTTAATGTTGTTGGTTTAGTGCCAATTGGTTGAATTGCTTTAAAAACATGAATATATTGAGAAATGTGAAAAGTGAATTACAGAGAATCCAAGATATTGATGTATTTTCAGACGAGATAATTGTTTAAAGAGTATTAACATGTTATTTTGAATTGTATCAGATATTCTCATAAACAGCTATATAATATGTATTAATTAATGTATTATTTATAAATAACTGAAGATCTTATAAGTAACTAAAAATTGTATAATGAATAGCTTATGGTACTCATTGTAAAAATCTGTGAAATGAAAAGAGAAGATCATTGATGCTGTTTTGCAAAGTTTATTGTCAATTGTCATGAACAGATTCTACATAAAGTTCACAGTGGGGAAACAACCACGAGATTTATGTTTGTTCATCTCCCTCTTTTCAGAGGTATAACATTTGGAGGCACCGCTGGGATATACTCTTCAGAGGGTGGTCGTCACTTACCTGGCAGACAACTTTTGATGCAGTACATCCCCTAAAACAACCCAGATCAACAGTGGAGTGGAAAGAGTTCCTGCAGTAAAGGCAAGAAAGACGTAAAGAACTGTAAACCTGAGGCCACAGAGATAATCAGGTGAAACAGATAAATTCACTCAGTCTCAATTAAGCCCCAACTCAGAGAAAAGATCCACTCTAGAGTCAAAATGGAGACAACAGTGCTAGAGGAAATGCAAGTTGAGATCATTGCCATGTTAAATCCCTATCCAAAGACAAACTTCTCAGTGTTTGTGAGTTCCTGAACATATCAGATCAAGAGAAAGTCCCTTCTAAATCACGCATGTCTCTGATCTCTCACATCCTTCAACATCTTGAAGAGGACATAACAGAGCTAGAAGATGGTGGCATGTCTGTACTATTAAGCTTGAGACATAAAATAGTAGAATTGAGTACAGTCGCTGAAAATGAGCCAACAGAGCAATGCAAAGTCGCAGAAAAAGATAGATTGCAAAAGGAGTTAGATGAACTGAAGTGTGCAATGAAACAAAAATTGAGTGAAATGCAACAATTGGACGAACTGAGCACAAAACAAAGTAGTATTCAGCCTCAACCACAAATTGCTGCACACCTGCAACCCTTTGTGAATGTTCAGCATTTAAGCCCACCTTGGCGCAAAGAGTTCAAAATTTCTGGACAAATCGGTGAGCCAGGTCAAAAGAGAAATTGACCTTTTCAAGTTTGGCTCACCAGATCGAGAACGGTCTGAGCAGAGGCTACCCAGAATGTGAGATTTGTGATGCAGTCATTCGTGCCATTTCCCCTGGCTTGCAGTTACGAAGCTATTTAGAAGGAAAGTCCAATCTGACTCTACCTACACTCAGACGAATTTTACGTTCTCACTTCCAAGAAAAAAATGCAACCGAACTTTATAAGCAACTTACTTCTGAATGCCAAGGGAACAAAGAAACACCTCAGAGTTTCCTAATGCGTGTTTTGGACCTGCGTCAGAAAACCTTGTTTGCATCCCAAGAAGTAGAATCAGGCCTAAAATATGATCCAGCGTTAGTTCAGAGCATGTTCTTACATACTGTACTCACCGGTCTCCAAAGTGACAGCATTAAAGTAGACATGCAGCCCCTCCTTCTTGACATGAAAACCACAGATGAGGCTCTGTTGGAGAAATTAAATATTGCTTGTGCTAATGAGGCAGAAAGACAAAAGAAAAAGAAAACCCATGTGCAGCACACCCCTACTGTTGTCCATTCAGTCAAGTCCAGTGATGAAACCACTGATAAGAAACCCAGTGTGACTTCAAGCGGACCAAAACCATCTTCCAGTGTGCTGTCAGAACTTAAAGAACTGAGAACTGATATAGCATCACTAAAAACACTCAGTGCTGAAATAGCTCACATTCGAGAATCATTGCAGCAACCAGCCTTTGCCTCACCACAATGCCCCATTCCTACACCGAGGACTTCTGACAGAGAAATTGTTCAGTGTCCAGTGCAACCATATTGGCCATCACCGGGTACCAACCAAACAAGAGTGAACACTCAATTTCAACCCCAATATATGCCTCGACAATATTATGCACCGACTACTCGTTCTCAAGCAAGAAAGTGCTTCAATTGTCAGCAGCAAAGAACAGAGGACCGTTGCATGCATTGCTTTAGATGTGGCAGTGGGGAGCACTTTCAAGCAGGATGCAGAATTCGTGGCATTAAGCCTTCAAGGGAGAGTCCTTTAAATGGAGAGCGGTTACTTCCGCGGGACAGGAGTAACCAGATCCACTGACCAGTCCCCAAAATGTGCAGCCTGTGAAAGAACAGAGAAGATAATGAAGCAGTGTTCACAATGTAAAAAGGCACTGTATTGTTCTAAAAACTGCCAAACTCACCATTGGGTTGAACACAAGCAAACTTGTATCAACTCACTGAAACCAGTGTCAAACTCCTGCATGACCATGAGTGTTCACGCCCCTACAGAATCAAAGTTAATCAGCATTCTCCTGTGACATCATTGGTAGGGAGGCAATGTCTTGTTGAATGTTACCTGCATGGCCAACAAATTCAAGCACTGTGGGACACTGGCTCTCAGGTATGTGTCATTGATGAACTGTGGAAACAGGAATACTTACCAGAAGTCCCATTGAGAGCTGTGTCCGATATCCTTGAGGCTCCAAATACGTTGAACCTTGTGGCTGCCAATGGCATTGATCTGCCCTATATTGGATATGTTGAAGTGACATTCAGATTATCATCACCGGCATCTCACCAAGCTGAACTTGTCATTCCTATGCTCGTAGCGAGGGGTCAAAATCTCTCACACCCTATCATAGGTTTCAATGTGATAGAACAAATTGTGAACTCCATTGAACAAGCACAACCAAACACTGTAAACAGTATGCTTGAGAGAACTGTGAAAGCTGCATTCCCCAGCTTAAAGAGGAGCAAAGTCCAGACATTTATCCAACTCTTGAGTGCAGAGAGCTCATGTGAATATACAGTAAAGACCACAAAAGTGCATGTTAACATTCCAAAACGTAGTACTGTACAGGTCTTATGCAGAGTGTACATGCAGCCAGTTAAAGAGGACAGCACACTCCTTTTTGAACCTGATGTGAACCCCCAATGGCCGGATGGGCTTGAATTCACAGAAAGTCTAGTGTGTCTAAAAAAGGGGGCTCCAATAAATATCACAATTGAGGTGTACAATGACACTGATCATGATGTAACTCTCATGGGCCAGACCCCAGTCGGTACATTACAGTTGGTCAAGAATGTCTTACCTGCTAGTATGTTTGAGGTGCCAGTAAACTCTACCTCTGTTGGGGTATGTCACATCCAGGCAGCGGATACTGATGAATGGGACCCGCCTGTCGATGTCAGCCACCTGAATAAACACCAGAGACAGGTAGTACAGCAAATGCTAAGAGAAGAGTGCCATTCATTTTCTAAGTCAGACAGCGACATTGGGTGCATCAGAAATTTGCAACTGAGCATCTCACTTAAAGATGATGAACCAGTCAATCGTACTTACATGTCTGTGCCAAAGCCTCTGTATCGTGAGATGAAAGAATACTTACATGACCTCATAGTACAAGGCTGGATTGAAAAATCAAACTCATCCTACTCTTCTCCAATCGTGTGCGTAAGAAAGAAAGATGGCAGCCTCCGTTTATGTATTGATTATCGGGACCTGAACAGAAAGACTCACCCAGATAGACAACCAATTCCGAGGGTGCAGGACATTATGGACAGCCTTGGTGGTAATTCCTGGTTTTCGTCATTAGATCAAGGGAAGGCCTACCACCAGGGGTTCATGTCAAAGGAGAGTAAACACCTAACTGCTTTCGTGACACCATGGGGCCTATATGAATGGGTGCGTATCCCTTTCGGGCTGATGAATGGTCCCGCAGCCTTCCAACGATGTATGGAAGAGTGTTTAGAAGGCTTGCGAGATGAGATCTGCATCCCATACCTCGACGACACCTTGGTGTTTAGTAAGACCTTGAGAAACATGTCCAGGATGTAAGAAAAGTTCTGCAACAGCTTAGGCAACATGGCATCAAACTTAAGCCAAGTAAGTGTGAGCTTTTCAAATCTGAAGTCCGCTACCTGGGTAGAATAGTTTCTGCAGAGGGAAGTAAAGTCGATCCCGCAGACACAGAAGCTGTCAGATCCCTGAAAGACAAACAACCAAAGAATGTGGGTGAGCTGAGGAGAATTCTTGGTCTACTTGGCTACTACAGACAGTACATTAAAGATTTCTCTCGCATTGCTAGCCCTTTGTATGACCTGTTAAAAAGTACTCCAGAAGATAACGCTCACCTGAAAAATAACCAAAGACAATCAAAGACAAAATGCATGAAAACTGGTGTGCCATCGAGTAAGTCCATTACCTGGACGGAACAACAGCAGAGCACCCTTGAACAACTAATTGACTGTTTGCTCCAGCCCCCTGTATTGGCCTTCCCGGACTTTTCACAGTCTTTTATACTGCATACTGATGCGTCAGCTCAAGGCTTAGGTGCAGTATTATACCAGAAGCAAAATGAGAAACTTCGTGTGATTGCCTATGGGTCCCGTACTCTATCCGCTGCTGAGAAAAACTACCACTTGCACTCAGGCAAGCTTGAATTTCTTGCTTTGAAGTGGTCAATCACCGAAAAATTTCGTGATTACTTGTATTATGCTCCAACTTTCACTGTATATAGTGACAATAACCCCCTTACTTATGTCCTGTCAACTGCCAAATTGAATGCCACCGGTTGCAGGTGGGTTGCTGATTTGGCAGATTTCCACTTTACAATCAGATATCGCCCAGGCCGTGAAAATATTGATGCTGATACGCTGTCGCGACTGCCCCTTGACATAGGAACTATGATGAAAGAGTGTTCTGAGGAATTGTCATCTGATGTAATTGGTGCGACAATTCAAGCTGTAGAAGCTCAAGAGGGTCCCAGCATCCCATGGTCAGTCTCCACTAACTGTTCATCTATTGAAGCTTGTCCAGCAGTCCCGACAGTAACTCCATTGTCAATGACGGAGATCCAACAAGCACAAACTAATGACCAGGATATTAGTCCTGTATATGAATGCAAACTGTCTGGAACCAAACCTCAAGTAAAACACCTAAAAGATTACAGCCTCAAAACAAAATGCCTTTTCGTGAGTGGGGAAAGCTTACCATTAATAAGGATGGTATCCTCTGCCGAACCACTTCCACACGTACACAGTTGGTCCTCCCTGAGAAATTTAAAGGAACAGTTGTGCGAGAGCTTCATGATGAAATGGGCCATCCAGGTACAGATCGCACTCTCTCACTCATCCGTGAACGTTTCTTTTGGCCATATATGCAGGCTGATATTGAGCATTATGTCACAAAAACATGCAGATGCCTGAAGCAGAAAAAGCCCTGTTATGAGACAAGAGCCCCATTGACAAACATTGTTACGACTCAGCCCTTTGAATTGATCTCAGTTGACTTTCTCCACTTAGACCGCTGCAAAAGGAGGTTATGAGTATATACTTGTGGTAGTAGATCATTTCACCCGATTCGCCCAAGCATACGCCACTAGTTCCAAATCGGGTAAAACGGCTGCAGATCGTATCTTTAATGATTTTGCCTTAAAATTTGGCTTCCCGTCTCGCATCCATCATGATCAAGGTGGAGAGTTTGAGAATCAATTGTTTGAACAGCTCCAAAAATACTGTGGCATCACGGGCTCCAGAACGACCCCATATCATCCGCAAGGCAATGGCCAAGCCGAGCGTTTTAACAGGACATTGTTACAAATGCTACGAACGCTCACAGAAAGTCAAAAATCTAACTGGAAAGACTCCTTGAATAAGCTACTGTATGCTTATAATTGTACCCGCTCAGAAGTCACAGGGTTTTCTCCTTTCTACCTTTTATATGGAAGGTCTCCAAGACTGCCGGTCGACATGTTGTTTGGCTTGAATTCAGAAATGCCTACCTGTAATCAGAAAGAATATGTGGAGAAATGGAAACACGGAATGGAAGAGGCATATAAAATCGCCAAAGAGTGTGCTCAAAAATCTGCTGACAGGAGCAAAAAGAGCTTTGACAGGAAGGTAAGGAGTACCACACTGCAGCCAGGTGATCGTGTTCTTGTAAAGAACTTAACACCCCGAGGGGGCCCTGGTAAACTTCGTAATTTCTGGGAAGACAGTATCCATGTAGTCGTTCGGCAGATGGGTGGTGAGCTTCCAATTTATGAAGTAAAGCCAGAAAAGGGAAAGGGACGATCCAGAGTCCTCCATCGCAACTTATTAATGCCTTGTGACCACCTACCTCTTGAAACTGCTCTGCCTCAAAAGATCAGACCAAAACAGACATTGGAAAAGCCTCAAGTCAGCCATGTTGAATCTGAGGAAGAGAGTGAAGATGAATTAAATTTTCATTATATACCACCACAAGTACCTCAACCAAACAATGTTGTTGAACCTGAAAGTCTCAAACCACTACCTACCACAGAGTCTGATGAGCAGCCAAATGGGGTCATGGAACAAGTTCCTGCTTCAATGTCATCTGTGGAGAGTGACCAAGAGGATCAGGAGCCACCTGTGGAGACCGACAGTGCAGAACAAGAGTTGAACTTACCTGCTGATGAACAGGTTCCGGCTCCCATGTCATCCCCTGAAAGTGACCAAGAGGGTCAAAGAGAGGAAACCTACCAGCCACCTAGAAGGCAAAGATACCCACCAAGAGTACTTACCTATGACGAACTTGGTACACCGACTTATGTCAGGCAACTAAATGGGATCTTGCAGACACCACAACAGAACTTACCGTATGTGTCTGCTCATGGACTGTCAACATGGTTGCCACCTGTTCAGCAATGTTGTTACCAGTTGCCTGTTGTGTATGGAGTCCACTAAGGAGGGACCACAAACTGTTAAATTTGCAATTGGCATTATAGACTGTTACAGTCTGGCCCCTTGAACTTGTGGACTGTTCTGTTTTAGGAATATTGCCTTGAACATTCTTTGAACTTTTAAAGTTTGAAATTTATGGACTGTTTTGTCTGAGGAATATTGCCTTGAACAGTCTTGGAAGTTTGAAATTTTGAGAAAACAATGGACTGTTTGCCTTATGGACTGTAGTCGTGAGAGGCTGTTGGACTCTTGAAATTCAAAGAAAATATGGACTGTTGTTTCTTATCACTTTGAAGTGTTGCACTTTGATACATGGACGGTTCTTTCTGCTAAACTGTTGATTTGCTCCAGGAAGTGAACGAGTGAGTTTGGGACAATCTGTGGACTATTTAAATGTTGAACCGTTAAAAGAACTGTAGCACGAGAAAAAAAAAAAAAAACACCAAAAGGACTGAAAGACTCTTGTGTTAAAAGAGAATGGTAATGTCGAGACGACATTTAATTTTGGAGGGGAGTGTGTGATAGATTGAAATATGCATTTAAATTCATAATATGCAATTAAATTCATAAATTCAAAAAAACAGTAAAAATATTTTACCTATGATCTTGTGAATGTTTAAAACTTTATAGAATGTACATATGTAATTTGTTTATCATTTTGAGTTCATCTGTGATCTATTAGTTGGGCACATTTAAGGTGTGTGATCGATTGCTCTGGCCTGCTGGAACACTAGGGGGAGATCTCGCGGGTTTCTTCATTCTACATAAAGTTCACAGTGGGGAAACAACCACGAGATTTATGTTTGTTCATCTCCCTCTCTTTTCAGGTATTCTAATTATAAACTGTTATAAGGTGTTAATAATATAATGTTTAAGAGTGTGCAGATGTTATAATGATACCGATTGCATTTTGTTAAAGATGTTTTAAAAGTTAATTATTGGTTTAGAGATGTACGAGCTCAGCCATGAGATGGCGCAAGGCCTACATAATGGTGCGAGATCACATGTAGAGTGTTTAATATTTGCGTATTTTGTATTTAATGTTTAATGTTGTTGGTTTAGTGCCAATTGGTTGAATTGCTTTAAAAACATGAATATATTGAGAAATGTGAAAAGTGAATTACAGAGAATCCAAGATATTGATGTATTTTCAGACGAGATAATTGTTTAAAGAGTATTAACATGTTATTTTGAATTGTATCAGATATTCTCATAAACAGCTATATAATATGTATTAATTAATGTATTATTTATAAATAACTGAAGATCTTATAAGTAACTAAAAATTGTATAATGAATAGCTTATGGTACTCATTGTAAAAATCTGTGAAATGAAAAGAGAAGATCATTGATGCTGTTTTGCAAAGTTTATTGTCAATTGTCATGAACAGATTCTACATAAAGTTCACAGTGGGGAAACAACCACGAGATTTATGTTTGTTCATCTCCCTCTTTTCAGAGGTATAACAGATGTGCCAGTCAGTTTAGCGGAAGTCGGATGACAAAATGCGGAAGAGCGGCGAATTAAAAATGGGCGTGGCGGAATAAGGTGAATAAAATCAGTTAGTTTAGACTGGAGTGAGGTGAAACCAGAACAAAAAAGAAAGTTGTTGTTAACTAGGTGCATTCAATTGGTAGAAAATTATATTATTAATATAACTTCTAAATGCTAAAATTACTTTTTTTCAGGTTTAGCAAAAAAGCATCTTCTCTTACAAAGCTATAAAATCACTTTTTTTTTTTTTTTTTTTTGCAAAGAGGGCAAGAAAGAATTACAGTGAGAGTGACGGATACTTTATTGTCAGTATCGGGCTCGCAGATCACGTGGGTAGGGCACTTTTTACTGTTTGTGTGGATGCCCATGTCTGTCACCAACAAAGACCATTTTTGACCCAGGAAAAACCCTGCATTGATTCAAAAAAGTGAGTACACCCCTAAGTGAAAATGTCCAAATTGGGCCCAAAGTGTCCACCATTATTTTCCAGCACTGCCTTAACCCTCTTGGGCATAGAGTTCACCAGAGCTTCAGAGGTTGCCACTGGAGTCCTCTACACAACATCACAGAGCTGGTGGATGTTTGAGACCTTGCGCTCCTCCACCTTCCGTTTGAGGATGCCCCACAGATTCTCAATAGGGTTTAGGTCTGGAGATATGCTTGGCCAGTCCATCATTGTCTGAGCACTGACAGGCTGACCCCCCACCCCTTCAACCTCTGCACCAATGCTGGCAGCACTCATACGTCTATTTCCCAAACACAACCTCTGGATATGACCGCTGAGCATGTGCACTCAACTTCTTTGGTCGACCATGGCGAGGCCTGTTCTGAGTGGAACCTGTCCTGTTAAACCGCTGTATGGTCTTGGCCACCATGCTGCAGCTCAGTTTCAGGGTCTTGGCAATCTTCTTATAGCCTACGCCATCTTTATGTAGAGCAACAATTCTTTTTTTCAGATCCTCAGAGAGTTCTTTGCCATGAAGTGCCATGTTGAACTTGCAGTGACCAGTATGAGAGAGTGAGAGCGATAACACCAAATTTAACGTCTGAGACAAATTTTGCAAATCCTAAAAGATTCCTATAATCCTAGCCTAAAATCTGTTGTCTTTGATCGCTAGTTTGACATGTTCACCGACAGCCGGTTAATGACCGCTGCGATCAAATTTTACCTCCGACGAAATTCTGGCAGTGTCAGAAGATTTGGCGCACAATCCTCCAGTGTGACTTCTCCTACGATGAACGTCAAATTGTCTTCTTTTTTCAAGACAAGCCGTGATCAAAATTAATGATAGAGATGTTCAGTCCCGCGTGTAATGCAGCTCACTGTCAACAAATGTGTATGTTTTGATGATGTAAAACTCCGGACAAGTTTTCATGTGCGTGTCCGTTTTTAACGCGTTTTGACTGTTGTGCAGTCTGACATTAATGACAACTGAGATCCCACAGTGTGACATGAGGATCATGTTCGTACAGTCTGACAAGTAACCATCGCAAAGGACTATTATAAATCGCACAGTGTGAACCCGGCTTAACACTAACGAGTCACATGACACCAGGGAGAGAAAATGGCTAATTAGGCCCAATTTGGACATTTTCAGTTAGGGGTGTACTCACTTTTGTGGCCAGCGGTTTAGACATTAATGGCTGTGTGTTGAGTTATTTTGAGGGGACCGCAAATTTACACTGTTATACAAGCTGTTCACTCACTACTTTACATTGTAGCAAAGTGTCATTTCTTCTGTGTTGTCGCATGAAAAGATATAAAATTTTTACAAAAATGTGAGGAGTGTACTCACTTCTGTGAGATACTGTGTGTATATATATACAAATTCACAACAATACACATACCACAGAAGCAACATTTTGTTTTTTATTTATTTCTTTGTTTGTGCAAAAAGTTTTAGTCTGTAACTTCAGTCACTATAACCATGGTTTAGTCAGGTGTTATTTATGGATACCACACATACATCTGTCTCTAAGATGTCTCCTGTCAGATGTTAAATAGACATTTAGAAAATGTCTTTAAGATGTCTATGATTTAGAATTTAAGTAAAACTGCTTTGAGATGTTTGTACACAACAGATGCTTTGCAGATTAAACGCTCTTGATTATGTGATTATTCAGAAATAATTGACCGCTGAATATTGCGTTGGATCAATCAGAATTGTATTTCACAGACATGTTTAATAATATTTAAAATTATTTTAAAGTTAACACATGTTAGATGAATAAAAAATGTTCTTTAGCTAATACACAGAAGATACGTTAAAATAGGCATATGTCAATCATCCAGTTTGATAAATTCTTTATACCTTAGTATTACCACTTGTCACTGTATGATTTTGTTAAGTGTCTGTGTCTTTTTTTTTTTTTCTTTTTTTTTTCAAAAGTTAAATGCAAGACTGACATCTAGAGGACATTCTAATGAAAAACACAGTCAAGAAAACATGGACAAGTAGATATAATTGATATTATATTCCTAAGCTTTAAAACCCAATTTTTGTCACCTCAGCATCTCTAAATAATCATTTACAATCTCCCCGAGCAGAAAATCACTGTGAATGCATAAAAAATAAATTTTTCCATCAGTACTGTTTTCTTGCCCCTGACCCACCCGTTAAATAACTGGTTGTCAAAAGTTGTCATTACTTTACATAGATTAGAAAAATAGTGATAGGAGGGTAACATCCTGATTTCCAGGGACGCCCACTTAGCATCTTCTGCTCATTTAAAGCAACACCCACACAACCTTTATCATAAATTAGTAGGCTGAGTGGTTGAATAGCTCAGAAATAGAGATGTGGTTCACTCTGAACATCTGCCTTTATCTGTCTTTTAGCTTTCTTTTTTCAGCTTCAATACTCGGATCAGACATGTGTCAGCTCCAAGGACACTTCAGGCTGAATGGAATGTACAAAAATGGAGATTTTATATTTGGAGGCCTGTTTGAGGTTGATTTCCTCACAGTGTTCCCGGAGCTGAGCTTCAGAACTGAGCCAGAACCACCATACTGTGAGCAGTGAGTCTAGAGTGGATATGGACAACAATACGAAATAAAAATAGTTTTTTTTAAACTAGGAAAATATACCTCAAAAATAGTTTTGCAAAACATTTTGAATTCAATGTTAATTGCTATTGTGAATTTGTTCAAGTTATGTTTTACTGCTTCATTACTGTAATTGATTAATTACTATTTGTACTGCCAATTACCTTTCCAGAATAGTTTAAATATCAACATTGTCTTGCTTTTTCATAGATTTGATATGGAGAGCTTCCAGCAGGCACAGACCATGGCTTTTGCAATAGATGAGATCAATAAGAATCCAAACCTGCTTCCTAACATCACTCTTGGTTACCATGTTTATGACAACTGTGTGATGCTAGGAATGGCGTTCCGGGCTGCCATATCCCTGGCTAGTGGTACAGAAAAGTTCTTCTCAAACCTAAACTGCACTGGCCCACCACCAGTGATTGGGATTGTGGGGGATTCGAGTTCAACTGCTTCTATTGCTATTTCCAGTATTCTGGGGCTGTTTCGAGTACCTATAGTAAGATTGGATGAAAGAAAAAAGGTTTCTTATCTGTTTTTGTATGAAAAAACGTATCAAGTACTGATAATTTTTTGTTGGTCTTTCTCTCTAATAAGGTTAGTCACTATGCAACCTGCTCCTGTTTGAGTGACAGGAAAAAATACCCCTCTTTCTTCAGAACTATTCCCAGTGATGCCTTCCAGGTGCGGGCTATGGTTCAGATTTTAAAATATTTTGGATGGACCTGGGTTGGTCTTATCTACAGTGATGATGACTATGGCATCTATGCTGCTCAGTCCTTCCATCAGGAAATGCAGCTGTTTGGAGGCTGTGTTGCTTTTTCTGAAATCCTTCCCCATGATAACAACCACAGAGATATTCAGCGTATAACAGGAGTGATTCAGGCCTCTACAGCTAAAGTAATGGTTGTTTTTTCCACTCCATCCTTTTTGATACCTTTGTTGGATGAGGTGGTGTTGCAGAACATGACAGGCAGACAGTGGATTGCCAGTGAAGCTTGGGCCACCTCTCTTGTAAATCACGCTCCACGTTTACTTCCCTTTCTAAGAGGCACACTGGGGATCGCCATAAGGCGCGGAGAGATCCAAGGGCTTCATGAATTTCTGCTACGTCTCCATTCCAGCAATGATCCAAAAAATAACATGTTAAGGATCTTTTGGGAGAAAATGTTTGGTTGCAGTTTTGAAACTGGGAGTAAAGAGACAGATGGAGAGCAAGTCAAAAAGGTGTGTACAGGACAGGAGAATCTGAGCACAACAGACACACCATACACTGATGTTTCGGAGCTGAGGGCCTCTTATAATGTGTATAAGGCAGTTTATGCCCTTGCACATGCGCTTCATGACCTGATGCAGTGTGAGGAGGGTAGAGGACCATTCAGTGGGAACAGTTGTGCTGACATAACAAACCTGAAACCCTGGCAGGTAAGACCCACAGGAATAGTGCAGATTCTCTCCAGGCATATACACTGTGTTCCAAATTATTATGCAAGTGATGTATCAGTGGTATTTCAGTACAATAAATACTGAAATCTGAATGATTTAGAGAACAGAAGAACTCAAAATAAAGGCTGATGTCACAGTAAATAAAACTATTTAAAACTGAGTCTTTATGTATTTCCAAACCCACTGTAAATGTTTCTCTGTGAGTTTTGATTAGAGGTGGTGGAAATGCAACTTTACACACAACTGCTGGCCTGCATGGAGAGGTTCTTGAGACCCCAGAGACACCAGCAGCTTCAAATACCTGTTTGCTGCTCAACAGTGGCTTTTTTATATTTGAAATACAATTATTCTTTTTTTTTTTACAGAAACTTTCCTTCATAAGCCTTTATCTGACTGAGTTCTCTTGTGCTGTAAACAACTCACAAATTTTATGATAGTTCGATAATCTCCATTCAGTTTACACACAATATTAGTTGTTTTCATGTCTTCTGCATAACATTGCACCAATTCATGTTTTCATGCATCTTCAGAAAGATCTTTCTTTCTCCCCATATTGCATTTACCTTAGTAGACCTGGAAAACAATTGAACAAACCTGTCTGAGATTGATACTAGTTATCTGATAAAAGATAAAAGATATGGAGAAATAAAACAAACAATCAAACACTTTCTTTGAAAAACTAAAATCTGAATTTGAATCTGTTTATTTTATCTAATATGTTTATTGTACTGAAATTCTGCTCATATGTCATAATAATTTGGAACACAGTGTACAAGAACTGATTTGGAAAAGTAAAATATGTGCGGTACATTAATCAAAATTTCACATAAACATATAACACCTGTCCTGTCTACAAACTGTACAGTTGGTTCACTACCTACAGAAAGTGAACTTCACCACAGGCTTTGGGGATCATGTGTCATTTGATGAGAATGGAGATGCTCTGCCTATCTATGATGTACTAAACTGGCAGCCGAGCTCTGATGGGTCAATAAGGGTCCAAGCTGTTGGTGTAGTAAATGAAGAGGCAGCAACAGGGATGGTGCTCACACTGGATGACGATGCATTATACTGGAACTTTGAGCCAAAACAAGTAACTAACATTGCATGTTTATGTCATCCCTTTTGCAGATATAACCTAAAAATAGTCAAATCTTTGAAAAGATAAATAAGAAAGAAGTAATGGAAAGGCCAAGCTTGTCATTATGTAAAAGAGATGACAGACAAACACATGACTAACAACATGATGTCTCTTTCAGATCCCAAGGTCAGTGTGCAGTGAGAGCTGCCCCCCAGGCACAAGACGAGCCTCGAGGAAGGGCTTTCCTATTTGCTGTTTTGACTGCCTCCCATGCAGAGATGGATTAATTTCTAATACAACAGGTGAGATGATTATTGTTGGTCAATTTTTAATATAATTTTATTTTTAAAGTACTTTATGCTTAAAATTCTCACCATCTTTCTTTTTCTTAAATCACAGATGTAAATGAGTGCACAGTGTGTCCAGATGAGTTCTGGTCCAATAAAGATAAAGATCAATGTGTCCCCAAAGAGGTAGAGTTTCTATCCTATGAGGATCCTCTGGGCATCTCTCTGACCACTGCATCTCTGCTTGGCACCTGTTTCTGTGCTCTTGTGATGGTCATCTTCTCTCATCACCATAACACTCCCATAGTACGAGCCAACAATTCAGAGCTCAGCTTCCTTCTGCTGTTGTCACTCAAACTGAGTTTTCTGTGTGTACTGCTGTTCATTGGTCAGCCGCAGCGGTGGACATGTCAGTTAAGACATGCTGTGTTTGGCATAAGCTTTGTCCTGTGCATCTCCAGCATCCTGGTCAAGACTATGGTGGTAATAGCTGTGTTCAAGTCATCTCGACCAGAGGGCAAAAGTGCGTTAAAATGGTTTGGAGCAGCTCAACAAAGATGCACAGTTCTGGTCCTAACAGCCCTCCAGGTTGTGATATGTGCAGTCTGGCTCTCTACTGCCTCTCCAACACCACATAAAAACAACCAGTATATCCGCTCTAAAATAGTATATGAATGTGCTATTGGCTCAGTGGCTGGTTTTTCTATGCTGCTGGGATACATTGGACTGTTGGCAGCAGTAAGCTTCATGTTAGCCTTCCTGGCGAGAAATCTTCCAGATAATTTTAATGAAGCAAAGTTCATCACTTTCAGTATGTTGATCTTCTGTGCTGTGTGGATTGCGTTTGTTCCAGCATATTTGAGCTCTCCAGGGAAATATGCAGTAGCTGTGGAGATATTTGCCATTTTAGCTTCTAGTTTTGGATTACTGGTGGCCATATTTGCCCCAAAGTGCTACATCATCCTTTTACATCCAGAAAGAAACACTAAAAAAGCCATCATGGGAAGAGAAACACAAAAGAAATGATGATTTATTAACTAATTAAAGTTTGGTAGGAGCACGTTCAGATAATCTACTCAATCAATGCGAGAGGAGGCATATAGAGCAGTTTTGATATATACGACAGTTTTTACAGCATCCCTCCTCCACCCCAACTCTTCAATCTCAATTATTCCAATTTGGGGTTTCAACTCAAACAAATAAGTAAAATGTTTGTAACGCCTGCTGTTTTGTAGTATCATGTAACGCGTAACATATTTATACAGAAAAAGTTCAGTATGGAGATTTCAGTTTGGCATGCATGTTTTCCAAACGAATACAGCGTTGTTTTAACTGCACTTTGACTTTTATATACAGCTGTGACCAAAAGTATTGGCAGTGACATAAATTTTGTGTTTCAAAAAGTGCGCTGCTTCAGAATTTGCAGATTTCTTTTTAAACATGTTTGTATTGTATACTGGAAAACAATGATAAGCATATAAGTTTTAAAAGCTTTTATTGGAAAAATATTTAATTTGTGCAACATACAATGTTGACCCTTCTTCAAAACCTCTGCGATTTGTTCTGACATGCTGGATAGCTTATGGGCCAAATCCTGACTGATGGCAATACATTCTTACCTAATTACTGTAATGCTTAAAGCTGATTACAGTTTGTGAACTTCTGCCTGTCCACTTGCCTTTTGAGGATTGACTACAAGTTCTCTCTGGGATTAAGATCCGGGGAGTTGCCTGGCCACAAGTCCAAAATTTCAATGTAATGATCTCCAAGCCACTTCATTATCACTCTTGGCTTGTCACATGAGTGAACTGATTTCATCAAGTAGAACATGTTCCTGAATCAACATCTTTGTTAATCCTGGAACAACATTCCAATCAACCAATCAGATTTAAGAAACACGTTTACATTTTAAGTCAAGTTTACATTTTTTGTCAAACCAGGTTTGATGGTTCAACATCAGTGTTAATCACTTTACCTCTGATTTTAGGGATAAGGGTAGGGTTTAATTTAGTCGTAGGGATAGGGTTAGGACTAAAAGGTAACATTTTGCAATAAGGTTCATTAGTTAACATTAGTTAACTACATTAGTTAACATGGTAGCACTTTAGAAAAGGGAACACATATAAACTATTAACTACGACTTTTCCCTCAATAAACTCCTAATTTACTGATTATTAATAAAGTAGTTGTTTAGTTTAGGTATTGGGTAGGATTAAGAATGCAGAATAAGGACATGCAGAATAAGGCATTAATATGTGCTTAATAAGTACTAATAAATGGCCAGTAAGCTATAATATGCATACTAATAAGCAACTAGTTAAAATACTCTAAAATAAAGTGTTACCAACATGAACTGCACTTATACAGCATTTATTAATCTCTGTTAATGTTAATGTCAACATGTACTAAATTCTAATACATTATTAAAATCTTGTTAACATTAGTTAATGCACTGTGAAGTTACACAAACAAACAATGAACAACTGTATTTTCATTAACTAACGTTAACAAAGTTCAGTAAATGCAGTAACAAATGTATTGCTCATGGTTTGTTCATTTAATACATTTGCTAATGTTTAACTAATGAACCTTATTGTAAAGGGTTACCAACTAAATTTTCACACAGGAATGTTGTTTCGAGATCAACAAAATATGCTGAATCAGTAACATATCTTAGTTGGCAAAATCCTGGTGACCGAACGCTGTACAACCTGGCTGCTGCATATTGTTGATAGTGTTGCCATAGAAATGTAACATGGAAGGAGACTGGATTAGCAAAAACAAAAACATTGTGGTATGCAGGGAGGGAGACATCCATTTCTTTGGATAAATGTCAGCTAATGTTTACCACATTTGCCCTTAAACATTTGTTTTGGATTGCAAATGTAAATAAAATAACATTAATTATGAATTAATAATATTAATTATTATTTTCACCCATTTACTCACGGCTCAACACAAAACCAAATCTTAATACTACATTTTCAAAACCTCAGACTCTTCTGGCAAAATAAATTGCCTCAATCATTTCACCTGTTCTCAAAAATCATACACACATCAGTGAATATAAGGGCTGTCAGAGACACAGCTGAACTAATAGAACTAATCATATCAGTAACCATGACAACTCATAAGTGGCAGGAAACTAGACAAAGAAAACACTGAAAATAAACTAAAAGTCAATGAAAATGAAACTAACTAAACAGAACTGTGACAAGAGACAGAAAAAAAGGTAAGTTGTATACAGTAAACATTTTGCAGTTGCATAAAAAAGGATTGTAATCACAATTTAGCAGTGCTTGAAGTGGGCCAGTTTGCATAACTGGGACTAATATATTTTAATCTGTAGCTTACCCTCACTTATTATTGTGTACTTTCACTTCTCATATGTTGCTGGTACTCTGACTGCTCACACCAAAACATAAATTAGGCCGTTGATTAATTGTATACATTCCGTTCAGAGCTTTTATAAGCTGTATGAAATAAATGGACCAATAATCTGTACTTTTTAGCAAAAGATTAATGCGTGCCTGACATCTAGTGGACATTCTGAGAAAAAAATCAAATAAAAATAAATAAAATAAATAAATAAAACTACTCCTCTTTAAAGTTGTAATTTCTTTGTGATCTTGTTTAGGTTTCTTAACCTTTCTTAACCTTTTCTTAACCTTGTTTAGAAAAAGAAATCATGATGAGATCGGATGGTGACGTCCTGATTTCCAAGTATGGCACCACCCACTCTTTTAAAGTAACACCCCTCCAACCTTCAACCACAACCTTCATCATAAATTAGTTAGCTGAGTGAGTGAGAAAGGACAAGAGATGTACATCACACTGTATATTTTTCTATACCTGTCATTTAACTGTATTTCTGCAGCTTCAATCCTCAGATCAGGTTCCTGTCAGCTCCAGGGACGGTTCAAATTGAATGGAATGTACCAGGATGGAGATGTTATACTTGGAGGCCTGTTTCAGGTTCATTTTTTCACAGTGTTCCCAGAGCTGAGCTTCAAAACTAAACCAGAACCACCACACTGTGAAAAGTGAGTCTGGAGCCAGACATATTGCTTAACTATAAAAGAGGAGAGAAACATATTTAAAAATAATAAATAAATGAATAAATAACCTAATTAATAATAAGAAATATGAATGTTCTTCTTGAGCCTCTTTCATCATATTTAATTTGCTCAAATTATGTGTTGACAGCAGTAATAACAAGCCTTGACGAAAAAAAAAAAAAAAGTCTGTATTGAAACTACTGTGTATTTGACAAGTCCGCAAGTGATGCTTTAACTCAGAAGTATTTGAAATGTGTTAATGGTTCTATTCATTTGTATTTTAATGATTTTTTAGTATCACTAAATGTACACATTTAACATTTGTCTTTTCTAGATTTGATATGGATAGCTTCCAGGAGGCTCAGACCATGGCTTTTGCAATAGATGAGATCAATAAGAATCCCAGACTGCTGCCTAACATCACTCTTGGTTACCATCTTTATGACAACTGTGTGAGGCTAGGAATGGCATTCCGGGCTGCCATATCCCTGGCTAGTGGGACAGATGAGTCCTTCTCAAACCTAAACTGCACTGGCCCCCCTCCTGTGATTGGGATTGTCGGGGATACTAGTTCAACTCCTTCCATTGCGATTTCCAGTGTTCTGGGACTGTTTCGAGTACCTATAGTAAGATGGAATGAAAAAGTAAAAATACACTGTGTGCAAATGCACTTTTAAGTTAAATTTGGTGTCCTTTTCTGCTACACACACATACACTATGCATATATATATATATATATATATATATATATATATATATATATATATATATATATATATATATATATATATATATTCCGGAACCTCTCGTCTGTTTGTGTATAAAAAAGGAAAAAAGCACGGATCAATTTTTAATTTTATTTTTTTTTTTTTTTTCACTATTTTTATGGCTCATCTCTTTTCTTCTTTCTCCATCTCCACTAATTAGGTTAGTTACTCTGCCACCTGCTCCTGTTTGAGTAACAGGAAAAAGCACCCCTCTTTCTTCAGAACTATCCCCAGTGATGCCTTCCAGGTGCGGGCTATGGTTCAGATCTTGAGATATTTTGGATGGACCTGGGTTGGTCTTGTCTACAGTGATGATGACTATGGTATCTATGCTGCTCAGTCCTTCCAGCAGGAAATGCAGCTGATTGGACATTGTTTTGCTTTTTCTGAAATCCTGCCCCATGATAACAACCACAGAGATATTCAGCGTATAATCGGAGTAATCCAGGCCTCTACAGCTAGAGTGGTGGTGGTGTTCTCCACAGAAGCCTTTCTGTTGCCTTTGATGGATGAGGTGGTGTTGCAGAACATCACAGGCAGGCAGTGGATTGCAAGTGAAGCTTGGGCCACCTCACCTGTATACTACACTCCACGTTTCATGCCCTTTCTTAGGGGCACACTGGGCATTGCCGTTAGGCGTGGAGAAATTCAGGGGCTTCATGACTTTCTGCTACGTCTTTGTCCCAGCAATGATACAAGAAATAATATGTTGAGGATCTTCTGGGAGAACATGTTTGGGTGCAGTTTTGAAATGGGGGATAAAGAGACAGATAGAGAGCAAGTGAAAAAGGTGTGTACAGGACAGGAGGATCTGAGCACAACAGACACACCATACACTGATGTTTCAGGTTTGAGGACAGCGTATAATGTCTATAAGGCAGTTTATGCCCTGGCACATGCGCTTCATGACCTGATGCAGTGTGAGGAGGGTAGAGGACCATTCAGTGGGAACAGCTGTGCTGACATAATCAACCTGAAAACCTGGCAGGTAAGACCCACAAGAATAGTGCAGATTCTCTCCAGGCATATAGACTAGCAATATGTAGAAAAAGCAAAATATGCTGTATGCTCCACGTTAATTCAAATTTCAGATAAATATAACACCTGTCCTGTCTGCAAACTGTACAGCTGGTTCACTATCTACAGAAAGTGAACTTCACCACAGGCTTTGGGGATCATGTGTCATTTGATGAGAATGGAGATGCTCTGCCTATCTATGATGTGTTAAACTGGCAGACAGGCTCTGATGGGTCAATAAGTATCTACATGGTTGGTGTAGTAAATAAAGGGGTGGCAACGGGGACGGTGCTCACACTGGATGAAGAAGCAATTTACTGGAACTTTGAGACAAAAAAGGTAAGTGACATTGCATGTTAATGTCATCATTTATGTACGTAGTCTAAAAATATTCAATGCTGTGATAAGACAAATAAATGAATACAAAAGGCACACTTATCATTATGTAAAAGAGATAACAAACACATGAAAGATGATGTCTCTTTCAGCCCCCACAGTCTGTGTGCAGTGAGAGCTGCCCCCCAGGAACCAGACGAGCCACAAGGAAGGGCCATCCTGTCTGCTGTTTTGACTGTCTGCCATGTGGAGATGGAGAGATTTCTAATACAACAGGTGCTAATTCTATTGAAGAGTTTACTATTGGTAAACAGTATTTGACTATAATATGAAAATGTCCCAATTTCCTCTTAAATTCTTGTCTTTTCTCTTTTTCTTAATTGCAGATGCTGTTGAGTGCACAGTGTGTCCAGAAGAGTTCTGGTCCAATAAAGATAAGGATCAGTGTGTCCCCAAAGAAGTTGAGTTTCTATCCTATGAGGAACCTCTGGGCATCTCTCTGACCACTGCTTCCCTGCTTGGCCCCTGCTTCTGTGCTCTTGTGATGGTCGTCTTTGCTCTTCATCATAACACTCCCATAGTACGAGCCAACAATTCAGAGCTCAGCTTCCTGCTTCTGGTGTCACTTAAACTGTGTTTCCTGTGTGTGCTACTGTTCATTGGTCAGCCACAGTTGTGGACGTGTCAGTTAAGACATGCTGTGTTTGGCATAAGCTTTGTCCTGTGTATCTCCAGCATCCTGGTCAAAACTATGGTGGTAATAGCTGTGTTTAAGTCATCTCGGCCAGAGAGTAAAGGCGCGATGAAATGGTTTGGAGCAGTTCAACAAAGATGCACAGTTCTTGTCCTAACAGCCCTCCAGGTTGTGATATGTGCAGTCTGGCTATCAACTGCCTCTCCAACACCCCATAAAAACAACCAGTATATCCGCTCTAAAATAGTCTATGAATGTGCTATTGGCTCAGTGGCTGGTTTTTCTATGCTGCTGGGATACATTGGACTGTTGGCAGTAGTAAGTTTCCTTTTAGCCTTCCTGGCGAGAAATCTTCCAGATAATTTTAATGAAGCAAAGTTCATCACTTTCAGTATGTTGATCTTCTGTGCTGTGTGGATTGCGTTTATTCCAGCATATGTGAGCTCTCCAGGAAAATATGCAGTGGCTGTAGAGATATTTGCCATTTTAGCTTCTAGTTTTGGATTACTGGTGGCCATATTCGCCCCAAAGTGCTACATCATCCTTCTACATCCAGAGAGAAACACTAGACATGCCATAATGGGAAGAGAAACACAAAAAAAATAGTTTTACAAGCTGCCTGCATATCTTTGGTGTATGCTTGTAGATATGTTATTTTGAGTGTTCCTAATGCATGTAATTGAAAGACTTCCAGTACATGCAGGTGACTCATACAATGCATGTTTTGCATATTTTATTGACACATAATATAATGACATAATATAAAGTTGTTGATTTACTCTAGGAAAAAAATAAAGTAACAGTAAACAGGGGAAAATATACACATTTATGCTTCTTCTAGTTTAATTGCCTGGGTATTAATGATGAAGTGGCCCATATTTTGTAATGATGAAACGGTGCAAAACTTGGAGCAACTTTAAAGGGTAAATAAAGCACACAGTTTCTGCCAATCTCATGTCAATTTTGAGTACCTATAGAGTAGCATTGCATCCTTCATATCATATATCAGAAAAATCTTTAGTTTTATCATATTAATAAAAGATAGATGCTGTACTGACTCTTTCTCTCCTGGAGGCATGCTTTGGGCAGAGTCATGTGTAGCGATCGTCTGCAAGCTCCGACATCATTATATATAAAAAGGGAACAAAAACGTTTGTGTTGTTTACATTATATGCACTCTCGCTCCGATTGCCAACAAAATACAGACATTTGATGCAGTTTTACTCACTGCCTGCAATCTGCAAATCCAGTGTCGAACTGGAACTTGTTTACAAAACATTTGTCACCAAAATTCCTGGAACAAACAAACGTGTGCACAATTCTGTTGCTGCCCTGGAAAAACAAACTGCATCCACTGTTCTCTTAAGGCTGGGTTCTTTAGAAAAACTTACCTGTGGGAACGTTTTCGCGAGTGTCAAAATACGTACCAATACATACATATCACTGCAGTTTCAATGTGAAAATGTCCACTGAGTTGCGCTAAAAGCATGTTAATTATTATAATTTTTTTTTTGACAGAACAGATAAACATAAATATTGTACGTATTTATGACTGGTTTTTATACGAATCACCACAGTTCTGACTTGAAATTTTTCCGGTGAGTGGTGCTAAAAGTGTAGGGCTCCATCACGTTTTAAAATAGCGTACCACCAACTAGGTCTGGGCGATACAGCTAAAAAAATTATCACAATATAATGTTTCATATTGTTCTGTATCAATAATTATTGAAAAAAAATGTATACGCTTTTTTTATTTTTTATTTTTTTTAAAAAGTTTTAATTTTACCAATACATTTTTAATTAAGGCAAACAATTATTGTAAAAATTTTGTTTAGTTGATTCTGAATGACAACTAAACAAAATAACATGTAATCTACTAGAGATTCTGACAAAATATTAATTGCTGCAGTCTATTAAAAAAAAATTATTTGAATTAATTATTTTAAAAAAATCTGTTTGGATGTATGATTAAATGACTCACCCATAAATACTCGTGTTTCATTACTGGATGTATCAGTATTTTTGAAAGAATCTGTTGAATGAAGATTCAATGTCAAATACATTTTTTAACACTCACTTGTCGCCACCTGGTGGTGAAACAACGCAATCGATAAATGCGTCATTTTCAGCGCCAAGTTTCTTTCAGAAGCTGATTTGCTCAATTTTGATCAATAACATAGACATTAGTATATCTGAACTATAAACTTTTATCTCAGTACTTCTGTGATACGCTGGGTCTATTTTTGCTGCACTGCTAATGCCGGCTTCACACTGCAAGCGTAAGCAGCACGTGAGCAGTGCATATTTTTTCCGCCATGGATGTTAATCAATGAGTGCATTCACACGTCGGCACATCCTGATATTGCTGAGTTAGATGCGTTCCTGGGTCAACATATTTTGTTGATTCCGGAACAACATTACAGTCTGAAAATTTAGTCTTAACCCTATTCCTACCCCTAAACCTAACCCTACCCATAAGTTATCCTAAAAATCAGAGGGAAATGATAGATGAATAACGAGAGTTATGTATGTAACTGCGGTTCTATGAGTTCTGGATGACCGCCAGAGGCAGTGCTTCACACTGGATATTATCTCTCGTTGCAATTGCATAGGTCGAGTTTAATACCAACAAAGTCCCTCGTGACCAGGATGACTCGGGGTGCTCCCCTATTTAACCCCGTGACTTCCTGCAGACTGTCCTTACGGAATCTTCTCGCACCGACTCCGAGTGACAGAAAGCTCTGGCGGTCATCCAGAACTCATAGAACCGCAGTTACATACGTAACTCTCGTTCTATTTCGTTCTTCCTGACCGCCAGAGGCAGTGCTTCACACTGGATGACTTATAACAACAAGGTCACGAGGAGGTCCTGCTTACCCTTAAGAGGAAGTTGAGGGCCCAGAAAGGACCGCTGCCCCAATGGTATCAGAAGCCGCCACATTAACCCTGTAGTATCTGGAAAAGGTACTTGTTGATGACCATGTAGCTGCTGCACAAATATCACTAAGAGGAACACCTTTTAGTGCAGCCCAAGACGCTGAGATGCCCCTTGTCGAATGACATCTCACCCCCAATGGTACTGAATAATTATTAGATTTGTACGCATGGGTGATCACCTCCACTACCCAGTGCGACAATCTCTGCTTTGAGAGGGGCTGACCTCTTTTTGGCCCCCCGTGACTGAGAAAAAGTTGGTCTGATTGCCGGAAAGCTTCTGTGGCCCTCAGATAGGCCCGGAGGGCTCTTACTGGGCACAAAAGTCTGCTTCCCTCCTCCTGTGTACCCAATACTGTAGGATTAAACACTGTCAACTCAATAGCCTGGTTTCTAAAATTGTCAGAGAGCCTTTTGGGGAGAAATGCTGTGTTCGGCCATAATGTCACTACTGAACCCTCTGCATTCCAGCGCATACAGGATGTGCTGACTGATAACGCGTGGAGCTCACTCACACGCTTAGCCGAAGTAATGGCCAAGAGAAACGCTGTCTTCAGTGAGACCCACTTCAGGTCACTTTGCTCCAGAGGTTCAAACGGGTGCAATGTAAGAGATTTTAAGACTAGGCTCAGGTCCCATGAGGGCACCCGAGTGGGCTGAGGAGGGTGCAGCCGTTGAGCACCTCTAAGAAACTGAGTAACCAAGGAATGAGTCCCCAATGGCTTACCATCTATTCGCACATGATATGCCGACTGGATTCCTCCACTAGTGAGAACCAGAGACGACAATGGGTCGATGTCGCAGAGGCGAAGAGGTCCACCTCCACCCTGCCAAACCGCTGCCATATCATCTCTACCACCTCTGGGTTGAGTCTCCACTCCCCCGATGGAGGTCTGTGGCGCGACAAATAATCTGCCACCACATTTGACACTCCCGGAATGTGCATCGCTCTGATGCTTGCAAACTGTGGGAAGGCCCAAGTCAACAGTTCCTGAGATACCCGAAGGGACTGGCTGGACCTCGTGCCCCCTTGATGGTTGATGTGATAGACCACTGAAGTGTTGTCGGACCTGACAAGAATGTGCCTGCCCTTCAAAAATGGTACAAAGTGCTTTAGAGCCAACTGTACTGCACGAAGTTCCAAGGTATTTATACTCTCGCTCTTCTCCGGGGGGTTCCAATGTCCTCTGACTGCTCTGTGTTGCCAGACTGCCCCCCAGCCTGCAAGAGACGCGTCGGTCTGGACTACCTCCCTCCGAGAGGGAATCACGCCCAGAGCAACCCCTTTGGTCAGATACGACCTCCTCCTCCATGGCTTCAAGGCCAGAAGGCATCGTTCTGTAATCTTGATTCTCCTGTTCCTGTGCCAAACGGGATTCAAGTGGAGACTGTTCACCCATATCTGAAATGGGCGGAGTGACAGGAGGCCTAGCGGTATGACAGCAGCTGCTGCCGCCAACATACCCATGAGCCTGAGGATGCACCTGAACGGAAGTCTGGCCTGCCTTCGAAACTGTTGTAGGAGGAGCTGTATATTGTCCACCCGCTGTGCTGATGGCGAGGCTTTCATTACTCGTGAATCTAGCATGACACCTATGAACCCCAAAGACTGACTTGGAGTTAGCTGGCTCTTGCTGAAATTCACAGAAAGACCCAGACGGGTAATATGTGACAGTAGCTGTGTGATTTCCAGCACTGCCTGCTCCTGTGAGTGGGAGCAAAGGAGCCAGTCGTCCAAGTACAGAAGCACTTGTAGTCCTGTAGCTTGGATTGGAGCCAGTGCCGCAGCCATGCACCTGGTGAAGACCCGTGGTGATAGGGAGAGGCCGAATGGGAGGACACGGAACTGATAGACCTGTTCCTGAAATGCAAAGCGTAGGAATGGCCTGTGTTGTGGAGCAATTGGAATATGGAAGTACGCATCCTTTAAGTCTACTGTGGTGAACCAGTGCTGCTGCCTGACCGCCTGGAGAACATTGGTTATTCGTAACATGTGAAATGGTAAGACCTTCAGGAACTTGTTTAGGCCGCGAAGGTCGAGTATGGGCCTTACTCCCCCGTCTTTCTTTGGAATTAAGAAGTATATTGAAAAGAACCCATTGAGCCGTTCTGACCCTTCTACTGGTTCGATGGCACCCTTCTGTAGAAGTTGCGCTATTTCTTGTTTTAGTGAAAATGAACTGTTGGGGTCTGAGACTATGGTCATTCTGACCCCGTTGAAAGCGGGCGGCCGCCGTCGGAACTGCAGCTTGTACCCCTGAGTTAGTGTTGCTATAACCCATGGGTCGGAGGTTGTAGTCTCCCAATAACTGAGCTGCTGAGGAGTAAAACGTCCGACGGCTGGCCGCAGACCTTCAGGTCCTGCGTCCCTGGCCTCTAAAATCCCTGGAGGGCCGTTGGCCAGGTGCTCTGCCCCTTGGGGCCTGAAATACTTGCTGTCCCCGAGCCCGGGGCCGCTGAGTAGAATGCTCCACTCGCTGAGATCGCTGTGGCTGAGGCTGGTCTCTCTGAGTATCACCTGGGCGTGTTGAAAACTGAGGCCGTGGTAGATCATGCCCCCTAGAGGGCTGCCTATAATGTAATTGAGACTGAGGAACTCTCCTCAGGTCAGCAAATTGCTGCCTGGTCTGATTCACCTGGACACTGCGTTCCAGCGTCTGCTGTGCAGCTGGTCCAAAGAGCTGTCCTGGAACTACTGGAAGGTCCCTTAGTGTCTTTCTACATGCCTCAGACAGAG
Organism: Chanodichthys erythropterus; assembly: GCF_024489055.1. Taxonomy (NCBI): domain Eukaryota; kingdom Metazoa; phylum Chordata; class Actinopteri; order Cypriniformes; family Xenocyprididae; genus Chanodichthys; species Chanodichthys erythropterus. The sequence continues at coordinate 21,679,520 of NC_090227.1, forward strand.
GTGATTGTGCCAGCCAGACTTGGCGGCGTGTCTGTGTGAGCGTCGACATCAGCCTGCCCAGCTCTCTTGTCATGAATGCCATTGCCTGAAGCGAGGCATCACTTAAGTTCGAGTTTAAAGGATCACTTCCTGATGTTTGAAGAGATTGAGACAGGGCCAGCATGAGATGTGAGAGAGAATTGCCAATGCGACCCATTCGTGCTGCTGTGTTATATGCCTGGATAAGAAGATCATCTGTAATCCGGCATTGAGCCATCATGGGAGAGATGGGATTGGTGATCCGAGACAACCTCCACTTCTTCCACATCATAAAATTGGTTGTGAGAAGCCGCCATTGACAGAATATCTTCCTCCATAATGGGCGACTCCGTGGTGGGGGCTTCGACTACAGACACTAGTTTCTCACCCGGTTGTAATTTCATAAGCAAAGACTTAATCTGAGCAAACTCAGCAGTCAACACATCCACTTTCTTGACTAAGGGGTCTTCTTTGCATCTCTTTCCAGCGGAAGCACTGGTTGATTCAACGTTTCTGTGCTTATGCGTTGCCTTACTCGGCGGAGGTGGTGGTAGCGACTCACCCAAAAGTCCTTCCACCAAAGCTATCCTCGAAGTTCTCCACTCCCAAGACATGACACTACAGTTCATGCAAGCATCCTCTGTGAGGCCTTGTCTCAAGTGTTCCAAGCCTAAACAGGAAGGGCAGCAGTCATGCCCATCATCCATCTGCAGCATGGTCATGCACAATGCACACGTATGAGAAATTATTTCCATTCTGACAACAATTTATTTTCTTCACTCTGACCGTTGCTGGTCTCAGCCGTCCTTGTTACCAGAATATCTAGAGAATAATATATATATATATATATATATATATATATATATATATATATATATATATATATATATATACACAAACACTTAGTATTTCAGTGTATAAGTATATATATATAACCACAATTTTAATTGCCTCCACTACTGTGTTACTTCAACAAGCTCCCAGCAGAGTATTGTACTTCTTGTAGCACAGACACCGACCGCTATACAGAGCGCACACACTCCTAGCGTGGTCTAACTACATCTACAGTTTATTATAGCACTATATGGCCGTACCACAGAGCGGAAACACTCCGTTCTAGCGACCAAAACAACGCTGGGAAAACGTGAACGAACCCCAAGCGTATATGTAAACAAACTCACCCATCGTCGTTGTTTCCAATCGTGATCTGTTTTTTCAATGAAACTCCAATTGAATCCGCTGCAGCCTCTGGAGGACGCGCAGTCGCGAAACACCAACAATGGTTTTGTTGCGAAGCTGTGAAGAACGGATTCCAAAAGTGTTGTTTTTTTGTTTGTTTTTTTTTATAATATTCTATGACCTGCAATATGTGCACGCGAGAAGATTATAGGGACAGTCTGCAGGAAGTCACGGGGTTAAATAGGGGAGCACCCCGAGTCATCCTGGTCACGAGGGACTTTGTTGGTATTAAACTCGACCTATGCAATTGCAACGAGAGATAATATCCAGTGTGAAGCACTGCCTCTGGCGGTCAGGAAGAACGAAATAGAACACTGATGTAGAAGCACCAATTCATGATTTTAAGCCTAAACTTGACATAATCTGTAAACTTGTCCCTCAAATCTGATTGGTTGATTTGAATGTTGTTCCAGGATCAACAAAAATGTTGACCCAGGAACATGTTGAACTCTATCAGGTTATGCCACACGTCGCGTAAGCAGCAGTGAAGCGGGGGTTTTGCCGCCGAGTCTATTTTTGATGCGCTGCTGGCTCAATTAAAGTTAAAGTACACTTTTGATGGACAAAATAAATATAATTTCACACAAAAAGTGTTCAAAATGCACAGAATAAGCATGTCTAATGTGTTTTAACAAGAATTTGAGTATGACAGAAAAGAAAACTAAGAATCAAAAATATTTATAGAAGATTTACCCATTTAAACTTGTTTTTAATTATTCAGTTTGGGTTAAGGGTGTATTATAAAAAACTAGCCAGAAAATATGATATATAAACATTGTTTTAGTTATTACACAGAGAGGTGTATAGGCTGCAGCATACCCAAATCAAACCCGAGTTTGCTGACTTTTTGCTGTCTGTGACCCAGGGACGGAGGGGGCTTGAGAGTTGTTCATGCAACTGAACCTCATGTCTGTTTACATTTTAACACATTTAAGTGAAATTATATCGAGAGTTATATTGAACATTTCTTCTATCGTTATAGATTAAGACATCGATACTGATTTATTGCCCAGGCCTACCACCAACACACCTAAACCTACCCGAGAGTGTTAACAAAAGCAAATGCCACATAAAAAGCATCCGTAATCATGTAATTTTATCTTGTTTTGATCTCTCATCTTTGAGCTTGTTTACCGTGACTCGTTTATCTTTTATTCGTACCCAAGGCTTTCCTTGTCATATGACACCGTATCAGCTAAGTTACCGAGCAAGCTTGATATGTCAGAAAAGCAAAACATTTGGAGCTGGTTAAGTCCAAAATATGTTTGTTTACTAATTGTGCACTTTGGTAAAAAGCGTTTTGAAGTCATAACATAATATTGTGCAAGGAGACGTGAAAATAAGTCTTTATTAAAACATAATCTGATCCTGTAATCGTGTATTGATTAAGGGGGATTTCACACTAGGCTTATTTGCTGCGGTCCGAGCCCAGGCACGATTGTTCCCGGTGGCCCCCGCAGTGTTGGTCTGGTTTCACACTCCAATTGATTCTATCGAACCCTGGAGTCTCACTCTTGCTTGAATCCAAGGTAAATCATTAACACTGTCATCTCTTACATGTTTTTTATTTAAGTAAATACATTACAATCAGCGAAAATGCATGTGCAGGTCACTTTACTTTACTGCCTCTAGTGTTCATTTCTTTTGGAAACTGCAGTGATATGTATGCACTGGTATTTTTGCGACTCGCGAAAACATTCCCACAGGTACACTTTCCATGAGACTAGGATCAATGAGTATGAGCTGAAGAAAGTGCATCCATCCACATCCATCCATCATAAACGCTCTGGGGGCCTTCTGAAGCGAAGCAATGCATTTGTGTAAACAAATATATCCATATTTTAAAAAGTTATGAAGTAAAATATCTAGCTTCCGCCAGACCGCCTTCCGTATTCAGTGTAAAAAGAAAGTGTAAAACTCTCACAGTTCTCAAAGCATTCAGTACGTCCTACACCTTCTCTATTCAATTTATGGAATACGTGTAACTGACGTGACGCCAGTTTACACTTTCTTCGTAACTAAAATACGAAGATGGTCTGACGGAAGCTAGATATTTTATATCATAACTTGTTAACTTTTGATATTTTTTTTTTTTGTTTACACAGACACATCCCTTATGATGGATGGATGTGGATGGAAGCACTTTCTTCAGCTCATACTCATTGATCCCTATCACTGCCATTATAAAGCTTGGATGCATCAGGATATTTATTAATATTTCTCAGATTATGTTCATCAGAAAGAAGAAAGGCATATACACCTAGGATTGCTTGAAGGTAAACGTCTGCACAGGATCAGAAGTAGTGATGTGTCATTCTTGAATGATTCATTCATTTTGAACGAATCTTTAATGTGACTCGGGAAGAACGAGTCGTCTCGGGGGGGTGATTCGTTCAGTCGCGCATGTGCAATATTCTACAGGTTCTGTACTGCTAGTAGTAGTTCACCTTATGATTCAATTGATTAGTTCATTTCATGAGTCTTTCGGGTTTTGAGTCGTTCCTTAATCACGTGACAGACCCATACACTACCAATGCGTTCTGAGCCGGAAAGAGAATTGATTAGTTCTCTTTATGAGTCTTTCGGGTTTTTGAGTCCTTCCTTAATCACGTGACAGACCCATACGCTATGCTATGTGACCCAAGCACATTATATTTATTAGTAAATAACGTTAACTCTCCAGTTTTGTTTGAGTTTGTGTTACGACTGTTAAAGCTGAAGTTATCATAACCTTGATGTTTTAAACTAACATTAATAATTCAAATTCAAAATGTTATTTGCTTTTAATATATGTCATTATGTCCTTTTTGAGCAATCTTCTTATATTATCTTCTTATATTAGACTAATATGTCAAGTCTGCCTAGGAAAAGCAATTATTATAACAGCAAACTCAAAATTGGACTAAAAATGAACAAACTATGCTATAAGTACATTGTAGGCTTGGATTATTATATTAATATATAGCCTAGTGTTTATTTACAGATAGACAGTCAAAAAGATAAATTAATCAATATTTTATTTATAACAGGGCTTTATTTATTTATAATAACACACCACAGATCCTCAAGAAACAGTAACAAAAACAGTGACAGAAATGTCAGAAATAGTGTATGGGTCTGTCACTTGATTAAGGAACGACTCAAAACCGAATGACTCATGAAATGAACTAATCAATTCTCTTTCCGGCTCAGACTGCATTGGTTTAGTGTATGGGTCTGTCACGTGTTTAAGGAACGACTCGAAAACCCGAAAGACTCATGAAACGAACTAATTAATTCTATTACCGGCTCAGACTGCATTGGTTTAGCATGGGACTGCCTGTCACGTCATTAAGGAATGACTTAAACCCGAAGACTTGTCAGACAAGAGGTGAGGTGAGCTTAATCAGCTTGTCATAAACTGAAGACCCAGGTAATGAATTAATCATTTCTGAATCTTATAGCATTGTAGTTTTGTATTGTTTGTAGTGGGATCAACGTTTGCATAAGTAGTAGATGTGTTGGGGAAGTAACACGTAACATTTTAATTACATTTTGCTAAAATGAAGGAAATGACTCAAAAAAAGATTCGTTCTTTTTGTTTAACAAGACTCAAAAGTCTGAGTCGGTGAAATGATCCGAACTTCCCATCACTAATCAGAAGCAGCAACACAACTGTAAATTAAAGAATGCTTTTAATATTTGACCTCCTCCGTATAACCGGCTCCGGCAGGTCTGGGGGGGAGATAGTACCCTTGGCATCTTTGTTGCCCCATTGAAGTTAAGCAGGGACCCTCTCACCTCTCAACCATGTGGGTTAATGGCCAGGTCATCACAGACACCGGCCAAAACCCCAATACACATCACACACAAATACAGACACACGCAAACACGCATGGAGACTGTATGTACAAAAACAGTCCACATGCACACAAACCTCTGCTTCCACTTATGAATAGATTAATGAGTACCTTTAGTGTTTTCAATGATGTGCAGCCTATACATATCTGTTTACATCTCAAAGAAAGTGTTTTGGGGTTTCATGACCGTTTAAGTTAAAACCTTGTTTGAAAATCCTGCTGAAGAGCCCTTCCCGGGGAAAGAGCCAATCGCTCCAAACCGTAGTTCGTATCTATTAAATACATTATATTCATGCTCGATTGTTTCTGTTGCTCATTCATAAAATCAAGTCACTTCTACGCTTCGATTCTGCAAACTGCTTTATGCTTTAATGCTAGAATAGTAAATTATTCTTCGTGGCGAGAGGAATAATCCATAGTCGATAAGGAAACTTGATAGTTTGCTGGACAAACTAGACCAGTCTTTCAAAATTAACTATTAAACTAGAACTAATCCTGAACCATATATGAAATTAATTATAATCCATTTTTTTTTTTTTTTTTTTATCAATAACATGTTCCCAAATGAACCAAAAACATTAACTAATGTTTAACTAATTAACTTTATTGTAAAATGTTACCTATTATAATTATACATGTGTGTTCACATTTTTGAAAATTTACTTCTCATGGATCTCATGGACAGATTTGAGAAGCAATGAATGAATGACAGAAACAAACATGACTGTGACTCAGAACAGCTTTATTATACGGAAACAGAATCACAAAACAGAAAAGGTTTTCAAGTGTATAATTATGCTTTACCCATAAGAAATTTTTTAGTGTTGTTTTCTGGCTTGAGTAAAATAATGTAACATTTTGGGACAAATATACAAAACAAGAGTCCAAAACTAGAGGCTAAGATGGCAAAAATTTCCACAGCTACACTGTACTTCCCTGGTGAGCTCACATATGCTGGCACAAAAGCAATCCACACAGCACAAAAGATCAACATGCTGAAAGTAATGAATTTCGCCTCATTAAAATTATCTGGAAGTTTGCGGGCAAAGAAGGCCAGTAGAAAGCAGACAGCAGCCAGAAAGCTAATGTAGCCCAGTACACAGGCGAATCCCACAACTGACCCAACTGTGCACTCAAGGATGACCTTTGAACCATGGATTCCAAAGTTACGGCGAGGTGAAGGCGGACTGACAGAGAGCCAAATGGCACAGATAATCACCTGAATGCAGGTAAAGACCAGAACGCTTCCTCTCTGCTGGCCCGGTCCGAACCATTTGATAAGAGCTGAGGATCCAGGCCTAGCAGAGTGGAATGCAACTAGAACTACAATGGTCTTGACCAGAATACAGGAGATGCACATGACAAAACTGATCCCAAACACTGCCTGTTGAATCCTACATGACCAGAGTGATGGCTGGCCTACAAATACTAGCGAGCACAAGAAGCAGAGTTTGAGAGACAGGAGGAGCAGGAAGCTGAGCTCTGAGTTGTTAGCTTTAACTATTGGAGTGTTCCTATGGTGCAGGAAAATAACAGCCACTGTAGCTGTAATGACAGCACCCGAAATGGCAACACCAGTCAGCGTAATACCCATTGTTTCTCTAACAGAGAGAAACTCCATCTCACGGGGCACACATTCATTTCTGAAACTATTTGACCAGAACTCTTGGGGACAGCGATAACATTTTATTGAGCCTAGAGAAAAAGAAAAGAAAAAAAAAAATCAAAAGATTAACATTAAAGCTCTATAGTGTTTAGTGACTTAATAAATTAGTGTCAGAGTAAAATATAGAGTAGAGAATATTAATGACCTGTACTATTGCTGATTTCCCCCTCTGTACAGGGCAAGCAGTCAAAACAGCATACTGGAAGGCCCTTCTTAACGGCTTTACGTGTCCCAGGGGGGCACTCAGAAGTGCACTTGGATACAGGCATCTGGGAACATGACATAAGGAAGACATTTGAGGGCAATAGACAATAATTATTAATACAAATTACATACAATTTTATGTCTGGTTTCAGAAGGATTTGCATAATTTGCATATAGCAAGACCTATAACCAATACATACAAACACTATATATACACCAATCAGGCATAACCATGACCACTGGCAGGTGAAGTGAATAACACTGATTATCTCTTTATCACTGCACCTGTTATTGGGTTAGTATTAGGCAGTAAGTGAACATTTTGTCCTCAAAGTTGATGTATTACAAGCAGGAAAAATGGGCAAGTGTAAGGATTTGAAAGAGTTTGACAAGGCCCAAATTGTGATGGCTAGACGACTGGGTCAGAGCATCTCCAAAACTGCAGCTCTTGTGGGGTGTTCCCAGTCTGCAGTGGTCTGTATCTGTCAAAAGTGGTCCAAGGCAGGAACAGTGGTCAACCGGCGACAGAGTCATGGGCGGCCAAGGCTCATTGATGCACGTTGGGAGCAAAGGCTGGCCCAACAGACGAGCTACTGTAGCTCAAATTGCTCAAGAAGTTAATGCTGGTTCTGATAGAAAGGTGTCAGAATACACAGTGCATCGCAGTTTGTTGAGTATGGGGATGCATAGCCGCAGACCAATCAGGGTGTCCATGCTGACCCCTGTCCACCACCGAAAGCGCCAACAGTGGGCATGCGAGCGTCAGAACTGGACCATGGAACAATGGAAGAAGGTGGCCTGGTCTGATGCACTATGGGGAGAAGGAAAGCCGGCGGAGGGAGTGTGATGCTTTGGGCAATGTTTTGCTGGGAAACCTTGGGTCATCCATGTGGATGTTTCTTTGACACGTACCACCTACCTAAGCATTGTTGCAGACCATGTACACCCTTTCATGGAGACGGTATTCCCTGGTGGATGTTGCCTCTTTCAGCAGGATAATGCACCCTGCCACAAAGCAAAAATGGTTCAAGAATGGTTTGAGGAGCACAACAACAAGCTTGAGGTGTTGACTTGGCCTCCAAATTCCCCAGATCTCAATCCAATCGAGCATCTGTGGGATGTGCTGAACAAACAAGTCTGATCCATGGAGGTCCCACCTCGCAACTTACAGGACTTAAAGGATCTGCTGCTAACATCTTGGTGCCAGATACCACAGCACACCTTCAGGGGTCTAGTGGAGTCCATGCCTCGACGGGTCAGGGCTGTTTTGGCAGCAAAAGGGGAACCAACAAAATATTAGGAAGGTGGTCACAATGTTATGCCTGATCGGTGTGTGTGTGTGGGAAAAAAAAAAAAAATAAATTTTTTTATATATATATATATTTTCAAAGTCGTCCCACATACACATTTACACATACACACACACACATATATATATATATATATATATATATATATATATATATATATATATATATATATATATATATATATATTATTAGAAGGCCCTGTCACCTTTTCAGTGTTTCCAGGCCATGTAATGGCTGACTCATTAATAATGAGCTGGTTCCCCTCTACTCGTCCAATGGAAACATAGTGGAGTGAACCATCAGCAGCTCTCTGCCAGTTCACCAGGTCATAGACAGGTGGAATGCTGCCATCCTGGAAATAAAACTCCTCTCCTAACTGAGTGGTGAAATTAACTTGTCCAATGTGCTGTAAAAGCTGAACAAGTCAGGAAAAGAGAGAAAATGTAAATATTTGGAACAACCACAAGTTAACCCATACTTAAGATGAAAAAAGTCATTGCAATTTTCAAATTCTTCATATTTACATCATATGTATTGTCTATTAAGATTTAAAAATGTCTTACTTGAACAGTTTGCTTACTTAAAAAAACAAAATACTGCACATAAATATTCAAATTGTGTTCATTTGATTCAGTTGGTTCATTTGAGAACATAATTAAGTTTAAGATTAAATATATGCAATTTTATGAGTTACAGAACATTTATTAAAAATCCTAAGCTGAAACAGTAGGAGATGTAGGCCTGGTTTCACAGATGGCTTATGTTAAGCCAGGATTAGGCCTTAGTTCAAATAGAACATTTAAGTAGCTTTTATAAATGTGCCTTAGAAAAAAATATATATTACTGGTGTGTATCTTGAGACAAAACAAAGGAACTGATATATTTTAAGATTACTAGAAGTTACTTTTAGTTAAAACAGCTCAAACATGCATTTTAGTTTTTTAAACTGGGGGAAAAAAATATGTAAATAAAATTGCATTGAAGTATAATTCATAATTTTAAAATATAAAGTATAATTTTCAATTGATTAAAAAAAAGTAAATTAAATATTTTAATAAATAACATAACATAAATAACTCAACAAATGTTAAAACAAACACTTCTTACTGTGAAATGTCTTGTTTGAAAAGAGCTTTCTTTAAAATGAATGACAGATTGGTAGCTGAATGAATATTTGTTTATCTAAATGCATTCTTACATTTTGAAATATGTCATTTTGACCACTATATAAATAAATAATCATTTAAAAATTTCACATGAGATGCATACCTGTGCTGGAGTGATGTTGTCTGGAGAGGAGCACTTTGGTTTTATTTTAGGATCAGAATTGTTTTGCGGGGTGCATGCCAGCAAAGAATGAAGTGCATGAGCAGCAGCATATATAGCCAAGTAAACATTATATGTGACTGTAAGATGAGAAGTATCTGTAAATTGACGGTGAACCCCTTCCAGACTCTCTCTGCCACTGCATGGAGGAAGGGCTTTCTGAGTAACCATGGAAGAGCTTTTCGTAAGGCTACAGCCAAATGTATTTTCCCACAAGGCCCTCAAGAATTCATCATTAGGGTAATGAGCAGGATGTAGCTGCCGGAGATGTGCATCAAAACCAGGTATGGGCACGCTTCTTAATGCCACACCCAGTGTTCCCTTAGAGATGGTGTAGAGCTGGGGATTGGCTAAAAGATAGTCACTGGTGCTCCAGATCTCACTTGCCAGGAACAGCCTGTCTGTCACATTCCTACGGATCAATTCCAAGAGAAAGGCCTCAACATCTGTATACCAAGCAAATACCAAGATCACATGGGCAGAAGAGGCTTGGACTGTTGTTGCAGCACGGGCCACATCCTTTGTTAATTGCTCCCTGTAGAGTGTGTGAAAAAAGGCCAAGCAGATCCCCGTGCCCTTGATTTCCTCTTCAAACACCTGCACAGCCCCTCGCCCATAGTCATTATCGGCAACCACGGCTCCAACCCAGGTCCAACCAAAGCGTTTGGCCATCTGTGCCATGGTGCGTGCCTGAAAGGCATCACTGGGGACAGTGCGGAAGAAATTAGGATACTTTTGTCTGTTACTGAGACATTGGCAGCTAGCCAGGTAGCTGATCTGGAAGTACATATAAAACAATACAGTATTTGCAAAAGCTTTCATTTAAATGTCATATTGCATATTTACAAATGGCCAAACATCAATTAAATCACAATTTGACTTTCTTTTTCTTTTTTGGTACACAATATAACCTCACCAATGCAATCTGCAGGGGTTTCAGGGTCCTGGATAGAAGAATGCTCTGAGTAGAAGAAGAATCTCCAATGAGGAGCTTAGCAGGTCTAGTGGTACCACAAGTTTCATTTCCTCCACTGATCATTGAGATAGCTGCCGTCAGGCTGTGGGGGTATCGGGAACAGCTATCCATTATGTGATAACCCAGTCTGACCCCTGGCAACAGAGTGGGGCTCCGGTTAATTTCTTCAACTGCAAACACAACTGCCTGAAGCCAGCGAACAGAACGTTCCTGAAAACTAACAGGAGACAAACAATTTCCAGTAAAATTATTATCTTTTTGTCTTGGGTGCCACAAAGCATATACAATATTGAATAAGTTTTTTTTTTTTTTTTTTCATAAAATTAAAATAATATTTTTTCCAGTGGTGAGCAAGAACTAAACAGTGATCACTTGAGCTACTTAAATACGTCAGCACTGAAATTTAGGAACATTATGCAGGCAAAACAATAATGGGTTAGTATAATGAACAATAATCCTGTAAACTAAATCTATATTCACCTATATTTCACCTCATTAGCATGTTTTATGATAAAAAAAAAAACATGTTATAAAAAAGTGACTGCAGATACAGTTAAACCAAAATGTATTCAGACACCTTGAACATTTCATTCATTAGTTTATTCACTATAGTTAAAAAAAATTGTAATATGACAAAATCTCAAAGTGTGTCAGAAAAAAAAAATCTTAATTATGTCAGATAACACTTAAGCAAAACATGGTCAGGTCAAAGTTTCTGAATAATTTTTGGTTCCAAATTTTTATACATTTTATTAGTCCACTGTATGAAGAATTTTTCGGTATAATATGTCTCAGTTTATTTTGTTATCCTCACTTACATAAATGAACTATAGTGTCCTGCACCCACTAGTAAAAATATATCAAAAATATCAAAACTGTCTGAATAATTTTTGGTTTGACTATAGCTAAATTACCTGGAGATCAAGATACTGTAAAATGATATTCACTTAAAATAAATTCATATGTGTAAATTACTGAATAAACATTCTGTGCAAGCATTCTGTTTATACAGAATATGGATTACATTTTCTATGTATCACATTCAAAAATACATTCCTACAAATCCTGCAAAAAAAGTACACATACAGGCTCCTCCACTGAGTCATAGAATTCAAGACAATTACACAATAATTTTTGTTGAGTTCACGGTAAAATAGAGTGGCACAGGGACATTTAGTATTTTTGGACGAGCGGTTGCTCTGAGACATTGTTATGCTGCTGTTTAGAAATAATAAAAAATAAAAAAAAATAAAAAAAAAACTAATATAAAACATATAAAACATGATTCTGCAAACATATCAATAAACTACATGAGTAGCTACATCATGTTTCAATAATTTATGTATTTTTTGTACATGTACAAACATATATGAAGTACACATACAGGCAATTTTCTGAGTTACAGAATATTCATTAATAATCCTGAAAACTTTAAACCTATTCGACATTGTGCAAATTAAAATAAAATCCACATCCAGCGAATTTAGTATACAAAATATAATTCTACAGAACACATCAATACTTAAACTCCATGTACTTGACAGGTGTGAGGTGTAATAGGAAAGAGAATTAGAAAGGGCATATCACTTACTCTAAGCATGGCGCTAATTCAGCTTTTCTGGTGAAACTCAGGTCAGGGGTTGCAGCCAGGTTGTGGACATTAATGAGAGCACCGATAATCACATCACCATCCTGATAGACACCATCACCTTCTAAATTCTGAGGAGCATCCAAGTTCACACACTTTTCCTGCAGAGTCTCATCTAGAGCCCCATACACTGCCCATGGTAGAAGCACCAACACAGAAAATAGAAGCCACAATAGGACATGTACAGACATTGGGCACAGTTTGGTGTTACCAGCTTGTCTAGCAGTCTTCCTGAACCCTTGTGCATCAGTGCAGGGCAAGAAGATGTATTTGTTTTGACCACAGTCCCAAAAGAGCATTAGGAAAACAAGGGCCAGAAAAAAACAACATGAGGCCAAATTGCACCTCCTCTGAGTCACAGAATTAAAGACAATTATACAATAATTTTTGATGAGTTCACAGTTGCTCTGAGACATTGTTATCTTCAAACTTGAAACAACAAAGCCCCATCTGCAAGAAAGCCTCTGACAAACTGACTTTTAATTACAAACTCTCACCAGAGTTTTCTTGACAAAAACAGTCCTATGTAACATCAGCATGAGACAGTTTTTTCCCTGCTGCAAAATCCAGCATAAACTAGCATGAATTCCATGCTGGCCCAGGCTGGTTCATGCTGGTTAGTGCCGATTTAGTGCTGGTTAGTGCTGGCAGTGCTGGTGGACCAGAATAGTTGTGCTGTTCTCAAGCAAAACAGAGCTAGTGAAGCTGGTTCACCTGCATGGTTAGAGACTATAGATATTGTGGGGTTGAGTGTATGCAAGCATTGTTTTTGCTTGTATATTTCTATATTTAACACATTAATGATTTAAAGATAAAACAATATAAGATTAAAACATGATTTATTGTAATATATGATTATAACTTTGTAATTTCTTTTGCTCCCTCTGGTGAAAGCAGAACTGAAATTTGAGTAGTTTTAGTTATGATTATATTATTAAAGGTGCCATCGAACATTTTTTTTTTACAAGATGTAATATAAGTCTAAGGTGTCCCCTGAATGTGTCTGTGAAGTTTCAGCTCAAAATACCCCATAGATTTTTTTTTTAACTGCCTATTTTGGGGCATAATTAGAAATGCGCTGATTCAGGTTGCGGCCCCTTTAAATGATCACGCTCCCCACCCACGGAGCTCGTGCTTGCATTAAACAGTGCATAAACAAAGTTTACACTGCTAATATAACCTTCAAAATGTATCTTTACAAAGTGTTCGTCATGCATACTGCATGTATGCATCGTATTATGTGAGTATTGTATTTATTTGGATGTTTACTTTTGATTCTGAATGAATTTGAGGCTATGCTCCATGGCTAACGGCTAATGCTACACTGTTGGAGAGATTTATAAAGAATGAAGTTGTGTTTTTGAATTATACAGACTGCAAGTGTTTAATAACGAAAATAACAACGGCTCTTGTCTCCGTGAATACAATAAGAAACAATGGTAACTTTAACCACATTTAACAGTACATTAGCAACATGCTAACGAAACATTTAGAAAGACTAAATGTTTCATTAGCATATTGCTAATGTACTGTTAAATATCACTAAAAATATGTCATCTTGGATCATGTCAGTTATTATCGCTCCATGTGCCATTTTTCGCTATTGTTCTTGTTTGCTTACCTAGTCTGATGATTCAGCTGTGCACAGATCCAGACGTTAATACTGGCTGCCCTTGTGTAATGCTTTGAACATGGGCTGGCATATGCAAATATTGGGGGCGTACACCCCGACTGTTACATAACAGTCGGTGTTATGTTGAGATGTGCCTGTTCTTCAGAGGTCTTTTAAACAAATGCGATTTATATAAGAAGGAGGAAACAATGGAGTTTGAGACTCACTGAATGTCATTTCCATGTACTGAACTTTTGTTATTTAACTATGCCAATATAAATTCAATTTTTAATTCTAGGGCACCTTTAATCAATGTTATCCAAAGTTTTAAATAAAAAAGAAAAAAAATTAAAACTGGTAAAACTTATAGGACCAAAGGATTTGTATCTTGTTTCAAAGAATCTGAATACAAATCACTTAAAAAGATCTTGTGTATATTACAAAACAAAATCATTTAGAGATATGAAAACAGAAAAATGCCAGATAAAAGCACAATCACAAGCAGTTTGTTCAATAACAGGGGTTATGAGAAGAGCTCTTTCAAATATAACAACTTGATAATGAAAGTTCAGAATTGAAAGTTGCTGTTTTTAAAGAATTTCATGCTTATTTGGGAACTCACATGTGTCAAAATCCATCTGTCAGTCACTGACTCCAAAAAGTGCACATATGTCATTGCAGTCGGGAGCATGAAATACTGTAGACATTCATGGTAGCATGCATTTTCAACAATTGCTGAAAGAAAATTAATTTAACCAAAGTCAGTGGCCCAGATCCCATATGAAGGGATCACTAATCACCATGGTGAATGGTGACTTCAAACAGACTTCAACTTTAATATCTGTACCATACGAAAGAAATAAAGCCAAATGGGTTCATAATGGAAATACTGATGCTGTTTTTGGAGTTGGTGAGATAATCTTATTTGCAGTTGATTTAATCTAAAGCCGAGTTCAGACTGCACGATTTTAGCCCCGATTTTGGCTCGCCGACAGGTTTTGAGAAATCGCCGACAAATACCCGAAATCACAGGCAAATCGGAGCTCGTTCACGCGAGTGACAACGCAGTGTGAATGAGCAAAGACGCGATATGAGAGAATCGCCGACGAGTCGCCGACGCCCGTGAGATATTTGGCATGCTAAATATCTGGACCTGTCGGCGATTCAAAATCCTGCAGTGTGAAAAGTGTTTTGACTGAAAACTACATCGGCGATGACCGACAGCCAATGAGAGAGCAAATACAGAGCAGCGGGGAGTTCGGGGAGGAGTTATAGACCACAACATCAGCAAGCATGGCTTCATTCACATAAACATTACAATTATATCAAACAGAAACAAAGCACAAACATTTGCTTGACCATCCGCAACAGCAGCACATTGAAAAGTTATTTATTTAGTTCCAACTGTCTTTCCAGAACACACAATCCACAGTCTCCCCAAACATTTCCTTCTCCATATTCTTCTTTTATTTATGTTGTTTTCACTGCAAATCAGCGCACAGGCAATTCATATTTCAAGCTTCTTGCGGACTACTATTTTTAATAATAATCCCACCGTGTGTCTCAATCAGCTCCCTAGTTCAGTAGTCAGGGCACTGATGAGGGTATCAGCCACATTCACTTTCATTATACTGATTCACTAACTAGGGAGCTGATTGAAACGCAGGACCAGTCTCACATGAGAACTCCGGTCTTGAACGCGTGATATCGCGTTTTTTCCTTGTCACGTCTCGCGTGTGTTTGGTTGTGAAACGTAGTTTGCGTGCCAGACAGAGTTGTCGGCGATTCTTCCTATTGTAAAGTCACGCAGTGTGAAACCTTCTGTCGCCGATCCATCGTGCAGTTTGAACACAGCAGCGACTGAATGCTGGCCAAGATAGTCATGCAGTGTGAAAAGAACAGTGACCCGACTACTTTGAAAATCGTGCAGTCTGAACTCGGCTTAAGGCTATGTGGCTGTGAGTCAGTTGTAGTCGTTGTGCTGTCTGTTCATCTCTTCTCTTTTTTCAGTTCTTGTTGTTTCTCTTCAGTGATTCTGCTTGTTAACCACAGGTGTCATCACTAATTATCAATCATCACTTGTAGGTGATTATATTTTATTTCACTAACTGCCACACTGCAGTTTTACTCTCTATAGATTAGGACAAAATAAAAACTGAGCAGTGTTCATTTAACACTATAAAGGGTTTTGCTGTGTACCAATAAACATGCAATATGCGTTTTTCTTTGGAATTTTTGGAAATTTATTTTTGTCTTTATCTAAGAACACACATTAAGAAACATGATATGTAACATACACAATTTTTTATTGTGGTCTACACTCAAAAAAATAACTCTTTGAACGAACATAAAAAAATCATGGAAAGGATTTCCACATGATTAAGTTGCTTTATTTCAGCATTATGCAATTCTGTTATTCCAATTTAATGTACTTACGTTGGGTCAACTTAATTTATTAAGGTTGATTCAACTTATTTACTATGGTTGGGCACAGCTTAATTTTTATAATGTCAGCCCAACTAATTTGCAATGTTTTGGAAAATAAATAAAAAGCAATAAATAAATAGCTTTCATATACATTGATTTTTACAATTAATTCTTCTTGTTTAATTTTGTGACTTATATAACTTTTGTGATGTTCTGTGATAGAAATCTAGATGTGATACTGGATTCATCCTAAATTGCCTTAACCAAAAACATTGTAATGCCCAAATTGATCATAAGTCTATTGGTGGCAATGGTTTTACAATCAACATAGGCTTATAATGCTTTTGGGAAATGCAACCCAGAACACTACCACAGTAATTACTTTCTTATTAAAGTAATTTGAAAGTTTGTTAGCAGGTCCTCAACCCAAGCACAAGTGCAACAATTCACCAAAATGGTAACCCTAAAACTATTGATTAACAGAAACTTTTAAATACCAACATAATAGAACAGTAAACATTAAAAAGTCTTTCCATTTTCTCATCTTCCTAAAAACTGCTTAAAATAACACTTTATTTCAACATTTACACTCCTAGTTCAGCCACTTTGCAAAGCATGATGGGAAGTGAAAATCCTGTTTGATTGAGTCCTGGTTGGGTTTACCTGATTGAAACATGTTATTCCATTAACTTGAAAACATCAAGTTAAGTCAAAGAGTAATCGTTTCAAGTCAATTTAACATGAATGAATCACTTTTAAACCAGAAACCTGACACAATGGTGTTGAATCAAAATAAATTGTTTAAATAAACTGAACAGCATCAAAAAATCTTTTTTTTTTTTTTTTAGTGTAGCTGGGATCACACCATGCACCCCAAAGACAACATATGCTTTTCCACCAGCACTCCAGCATTCTAAGCTGGTCCTAGCATGCAAATCATACCTTACGCTGGTCCACCAGCACAACCACTTCCAAAGCTGGGGACCAGCAACCAGCATCCCATGCTGGTCCCAGCATGCAAAACATAACGTAAGCTGGTGACTAGCAATGTTAACATTTTTCGGCAGGGTTGTGTTTGCTGTTACTCAGAGATGTAATCTAGATGTAACACTATCATACAGTAAGCAGCAATACTGCAAGCCAATTTATAGCTGCAATGTCAACGTTTTGCAGACTTAAAGAATGGGAGGTAAATATATAAATATACCTCTAGGAAATAAATGTGTCATGGCCAGTCAAACTCACTTTTTTGGGGCAATGCCAAAATGTAGCAACCAAAGTGATAAGGAGAGATAAATTTGAAGGAAAAAAGAAAAGAAAATTTGATAAACTAAACTAAACACAAGTCTAACAAATGTTATTTTTGCTCTCAAAGCAATTATAAAAACAAAACTTTACACTTTAGAATATTAAGAGTTTCAAACTTTTTAACGACTAATGATGACTAATAGTAAGCAATCAAGTCAGAGCAAGCAGGTAAATATGCTGTATTGAATTCAATACATAAGAAATAACTCTGTGCAAAATCAGAGCATGGCATCTACAGGTCTGTGCATAGTCATGCTGAAAATGTTGATTCACATGCTAAAGACAGACATAACTGTAACTCTGTCAAGACAACCCTCGGCATGGTAATGGATATGGCGATGCTAATGTATTTTGGCCGAATAGTTCACAAGTTCACACTTATAAATAAGTCAGACAGAATGGTATGCGTATTTGCCGTGCTGTCCGGGGAGAGGGCTCCGAGCTAGGTATTTGGCCCAGGTGAGTGTGAGGAGATGGGGTGGTGGAGGGATGCTGAAAACTGTCAAGGAATCATGGGTGAGTTGACTGTGTTTATAGGCCTGCACTCATGCTGATTGGGTAGATAATGTTGATTACTGACTGTTGACATCTGGTTGAGATGACGTGTTGATTGGATAGATCATTTGAAGATGCTCCTCCCGAACTTTGTTCATCATTGCTGCGTTCCAATTCGCCTACTTATACTACGCCCTAAAAGTATGTACTCTGTGAACAAAAAGTACTTACTTTTGAGTGTGTAGCAAAAGAGTAGACAAGCTTTGGGACATACTAACACGTCATACAATCGCGTCTTTTCTCTCTGTCGCATCCTGTCACTGTAAACTGGCCTGTCAATCATCTTACATCCTCCACATTTCATTTAGTTAATTTCCTACCGTATCGGAGAGAAATACAGCAGGTTGATATGCAGTCGCGAGTCTTTCATGTGGAGAACTCTCCTCATATTAATGCATAATGATGCATTTAAAAGTTAATGGCCATTCGGATCTTTATAAAAGTCCACATTGGTATTTGCAGATGAAAAATAACACGGGTAACATTAAATATATATTTTCTATCAGGTTAAACTGATTATTAGTCACTCAAATCTCTCAGCGTCGATCGTGTATATCCGCCATGTTTTGTAGTTTTTTAACACTTTTTACTCGTGTTTGTAGTTCTGAACTGAATCCTCGTCCAATGTGCAATGGGTTGTGGGCAATATTATCCTTTATAGTGTGCACGGATCCACACTTCGAAAATCTACCGGAAATAGTAGACCATCCGGGGACTTTTGGCATACTCTTTTCAACATACTATGCTTTGGGACACACTTATTTTAATCTCACATACTATTTAGGATGGATAGTATGGACATTGGAACGCAGGGAGAATGTGCTATGCTGCTGCTGCTGCTGCAGAGCAAGTACAGAGACTTGCTACTGCTAATATATTCACAGACATTACTGTGAGCATTGTAAGACATGCTGCTGCTGCACATATAACATACATGAAATAACTGCCCATAGCAGATCTATACAGGTGAAGCTGGGGCAGGTGGAGGGTTTCTGGAGGTGTGCTGCAGACTGCTAACAGCAAACACTACCAGTATTTGCGTTAATGTAACAGCAACCAATCAGCTGCGCTATGTAGATAACGATGTGATCTCTACCAAATTGAGTTAAGGACCTATCAACCTGCACCATCTAGAGAGACAACTAGTAGATCATGTGTGTTGTGCAATGGCTCCAGCGGCCTCATTCAGCTCCCACAACACTCTGTCCTGCTCTGCTTCATACTACAGTAACGTTAGTGTTAGAAAGTATCTTGGGAATGGATAGGCCTAATCAAAAAGTGCACAAATTAATCCACTTGGTGGTTCAAGGGGACAACTCAGAGTGGATGTCCTTCAAAATGTTTTGTCTTTTTTGACGTCTCTGAATCCCCAACAGTAAAGAAATGGTTATTCCTCTAAATAACACAGCTTATGGTCACCATTGACTAATTATATGGATACTGGTAAGCCAACCACTGAAGTTTGTTGTGTGGTGTAGATAGATCCACTTGTAGTTATATTTTGAGTAGCTCTTACAATAATATGTAAATATGGTTAAAGGGTTAGTGAAAAAAAAATGAAATTTCTGTCAGTAATTACTCACCCTCATGTTGTCCCAAACCCGTAAGACATCTTCCAAAATCTGGCAGTAGGCCTAAGTTTTGGAAGATCATTTTAAGTCCATCTCTGCAAGACAGACATTCCAGGATAAGAGATGGACTAAAAGTGAACTCCCACACCTTACTGCCAGATTTTGGAAGATAAATTCTTCAAACAGTGTTACAAAAGAATGTGGTGCTGGTCCTTCAGGAGTCACTCTCAAGCTGTCTGTCTATAAGGCCTATAAAAAACCAGGCTTCATGTATTTTATAACACTTCAGCTTGTGATTCTTATTAAGTGCTGGTCATTTTTTAGGATTCTTTATCTAACCTAATGCCTCGTTTCCACTGAGCGGTACGGTACGGTACACATTTTTTTCCGTTTCCATTGTCAAAAGTTGTGAATGGTACCCTAATTCCGAACTGTACCGTACCACTTTTTTGGGACCCTTTCGTTGGGGTACCAAGCACAACAGTACTGTACCAAAAGGGTGGAGCTACACTCTGCAGAACGTTGATTGGTTGACAGAGAATCGTCACTTGCGCGTGCTGACAACACAAGAGGCGCCACACACAAATGTGGTTCAGACAATGCATGCATTAATTATCTTCACTTCATGTAGGCTATATAACAAAACAAAATATAAAACACAACCCTGCCTCTTTTCGTTTTTATTTAAAAACTATGAAACCTATTAATGTGTGGTTCAGGCAATATGTGCACATGTACTCTGATTATCTTCACTGTATGTAGCCTATAATGAAATGACATGAAATAAGACAAAACAGCCTTCTCTTTTTGCTAAACCTCAGTTTTAATTATCAATAATAACCATTATAAATAAAATATGAGAAGCTATAGGCTACAATAAGAAATAAAGACAAGCAAACAATTCAGTCAAACGTACAGCACACTACAACGGTAAAGTTAAATAAATATATAGTTATAAAACTTCATTTTCCCCTCGGCCAAAACGATTTGCCCGGGAACAAATTATAAATTCATGAGACCAAAGATTGCCCGTTATACACAAGATGAATGATATCTTGTTTTTAACCATTACAGAGACATCAGAGCCAGCGGCGAATGTCAGAAGGACTAGCCGAGGTACAGCTGCTCTTGGCTGGGTACATGAGCACCGAGCGCCCGGTGATCGCCTGATCGCTATCTTTATAAATTAACCACATATTTGAGATTTAAACAACTACATTCTCGCCTGAAAAACTTTTAAAACTACATTTCATGACACAGTAAAATAGTTTTAAAATTACGCGGGTTTTCTCCTCCGCTTGCTGGTAGGTGCTGCGGCATGGACGTCTGAACTTTGCAATCTTGGTATTCTGAAACGCCGAATGCAAAACTCGTCTTCTTTTTGTGACAGACAGCCTCAAGCCGAGAAGCAAGAACAAGATCAGCTGTAGTATGTCCTCCATTGTTGTTTACTATATCGTTTTCTTCTTCGCGCGAGAATGACGTCGATCACTATTTTCTGGCTACACCACGCCTATCAAGTAAGGATACTGTTTGCAGTGGAAACGCAAGCCTGATCAAGGTGTACCGCTCCGAACCGTACCGAACTGTACCGAACCGAACCGTACCGCTCAGTGGAAACGAGGCATAAGTCTCTGAGATCCTGACACCTTGCACTTCTAGAGACTCCAGGTAGGTTGCAGTTCTGGAAAATGGTGGTGCTGAAGACTAAAGGGTTCCTGATGGTTTCACACTTAATTCTTCACCTTAATTCTTAATTATTTTGCAGTTAACATGTTTTCTTTTCCAGCTGTTTTTGTATGACCTGCTGACCCAATGAGCATTTTGCTGTCCCTTGGTCATTTTGACTTTTCGGTTTGAGTTAAATCTCTTTTTTGGCTCATTTTGCCTGTAAAAGAAAGCCTGCGTATTAATTCTGCACACCTGAATATAAGGCATTTTTAATTTCCAGCCTTCATGAACAATTATATCACTTATAAATGATTAAAAACCATTTTAATAGTAGTTATTAAGATTGATGTGGATTAGAATTGGTAAAATGTGCTTGGAAAAAAAATATGATCAGAAAATCAACTTGCCTAATAATTCTGCACACAGTGTATTTCTCATGGCCACTAGTTAAATGTGTAAACAACCTGCGCAACCATAGCAACCTGGAATTATCAGAAATGGATAAGACTATAATAATATTTATTTTTAATTAAGAAGGAAAAATAAGAGTGGAATTAAGGAATGATTATATATAAATATATATATATATATACACACACACACAAACAGTCGTGCTCAATTATTCATACCCTTGGTAAATATGACCAAAGAATGCTGTGAAAATAAATCTGCATCGTTAGTACTTTTGATTTCACTGGAGAATAATAATTTTAAATGGGGGGGGGGAAATCTCATTATTAGAGAAATGTTTTTCTCTAATACACACTGCTCACAATTAATCATACCCTTTTATTCAATACTTTTTGCAACCTCCTTTTCCTCCTGATAACAGCTCTGAGTCTTCACCTACAGTATAATGCCTGATGAGTTTGGAGAACACCTGACAAGAGGTCAGAGACCATTCCTTCATGCAGAATCTCTCCAGATCCTTCAGATTCCCAGCTCCATGTTGGTGCTTCTTCTCTTCAGTTCACTCCACTCATTTTTTTAATTGTTCAGGTCAGGGGACTGGGATGGCCATGGCAGAAGCTTGGTTTTGTGTTCAGTGATCCATTTGTGTGTTTGTTTTGATGTTTGTTTTGGATCATTGTCCTGATGAAAGATCCAACCATAGCCTATTATATGACTTCTAACAGGGACAGTCAGGTTTGATTTTTTTATCTGTTGGTAATTGATAGAATCCATGATGCCATGTATCTGAACAAGATGTTCAGGACCTCCAGCAGAAAAATTAGCCCACAACATTAAAGATACAGCAGTATATTTCATTGTACATGGGGTACTTTTTACCCCTGTGTGCACCAAACCCATCTCAAGTGTTTGCTGCTTAAAAAGCCATTTTTTTTTGTTTCATCTGACCATAGAACCCATCCCGTTTGAAGTTCCAGTGTCAGTTACTTTTCAAATGTTCTATGGTCAGATGAAGCAAAAAAAATTGCTTTTTTATTTGCTGTGAGTATTTGTTCTGGTTAATCCCAGAACTGCTGTGAGCATTATGGCCCAGGTCATTTTCAAGCTTCTGTCTCTTTTTTTGACGAAAACTTGATGAAAATTTGTCATAATTTACTCCCTCTAATTCCATCACAAATGAAATATGACATTCATTGTTTATCTGATTGTGTGTGTGTGTGTGTGTGTGTGTGTGTGTGTGTGTGTGTTTGTGTTTGTGTGTGTGTGTAAGTCAGGGAAGCATATTCAACACCAGCATGTTTAAGAATGCAAGCCAGCAAGAAAAAAATTGTACTAGCTATTCATCAACCAGCTGACACTGTGTGTCATGCGATATAAACATTACTCAAAACATTTTCATCCTTCTTACTAAGACCACAGCTATGCATTACCTGCATCTCCCACTGGTTTAAAGACCAGACTCTGTGAAGCTTTGGCTATAGGGTGGAGAGTCTGGAGCGAGAGATGAGGAATTTGAAGGACCGAGAACAGAGGGGAAAGAGAACTGTGCATGATCTTCTTGAGATCTCAATTTCTGGTAAAAAACAAACGAAAAAAAAAAAACTTTTTAACTTTATGCATTTCTTATGTGTACACTTTCCCATTATTATTATTACTATTATTATTTCCATTATTATTGCAAAAACACTTACTAGTTAGTCTGTTATAACTGAATTTCAGATCTTCCGATAAACCTCTTGTCAAAACAAGGCCATGAGTACACAAAAGAACAGAGGGAGTTTGCCCTCACTCTCCACTTACATGGCCCAGAAGCCTATAACTATTTGAAAAAGTCTCTCCATCTCAACCTCCCACATCCACATATATTACTTCATTGAATTTGATTGCACAAAATGTTTTAATTTCATTAATTAACTACTTTTCATTTTACAAAGATGGATGAGTTCTGTAGATTCCAAACCTGGCCTCAACATGATGTTGGACATGTTGAAAAGACGACAAGAGGAAGAACCAGCTAAATATGTTGGATGCCATGGCTATCAAAAAACATGTTCATTACAATCCTCATACACAGAAAATGTCTGGATTTGTGGATATGGTGGATAGTATGAATGTAACTGATGTTGCCACCGAGGCTCTTTTTTTATGGTGGTTGGCCTACCTGACCAACTCTCAGTCACCAGATACACAGAAGGTCTTACTGTAATTGTGCATGCCTTGGAGGAACTGCATGAGCGTGGAATTAGAGTGGTGTGTGTCACAATTGATGGACATGCCTACAATATTAGCATGGGCACCCAACTCATTTAAAGGTAAACCCTCTTGAGCTGTTAAAAACCTTTGTCGCACATCCAGTGACTGGTGAGAAGGTGTTTGTGATTATGGATGCTTGCCACATGTTGAAGCTGGCTTGGAATATGTTGCAGGCTTACAGTCCAATAACCAGCAGCACTGGCCAGATCAACTGGACTTTCATTGTTCATTTAGATGATAGTCAAAGACGGACTGCATGCATGTACAGACAACCACGTGCATTTTGATTCCCAGAAGATGAAGGTCTCTTTGGCTGCACAGACGCTCAGTCGCTGTAGCTCTACGCTACGCACAATGGGTCTCATTCATGAAACAAGAGCAGAACGAATTTTTGTGTAAATCGTGTGTAAAGTGGTTCTGGTGTAAATTTTTCCAAATGTTAGCTCGTACGAAAGAAATCTACACCTGCTCCCAGCCACGCGTAAATAGTGCGTTTAACATCCGAACGTTTTGCTCATTAATAAGGCTGCATTTTAATTCACCTTAATAAGGTACAGATTTACAGCATTTTGAAAAAAATATTATATATAGTAATTACATACGGTTTTTCTTTTTACTTTTGTTGTGAGAGCCAGTATTAAGCTGCGTTCACGTCACCTTGTATTTACCGCTATCTTGAAATGACGTTATATTCGGAGCTGTTCAAGTCCTTTTGGTCCTTGGACTGGAAATTATGCGTTTCCATGGCACCACTATCAACGCCTAATAAATCAATCTACAGCGGTCAGGTGGTATAGTGGCCACATGTTACATGTGGGAGCTTTCAGAAAACTCCCAGCTTACAAACTGTAATTACGAACTCTACGAGGACGTGAACGCTTTTTACAAGCTAGAATCTTGTAACTACAGGAATTACGAGGCCGCGTGAACGCACCTATAGCATCTGCAAACGGAGCACTTTAATCAAATAATGAATTGATTTCAATAGGTATGGGCAAACTATAGAACTTGTTTCCTATAAAATGGCCAAAATCCTTCATTTGGTGTCGTAAAATGATGCCCATATATAGTTGTCTGTCGGATTTAATGGGCGGGATTTATGGTAATTGAGAATGAACGCGCACGCGCGTCCCATTTAGGACTGATTGGAATTCATTAACACACACACATTTCACTATCACTTCTGACGTTTACGAAGTATTTGTGAATCAGGAGGAGAGTTTTCGGGAAAGTCTGTTTACGCGCAAATCACTCACATATTTACTCGTATATTTACGAATGTTTCATGAATGAGACCCATTGAGAGACCTTGGCTATTCACAGTTTAAACACTGTGAAGCAATGGCTGAATTCATTGAGGTAATATTATGCCAAAATGGGGATGAATCAAATGCTTTCTCTTGATGCAAACATTTGCTTTTTGATGATTGACAGGCTCTTTGACACGAACAGCCGCAATCCACGTGCCAAAGGGTTCAAAAGTCCCCTTGGTTCTTTGAATTGGAGTGATAGAGTTCTTGTTGAGATCCAGGGAATATTTGATCAGTTTGGTGATGAAAGATGGCACACCCCTTTAACAAATCAAAGAGTTTATTTAAAATTGTCAAGCTTTTGTTCATGTGAAGAGTTCACAAGTTCATGCTATCTTAAGTTCATATGATGCTCTTGATTCCTTGTTCTGATCTTTTCACTGACTCTTTGTTTTTTTTCAGTTCTTACAGGTGGCAAAATGGTATGTATGGCACTATGTTCATATTTTCAAGCCTTCCCAGTTCTGGTCTAAAATTGTTCCTAGTTGGA
Organism: Chanodichthys erythropterus; assembly: GCF_024489055.1. NCBI lineage: Eukaryota > Metazoa > Chordata > Actinopteri > Cypriniformes > Xenocyprididae > Chanodichthys > Chanodichthys erythropterus. Next base: position 21,705,354 of record NC_090227.1, read on the forward strand.
TAAATGTCCTAGAGGTAAATCATTTGCTTAAAAGTTCCTCACCCTGTCACTAATTTATACTCTTAAGGAGCTTGCAGTAATTTTGCGATATGCACCATATTTTATGTACTAGGAAAATACAATTATCAACCAGAGACATTGTAATGGGGTGGCTTCTTGAGAATCATCCCTGAATGTTTTCTCAAAAGCCCCAAAGTTTTTGGATTTTACAAATAACTTTGTATCATTTGCCCTCGGTCTCTCTAACTAATCTTCTCTACAAGAAGCAAATGTTATATTATTAGAGCTATCTATTGGTCACCGCAATAGCATGTCAATGTGTTGTCACATCAAGACCATTTACAATATTCACTGAACAAAATTACATTGTACTCTCTTAAGAGTATCTTGATTTTGGCATGATAATATTGACAAAACATTTTCTTTTGAAGGTGCCTGTCTGTCATAGGGTTCATCATCAATATTGACACCCTAATGTTGATGATTCCTGAACAGCTACGATTTCAGCGGTACATCTGCACTTACCGATTTAGCCAGGATCACTTGGATCTCCTCTTCAATTCAATTCGGGCATCAAGTAGGGATTTCAAAAATTTAGAAATTATAAAAATATAATCTGAAAAGAGTAAATATGAACTATTCCTTAAGTAAGTGTGTGTGTGTTTAGGGGGATGGAATAACAATCCTACTGCAGGCCAGTTTCAGGGCATTTTCTGGAGTTTCATGTTCCGGTACGGTGTCTCTCCAAACACTTCAGGGAACGTGGCACCACAGGATGAGACCATGTCGCTATCAGCTGATGAAATGTCATCTCTAGCAGTAGACGAGTCTGAGGAGCTTCCATGCCCTTTTATGAACGTTTCTGCACTTGTGTGTGACCACAGCTGCCTGCCAACCCGTTTTGGTAGCCTTGTGGACAATGCCCTTGTGTAGATTTCTGGTTTTGTGGTGCGTCATGGTAGCTTGGTGGCAGATGCTGCGCCTGGTTCATTTGACCAGAACTACCACTTACTTACTCTAAAAAACAATGGAGGGATGATGATTCCTTCTGAGGGTACAGTAAAAGTGGTCAGATCAACAGAACGGTTCATTCGCAGTCATCCTCCGGGGAAAGCCTTCAGAGTGTCTTTGATCAATCAGTTTGTCCAAGCTGAGATTAGTTCGGAGGATGTTTTTTTTTCTCATGGAGCACATTCAGGAAACACAGTTTGGAATTGACATTTTTCTCTCTTGTCATTTGTTGTTTCTGTCTTTCACAAACTGAGGATGCACCACATGAAACTGAACACTCTTACACAATAGAGTGGCAACTCAAGAAAAAAGCTCTGCAAAGCAGTTCAATTCAAAGGCTTTTAGCTCTAACTCCCTGTGACCCTACAAAGGATCAGCGATTTTAGATGATTGATGGAAACTATATAGAATTTTGTTATTATTATTATACCAATATTATATTATTATTGTACTAATCACTATTTAATTTATTATTTTTATTATTGTCTATATTAATCTGCAATTGGTTACATTGTATATGCTATTATTATTATTATTATTATTATACCAATACTATTATATTATACCACTTGAAATTATCAATCTAGTATAGTTATGCTATTACAGGTGCTGGTCATATAATTAGAATATCATCAAAAAGTTGATTTATTTCACTAATTCCATTCAAAAAGTGAAACTTGTATATTATATTCATTCATTACACACAGACTGATTTATTTCAAATGTTTATTTCTTTTAATTTTGATGATTATAACTGACAACTAAGGAAAATCCCAAATTCAGTATCTCAGAAAATTAGAATATTACTTAAGACCAATACAAAGAAAGGATTTTTAGAAATCTTGGCTGAAAAGTACGAACATGAAAAGTATGAGCATGTAAAACACTCAATACTTAGTTGGGGCTCCTTTTGGCTGAATTACTGCAGCAATGTGACGTGGCATGAAGTTGATCAGTCTGTGGCACTGCTCAGGTGTTATGAGAGCCCAGGTTGCTCTGATAGTGGCCTTCAGCTCTTCTGCATTGTTGGGCCTGGCATATCGCATCTTCCTCTTCACATAAAGAAAAACAGGATGAAGAGGAAAACGATGATGAAGAAGAAACTAGATATAGATATTTTTCGTTAGTTCGTTTTTGTAGGTTTGTGAGAGCTATTTTCTGTTAAATTTGGATTGCAAATATAGCAGAGGTATTTTTTTTAGTTATTTATTATTTTTCTAATACAGAAGAGACATTATTTATATCATTATTTCATTCGTTATTTTTGAAACTTGTCATAATAAAACATGTTGAGTACCCTCTGAGAAGCCTATCTGAATTTGTGTCTTTGGTTATAGATAGTATTTTGTAATATAACAATTTTCTATCCATACAGAGGAGGCATAGGCCTACTTTAAATGTATTGAAATTATAAGGCATCTTTGAGTAAATTTCGAGTATCATTTGAGTATCTCATTGCCGGGCCGAGTGTCCTGGTTTTCGGTAATCAAAATATGGTCACCCTAAAATATGCGGACTCGTTGTCATATCGCAGCAAGGTTCCAAAGCGGCCAATAGGGCGTCTATGTATTTATTATGTCTATGTGTACAACGTTTATTAAAATTACATTATATTTTAGATTATCAAAGGTTTACTCACCACTAGCAAGTTATTTTGGTCTTCTGGCAATAGAGTGCCCCCAGGGATGACGCGTTTTTGTAGGCAAAACCCGGAAGCGAGTTAGCATTTTAGGACTTCCGGTTCCAAGTCTATGGGTTTTTTGAATGGGTTTCTGCTAAATCGCCTGAAATAAGGTCTGTGGTTAACAAAGCCTCTAAATACTTTCACGTTTTGATCTATGACATAAAACACACCAGTTATAACCCACTTGTGATTTTTTTAACTTTTACTGTGTCTTCAAATCGGCAGTTGCTAACAAATTGCTAAAAGGGACTACTTCCTTTGGTGGGGACTTTAGACGTCATCATAACAAACGGGACATTTGGACTGCATTTCTCATGAAAAAGTGGAAAAGTATTCATAACAGCGCAGATCATAATCAGCGAGCATGTTTTTAAATAACGTTGTTTTTTAAATACAGTTTGAGGAAGCTTGAATGGTGACGACGTTGATCCGCGACCATGGTGTGCTGTAGTCCGTTTATAGCCTACTATTAGCTTTTTATATCTGACCACTTTATTTAGGCTTCAAAATCTATAAATGTTGTGTTAACTTGTAAAGATTATCTTGATAGACAGAACGTGTGTCATAACACTTTGTTAAACACAGAGCTTATTTTCTGCGATTTTCCAAAAGTCTATGGGAAAAATTAATAGGCTTTCAGTCGAGGGAACCCGTGCGCCGCTAACTTCCGGGTTGGCCTACAAAAACGCGTCATCCCTGGGGCACTCTATTAGCAGTAGCCTACAGAAAGCCCGCCAGGTGTCGTCATTATGTCAAAGCTAGCACGTCTTGAAACTCATATAGCAGAAATAATGTTAAGTGACAATTCCACGCAAAGGTCATCTTTACAATGAAAAAAAAAAAAGTTTTAACCAAAAGAACAAAACCCTTTTTAAGTTGTCCATTTAGGTCTGTAATATTCTGTATTAATGTGCACTAACAGAAATTTTAACAAAATTGCCTTGTTTATCCACAATATATGTGGTAAGCAACAATGCTTAAATTCAATTTTCAACCAACCATATTTCATGCTTTCAAAAAAGGGATCAAAGACCCCCTTTTTTAAACTTTATTTTAACAGTAAGCATTGTGTAGAAAGATGGAGGCATGCCTGAGAAATACATACACTCATTTTGTCATAACAGCACTGCCTGTTGAATTTATAAGGGCTGGAATAAAGAGGTCATGACGCTTCAGTGCTCTGTCACGTCCGTAACGTTTTAATGATTAAGTTTATGTCATATAACAATTATAAATGCAAATAACGTGAAACTTTATATGCAAAGCTAAATTATGTTTATGCTTATTAGGATCAACAATTTATTTCACTACGTTGCTCTGAACAACCATAATAAGCGTTACGGACGTGACCGTTATGGACGCTTCATATTAAATCCTATGAGATTGCTTCTTTATATTGCTATCATCTCCTTCAGGCTTATATCAGAACATATTCAGTAATCACAATACTCTTTGTGCTTTGTTAGTTTTAATATGAAAAAGGTTTAACTTTCAAATACAGTCGATTTTATAACAAAATTTAAACAATAGATGTCGCTCTTTAATAGCCTACGGCGCGTGACAGATTAGCTACTGCAGCGCCTGTAAGCGGCGGATCAGGCGCACATGAACCGATCTTCTCTTCCTCTTGCCAGTTACAGAACGAAATATGAATATGAACATCAAAAGGTAGGCCTATATGATACAGTACAACTTATAGAAGAGCATTGTGTCTCATAGGACACTTCCCTCGGGAATTCGGATGTCGCGTTTTTACCTGTTGGTTAAAAAATGAATAGCCTAGCCTATTGATCACAATCCGCGCGATCAAGCTGAAAAAATAAAAATAATAAGATTGCAATAATTTTGACTTGAAATAAATTTTTATCATTTTGACTCAAGACTCCGCTTTAAACTGTAAAAACTGGCCGAAAAAAAAACGTGTGGTCATTTAGACACAAAACATAAAACTGACATGAGTGCCCCAGGGATGACGTGTTTTTGTAGGCCAACCCGGAAGTTAGCGGCGCACGGGTTCCCTCGACTGAAAGCCTATTAATTTTTCCCATTGACTTTTGGAAAATCGCAGAAAATAAGCTCTGTGTTTAACAAAGTGTTATGACACTTACACGTTTTGTCTATCAAGATCATTTTTACAAGTTAACAACATTTATAGATTTTGAAGCCTAAATAAAGTCGTCAGATATAAAAGGCTAACAGTAGGCTATAAACGGACTACAGCACACCATGGTCGCAGATCAACGTTGTCACCACCAAGATTCCTCAAACTGTATTTAAAAAAACAACTCTATTTTAAAATTTGCTCACTGATTATGATCTGCGCTGTGTATGAATACTTATCCACTTTTTCATGATAACAGCAGTCCAAATGTCCTGTTTGTCATGATGACGTCTAAAGTCCCCGCCAAAGGTAGTCCCTTTTAGCAATTTGTTAGTTACCGCCGATTTGAAGACACAGTAAAAGTTTAAAAAAAACACAAGTGGGTTATAACTGGTATGTTTTATGTCATAGATCAAAACGTGAAAGTATTTAGAGGCTTTGTTAACCACAGACCTTATTTCAGGCGATTTAGCAAAAACCCATAGACTTTACGGCGTTGGAACCGGAAGTCCTAAAATGCTCATTTCCGGGTTTTGCACTCTATTTGCGTGTCTCTCTTTAAGAGCCAATAAAAATTGAATCCATATAGGTAGCACAAAAATTCTTTTTGCATACAAAACCAGAGACTTTAAACTTTCATATCAAGCCTCCAACATGCTTCTGTTGCGTTGTTTTCACCCTCTAATGAGTCTGAGTAATATGCGTTTACAACAAAAACAGCACAGCCGCTAACTGAATACAAGTATATTTCACATGCTCATAACTTCATGAAAAATGCACACAAAAATGGCTCATCAATATTTAAAGCAGATTCTCAAGATTAAAATGAATCCAAAATCAAATATTAATCATATTGTGTTGATCACAAGATATTACTCACGGAATGATTTAACATAACTTACTTGGCTAAAAATACGTCTCTCATCTCTCCGGGATGCAGTGTGTATCCAATGTTCCCGGACCCATCCATGTACGTTTTCCAACGTGGAATAACACAAAATAGATATAATTTTAAAGCTTAGAATCTCATCTTTTTAGTGCATCTAACCATTTTGAAAAACTCCTAACGAGTGCTGAGAAGTGCCTCTAAACCAGAGTTTACCGTCCGTTGGCGCCACCTGGCTGCGGAAAAAATGAATAACAATTTTTTTTAACTATTCATGCTATCGCCACGAAATTTTAACCAGATGCAGCTGACATAGGAGAACATACGGTGGCCGAGAGAGCTCAACGCGCTGCAAATAAAGAAAACATCTTCATCAGTTTGACAACACACGCGCTGCAAACTCCACAACACTTACAAATAGTGAAACGCGCTGCAAATAAAGAAAACATCTTCATCAGTTTGACAACACATGCGCTGCAAACTCAACAACACTTACAAATAGTGAAACGCGCTGCAAATAAAGAAAACATCTTCATCAGTTTGACAACACATGCGCTGCAAACTCCACAACACTTACAAATAGTGAAACGCGCTGCAAATAAAGAAAACATCTTCATCAGTTTGACAACACACGCGCTGCAAACTCAACAACACTTACAAATAGTGAAACGCGCTGCAAATAAAGATAACATCTTCATCAGTTTGACAACACATGCGCTGCAAACTCCACAACACTTACAAAAAGAAAAACGCGCTGCAAATAAAGAAAACATCTTCATCAGTTTGACAACACATGCGCTGCAAACTCAACAACACTTACAAATAGTGAAACGCGCTGCAAATAAAGATAACATCTTCATCAGTTTGACAACACATGCGCTGCAAACTCCACAACACTTACAAATAGTGAAACGCGCTGCAAATAAAGAAAACATGTGGAGTTTGCAGCGCGTGTGTTGTCAAACTGATGAAAATGTTTTCTTTATTTGCAGCGCGTTTTTCTTTTTGTAAGTGTTGTGGAGTTTGCAGCGCGTGTGTTGTCAAACTGATGAAGATGTTTTCTTTATTTGCAGCGCGTTTCACTATTTGTAAGTGTTGTGGAGTTTGCAGCGCATGTGTTGTCAAACTGATGAAGATGTTTTCTTTATTTGCAGCGCGTTTCACTATTTGTAAGTGTTGTGGAGTTTGCAGCGCATGTATTGTCAAACTGATCAAGATGTTTTCTTTATTTGCAGCGCGTTTCACTATTTGTAAGTGTTGTGGAGTTTGCAGCGCATGTATTGTCAAACTGATGAAGATGTTTTCTTTATTTGCAGCGCGTTTCACTATTTGTAAGTGTTGTGGAGTTTGCAGCGCATGTATTGTCAAACTGATGAAGATGTTTTCTTTATTTGCAGCGCGTTTCACTATTTGTAAGTGTTGTGGAGTTTGCAGCGCATGTGTTGTCAAACTGATGAAGATGTTTTCTTTATTTGCAGCGCGTTTCACTATTTGTAAGTGTTGTGGAGTTTGCAGCGCATGTATTGTCAAACTGATGAAGATGTTTTCTTTATTTGCAGCGCGTTTCACTATTTGTAAGTGTTGTGGAGTTTGCAGCGCATGTATTGTCAAACTGATCAAGATGTTTTCTCATTTGCAGCGCGTTGAGCTCTCTCGGCCACCGTAAGAACATCACCAAAAAAGAATTTTTAAGCAATCTTATTGTGTTCCTGAGTTATTCCATGTCAAATAAAAAAAGAAAAAATATTTTTAAAAAATGATATATTTTTTGTCTTTTATCAGCTGTTTCTCAGCAAGAATATGTCCAAATGTAATGTAATTTATATTTTCTTAAAATGTTTTCTATCAAATGATACCTACTTTTTGACTCTCCTTGCTAAAGTTTTGGAGTTATGAGTCTTTACTTTTGTGTGTCGCTCAGAAAAAAAAAAGAAAAAGAAAAAAAAACTCTAAAAAAGCCTTCAGGTCTTAAAGGGTTAAATACGTTCGTTGACTTAAGACCATAGACACAACACATAAGACGCTCTTTTTCGCCACCTGCTGGCGTATGTAATATGAAGAATTGGTCATCTGAACGAATAATTTTGAACGAACTGAAAATGATTTGTTCAGTTTCAGTTCGTTCACCAAAATGATTCGTTCAGATGACCATTTCTTCATATTACATACGCCAGCAGGTGGCGAAAAAGAGCGTCTTATGTGGTCTTAAGCATAGACATCATATAGGTAGACGCCCTATTGGCCGCTGGGCGATGAGATTTGCGGCCGCCATCTTAGACCGGTCGTACTCCTAAACTGCGTCCCAATTCGCCTACTTATACTACGTCCTAAAAGCATTTACTGTTTTTGTAAAGAAAAAGTACATACTTTTGAGTGTGTAGCAGAAGAGTAGACAAGCTTTGGGACATACTACCTCGTTATAACTGCATCTTTAATTGACGTTTCCGTCGCTTATTTACGCAACCTATAACTGTTTAAACTACCCTGTCAATCATCTTGTCACAGTTAAAATCCTCCACATTCAATTAAATTTATTTTCCTACCATTTCGCAGAGAAATGTAGTCGCACGTTGATCTGCCAGTCATGGGTCTTTCATGCAGAGAATTCTCCTCATCTTTGCATAATGATGCATTTAAAAATTAATGACCAACGCATCATTATGAAAGTACACAATGCTGTTGCAGATGAAATATAATGTGGATAACATTTAATAAATATCTTTTCGTCAGGTTATATTGATTATTAATTATTCAAGCCCCTTTATCTTAACCACTCTGCTTAACCGTCGAACCTCGCAAGTGTTTTCCACATAATTTAGCCTACTATTCAGATCAGAAAGAAGTTCGAAAGCACTTGTTAGAATGCGCTCAATGCACGAAACTTACTTTTAGCGTTAGGTAACGTTAAGTGCCTATTACCAACACAATCCAATCTGAAGTTATACATACATTGTTCGACCGGACATAATAACTGTTATTTGTGTTTGTGCACGTGATATCAGGAAGCAATGTATTCACACATGACGGCAAAGCGCAAATCGAGTTACCCCTCCCACTTCTGCTTGTATTACTGAGATATCTTATTTTACTGCAACTATCTGTTTCTGCTTATTTATCATATTTATAGTGTGTGATTTATAAATTACCTTATATCCTACATCACATATTTTGATTTTGGACGTCTGGTCACTTTATATCTTATATCAGAATATTATATAACTGTTAAGCCTACTATGAATATTAAAATACACTGAACAATGTGTCCTGTATCATAGCTACATGAATGACCTTTGCAGCAAAAAAACCCGCGTCAAAATCAGTTAGGTATTCAGTGAGATATGATTAATTAAATGCGCTGACAGCTCATTGCACCTGTCAAACAAGTTACACTGAGTGGAGCTGGCGACCGGTCCAAGATGGCGGCTTCACGGCTCGTCCGTGCCAATAGGCAGTAGCGTTCGATAGGGCGTCTACCTATATGATGTCTATGGTCTTAAGTCTCGAAAGATATTTACACCACTAGTGCATGGCGTCAAAGTACCGCGAGAGCGATTCTAAAAGCATATGGAGCCGTCTGCACTCTGATCACTCTCGCGGTACTTTGATGTCATACACCGATCGGTCTGTGCAAGCGCTGCTTCAAGTCGAATAAGCCTTACATGTCATTCTAAAATTGAAATTAAATTTAAAATCCGGAATCACTGTTGATCAGATTAAGCTAATCAGCAGATACACTTCAAAAAGTCACTCACATGATAGGTTAGCCCTGTGCTGCCGCAGCTAGAGGGAGTCATGGGAAATGTTGTTTTTAGAGTTCAAGCATGTTAAGACACAACTGAGGGGATGGTTTCGTGTAAAACTACAACTCCCATGCACATTCATCTCGGCAGCGGCCACCGTGTTGTTGTTCGTGTGATGTGATGTTGATGTTTTGGCTCAGTTGAGAGGCGTGACGTTTAATGGTAGATTTGCACAGAGGACATTTGCCTTCTTCCCTTCTCCCGCTGCAATTTACCTTTAAAACCGGTAAGGACAGCTAATAAGGCACCTAATGCAGATTAAAGTCACCATAAAGCTAAAGCAGGACTGAGAGATTAAACAGACTCATTCATATTTTGTATTTTTGAGTCAGTTTGTCATTTTGTCTGCTCATCTCTTACCTACAACAGTTCAGTTCACGTAGTGAAGCAGATGTTGAGTTTTGTTGGGTGTTGTTAGAATGCAAATATGTAACAGTTCTAATTTTACATTATATGAGTCTGCATCGATTTTATTTGTCTGAACTGTTCTGAGCTAAGATGTACTCTAAAATAATCCGCTCACTGTTGTCAGCTATATTTATCTATATAACTTATTTTATCTATTTTCTGCATCATGCACCACCCATTTACTTCCCATCCATCTATAACAGGAAGGGGTTTCAAATTCAAAGTATTTCAATACTGTGAAAAAATAATATTCTAAATATGTGTAAAGTATTATTTGAAAAATATTTATTTTCTATTACGTTACTTCATTATTATTTTTCTGCTCACTATAGTACTGTACTGTTAGATATATTATTGGATATATTGGTAAAACTTTACAATAAAGTTCAAACATTAGTTCATGTATTAACTAACATGAACTAACCCTAAGCAATACATTTGTTACTGTATTTACTAATCTTTGTTAACGTTAGTTAATGAAAATACAGTTGTGCATCGTTTGTTCATGTTAGTTCACAGTGCATTTTACTAATGTTAACAAGATTTTAATAATGTACTATTAAAATTAACAAAGATTAATAAATGCTGTATAAGTGCAGGTCATTATTAGTTCATGTTAACTCATTTTAACTAATGAACCATATTGTAAAGTGTTACCATTTATTTAAATCATTTAATTTGTTTTAATCATTTTTTTATTTATTTTGATTTAAATCATTTTATTTACTTTCAAATTTGGCAAGATAAATAGTTACTGTAATCTTATGTTTATTATTCATTTGTTTTTCAAATTTAGTGGTTTTGTTTGGATGATGTTATATATGTGCAATGACACTGTTCTTCTGCTTTTTTGGATGGTTAACAAACCAGAGTGTGCTATTTTAGTTGCCTCTCTCTGAAAAACAAACCAGTGAAACAACCAGATGTTAGTTTTGACTCAGATCTGTGGGTTTTTTTTTAAAGACATAGTTCAACCCAAAATGAATCCTCACATTATTTACTCAGCCTCATGTCTTTCCAAACCTGCTTGATGTTACAGAGTTTTCATTAATTCTAGCATCTCTACTAGTCTTGAAAATGCAGTGCCTCATGGGTTCAAAAACACTTTGCATGAAGTTAAACCAGAATGCACCAGATTTCACTTTACTCTCAGATCTATGATGAAGAAAAAGTTTCTTTATTTGTGTGTAAATCTTCTTATTTATGGAGATCTCTATTTTGTATGGCTTCTGCAAATGCATAATAGCCATTTACCATTGACAGGGTCAACCTGACATTTCCATCCCATAAATGTGCTTTCAGGTAGACTTCATTACAGAGGACAACAACATAAGTTTTGTTTACTTTTGTTTTCTAGCTGGTTGAGAGATGTCTGAAAGCTCCAGTGACACAGAGTCATCCTGTGGATGGACAGTCATTAGCAATGAGGTGATTTTTTTCAATGCTTGGATCGTTACTCATCAGATTTACCTCCAATCTGAGTATAAAAACTTTTTATGATCCTCTTCTGGGTAAATTGTACAAGGCCTGTCAACAAAACACATACATATTTTGCTCCAAAATGTAAAGATAGAAAAATATTAAATTATTATTATTAATATTTGCATAAGGAAAATTTAGCCTATATTGGACCTTTATTGTATTATAATTATTATTTTTTTATTTATTGTGCCAATATTTTCATTTCCACATTTTCTTATTGATTATACTCATTCGATACTCTTTTGATTTTGGGTTGAAATATGACCCATGTTTTTTGTAAGTTTCACTCAATTTTATTTATTTTATATATAAATTATAAATTTTATACATAATTGAGTGAAACTTAGTACAGTGTAATATAGTTATACACATAATTGCCATAGTTTTTACAGTTTACAAAATTTATATATATATATATATATATATATATATATATATATATATATATATATATATACACACATATACCCTGAACTCTCAGTTGATTATCCCAAACCCTGCTTACTTGAGGTATGCTGGTTCCAAAAACGCATTCGGGAGTATGTTCAGCCAACCCAGAGTATGTTCCCAGTTAAGACACCAGGCGACGAATCGATGATTCACCATGGAAACAAGCGTGCCATTCTACTCCCTTCCTCTTTTGTTTAAAGGGGTGGTTGATTATGATTTCACTTTTTTAACTTAAGTTAGTGTAATGTTGCTGTTAGAGCACAAACAACATCTGCAAATTTATGATGCTCAAAGTTAAATGCAAAGGTAAATATTTTCTTTTAAAGAATTCTCTGTTTAAGGACTACAACATATGGCTGGTCGGGACTACAACCAGTTTTTTCCTGGGTTTGTGACATCACTAACCCTAAAATTTACATAAACTCTGCCCCCGAGAACACGCAACAAAGGGGTGAGGCCATGCTATCGCAATACAGTATGTAACACAAAAGCAATAGCATGTCATAAAAGCAAGATGATAACATAAGTTATAACAATAATTAAACTAAACTATACCTGTTCTATCTTAATGCAGCATATATTCTCTGGCTCTGTAGGCATCTTACAGTAGTTCCCACACAAGCGATGTATAGATTATCATAACAGAATATGCTAATCAATGATTTTAAGATAGTCAACTCAACATCAGCTACATAAATTCATTAACAAACCATTCAGAAATGTCCTGTTGCATTCTACATGTTGTCACTTCTTCTTGATCCATCATTGTCTGACTTCGGTTTGAACATAAAAGGCTGAACAGTTTCTGACATTTTCTGAGTCTTTGTGAGGTATAACACTATGTGCTAACACAAGCTCTTGAAACCCCGCGCTCTGCTTCGGAGCATAAGCTGATTTGCATTTAAAAGGACACACAAAATCTGAGCATTTTTGCTCACGCTCAAAAAGTGACAAATTTAACATGCTATAAAAAATTATCTGTGGGGTATTTTGAGCTAAAACTTCACATACACACTCTGGAGACATCAGAGACTTATTTTACATCTTGCAAAAATGAGTTGGCTCCGATGGCCTCACGGGCAGCGCGCCGATATGTAGCGCTAATGCACTTCGGGCGACCCGAGTTCGAGTCCCGGCTTGTGGTCCTTTCCCGATCCGTCCCCCTCTCTCTCTCCCACTTCACTTCTTGTCTGATCACTGTCCTATCATAATAACGGCAAAAACACCAAAAAAAATCTAAAAAACAAAAAAACAAAAACGGCATTATACCACCCCTTGAATGGCAATTTACATAACCTACTTAGTGCACATCACCACCTATTGGGTGGTTGTGCAATCATTTTTTCAATCTTTTTATTTAATAAATAATCGTTATTCAATGAGAACAAGAATTATATTATTTGTTTGATGCTATTTATTTAAAAAGATATCACATATTTATTTTATTATAGAAATTATAGTATAGAAAACATCTAAAAAAAAAACAGATCCATGTGTGAGATGACAATAAAATAAATACATATATTAAAATTGAATAAACATTTAAACATCACCACTTTATAATAGTGCTTTATTATATATATATATATATATATATATATATATATATATATATATATATATATATATATATATATATATATATATATATATATATATATACATACAGTACAGTACAGTACAGTCCAAAAGTTTGGAAGTTTCGTCTGCTCTACATTTATTTAATTAAAAATACAGTAAAAAATCAGTAATATTGTGAAATATTATTACAATTTAAAATAACTGTGTACTATTTAAATATATTTGACAAAGTAATTTATTCCTGTGATGCAAAGCTGAATTTTCAGCATCGTTACTCCAGTCTTCAGTGTCACATGATCCTTCAGAAATCATTCTAATATGCTGATCTGCTGCTCAATAAACATTTATGATTATTTTCAATGTTGAAAACAGTTGTGTACTTTTTTTTTTCAGGATTCCTTGATGAATAGAAAGTTCAAAAGAACAGCATTTATCTGAAATACAAAGCTTCTGTAGCATTATACACTACCGTTCAAAAGTTTGGGGTCAGTAAGAATTGTATTTTTATTTTTTTTAAAACAAATGAAAGAAATGAATACTTTTATTCAGCAAGGATGCATTAAATCAATCAAAAGTGGCAGTAAAGACATTTATAATGTTACAAAAGATTAGATTTCAGATAAACACTGTTCTTTTGAACTTTCTATTCATCAAATAATCCTGAAAAAAAATATTGTACACAAATATTTTGTACAATTGTACACATTAAATGTTTCTTGAGCAGCAGATCAGCATATTATAATTATTTCTGAAGGATCATGTGACACTGAAGACTGGAGTAATGATGCTGAAAATTCAGCTTTGCCATCACAGGAATAAATTACTTTGTGAAATATATTCAAATAGAAAACAGTTATTTTAAATTGTAATAATATTTCACAATATTACTGTTTTTACTGTATTTTTAATTAAATAAATGTAGCCTTGGTGAGCAGACGAAACTTCTTTTAAAAACATCAAAAATCTTAGTGGTTCCAAACTTTTGGACTGTACTGTATGTATATATATATATATATATATATATATAACTGTAACTATATGACAAATTTAGTTACATTAATATAACTTTATTAATTATATAACACGCATCTGAATAACCCTGGAACCGGAGCAGGTTATGTTCAGAGAGCAAGTTGCTATGGGTACTTACATACCCTCAAAGTTACCTCAGTTTTTGGAACCAAAATCCTGTCTTTTAATGTCCCACTTTTAGAAGCCAGTACAGCTGCTTTTTATTTTGTTTACTTAGAAACATAGTGATAGTGATAACCTTGGTGTGTGTGTGTTATAGGGTTCGGACATTGAGACGCTGGGACCGGATAACACTGGAGAGTGTGAGGATAGAGCAGTTAGTCGTGCTCTGGACACACCTGACGGTGAGGATGTCACCCTTTGTGTCATTCAAAATGAATAAACAGAAAACTATTTATTAGGGATGCCCCGATTAAGTTTTTTTTGCCTCTGATCAAAGTCATTGAATATTGAGTATTTGCTGATACCGAGTCAAAAACAAATCAATGTGTACAGGGCCATGCAGAGAGTTTCTTAGGGGCAGGGGCCAAATTAAAAAAAAAGACATCAGTAATGAAATATCTATATATATATATTTTTTTATATATATTTATATATATATATATATATATATTAGTATCTCACAGAAGTGAGTACACCCCTCACATTTTTGTAAATATTTTATATCTTTTCATGTGACAACACTGAAGAAATTACACTTTGCTACAGTGTAAAGTAGTGAGTGTACAGCTTGTATAACAGTGTAAATTTGCTGTCGCCTCAAAATAACTCAACACACAGCAATTAATGTCTAAACCGCTGGCCACTAAAGTGAGTACACCCCTAAGTGAAAATGTCCAAATTGGGCCCAATTAGCCATTTTCTCTCCCTGGTGTCATGTGATTAGTTAGAGTTACAAGGTCTCAGGTGTGAATGGGGAGCAGGTGTGTTAAATTTGGTGTTATCGCTCTCACTCTCTCATACTGGTCACTGGAAGTTCAACATGGCTCCTCATGGCAAAGAACTCTCTGAGGATCTGAAAAATAGAATTGATGCTCTACATAAAGATGGCGTAGGCTATAAGAAGATTGCCAAGACCCTGAAACTGAGCTGCAGCATGGTTGCCAAGATGATACAGTGGTTTAACAGGACAGGTTCCACTCAGAACAGGCCTCGCCATGGTCTACCAAAGAGGTTGAGTGCACATGCTTAGCGTCATATCCAGAGGTTGTGTTTGGGAAATAGACGTATGAGTGCTGCCAGCATACGCCACACACTGCATCAAATTGGTCTGCATGGGTGTCGTCCCAGAAGGAAGACTCTTCTAAAGATGATGCACAAGAAAGCCTACAAACAGTTTGCTGAAGACAAGCAGACTAAGGACATGGATTACTGTAACCATGTCCTGTGGTCTGATGAGACCAAGATAAACTTATTTGGTTCAGATGCTGTCAAGCGTGTGTGGCAGCAACCAGGTGAGGAGTACAAAGACAAGTGTGTCTTGCCTACAGTCAAGCATGTTGGTGGGAGTGTCATGGTCTGGGTCTGCATGAGTGCTGCAGGCACTGGGGAGCTGCAGTTCACTGAGGGAACCATGAATGCCAACATGTACTGTGACATAATGAATGATCCAACATATTGGATTCCAACATGATAACAACCCCAAACACACCTCCAAGATGACCACTGCCTTGCTAAAGAAGCTGAGGGTAAAGGTGATGGACTGGCCAAGCATGTCTCCAGACCTAAACCCTATTGAACATCTGTGGGGCATCCTCAAACCGAAGGTGGAGAAGCGAAAGGTTTTTAACATCCACCAGCTCCATGATGTCGTCATGGAGGAGTGGAAGAGAACTCCAGTGGCAACCTGTGAAACTCAAGTGAACTCCATGCCCAAGAGGGTTAAGGCAGTGCTGGAAAATAATGGTGGCCACACAAAATATTGACACTTTGGGCCCAATTTGGACATTTTCACTGATAACCTCTGTGAACCCATGAATCAAGTCTATAGGTTTTACCTGATCTCTGATCAGTTTTATACATTTGTAGACATTTTAATTAGACATTAGAAGGCCTAAAATTAAAAAGAATAACAGTAGTTAATAGTCTCTTATTGGCCTATTTAGCTGAGTCATCCATGGAACAAACAAAACAAGCCCTGAATTTGAAAAAAGAAGGGATTTTATACATTCACTTAATATTCAGTCTTATATGATTTATAGATTTTACTTTCAACAAAACATTTTCAATGGGTTTGTAAAAGGTGTTTATTTACATAAGTTATTATAGCAAAACACTGTTCTGACAAGGATTCGAACCCAGTCGAGAACACTGTCCACTCCCCCACACACTTCCTTGTTTGGCACAAACAACATGTACGTTATAATTCCTCAACGCTTGTTTGAATCATTGTCAAGGTTATTTCAGATCAACGTGCAAGTGAGATGGGTGTCGGATTGGTTCAAAGCCTCAACACAATTCTGCTCATTTGCTTCAACTGTTTCAGTGTTTCACGCTCTGCCCATCACTAGTTCACAGAGATCATCGCCCCCAGTGGTGAACCATTAAAATTGTAAAAATGTTTTGAAACACTTATGACCTAACAAAGCCTCGTTTACTGAAATCACGTGACTTTGGCCGTTTGTTACACACTTCGAACCACTGATTCGAAACAGAAGATTCGTAAAGCTTCAAAGCTTAATGAAGCAGTGTTTCAAAATTGCCCATTACTAGAAATTGTTGAATAAAGTCGTTATTTTTTTAATTTTATTTTTTGGCGCACAAAAAGTATTCTCGTCGCTTCATAATGTTAAGGTTGAACCACTGTAGTCACATGAACTGTTTTAAATATGTCTTTAGTACCTTACTGGGCATTGAAAGTGTAAATTAACTTGCTGTCAATGGACACCTCACTACCGCAGTTTAGCAATAATACTGCATTTTACAACATTTTACAATTTGGCTGATTTGGATGTTAAGTTTGGCTTAGGTATAAACGAAAGCACACTGCTGTGAAGGATGGTGCGCTGGGAGGAATGCGGCAGTGGCACAATAATCATTTTACGTAGATCATCTTGTTTTCATAATCGTTGGAAGTAAAAATCGAATTAATTACGGATTAATCGCACAGCCCTACTTGCACGTCAGGCACACACATTTGAGCTTCTTCTTTTCCTCTTAATGGTGAATTTAATGTTTCTTTTTGATTACAGTTCATTGTAGAATGTAGTATTATTGGCTGGTATTTTTGGCTGTGTGTCAGCACACAAAAGCAAAAGGATGAATGTAATGAATGGAATTGCTATTAACATACATGCTAAACCAGGAGTGGTCAAACAAGTTTGAAATATTTAAATGTGTTTTCAGACGAACGGGGTGAGGAGAGTTTGGGAGAGACTTCTCAAGAGCTCACACTGAGAGAGGAGACGACAACAGAGGCAGCACCTGCCCGAGAGGTGTGAATTAAATCCAAAAATTACCTCTTGGCATTCTCCTGTAAGCCAGCTTAAAGACGGCACATTTATGTTTTCTTGCAGGTGGGAGATGATGTGGGTGGAGAAGACCATGTGATTCTTTGCTCTTCCAGTGAGAACTCTGACATCATAACCCTGCCAGACTCTTGTGAGGCAGAGATTGATGCATGGGAGGATCCTGTTGCCAAGCAGGCAAAGGAAGCAAGAAGTGAAAAGTTTTATCTCGGAAGCTCATCAAGCAGCCAGTATACTTTTAGAGATTCAGAGACAAGTGAGTGGAAACTGTTGCCTTCAGTTCATGTTGGAATGCTTGTGTTTACATTCATATGAATGCCACTACGATGCCTTAATTAGCAGTGGAATTATTACAGCTGGGATGATACATCGATTCTCGATCGATACAATGAATCTGGATCGATCCTGATATTTACTCTCTCTAATCGATTCTGAGCTTAGTTTTAACCACAGATGACGCTCTAGGCTAGTTTTTAACCGCACACTCTCAAACGCTCACGAAGAAGAAAGCTGGACAGCGCTAGTGCGTTCGGTCAAAGAATATACACTAGCAAGAAGCGACACTGAATAGAACATTCCATTGCAACACCGGTGCCAAGCAGCGGCCCTGCATTTCCGCCATTTTGTGGTGAAAGCGACTCGGCAGTCCACTAGTTTCTATGGCAATATCAGCTGCTTTGTTAAAAAAAAAAAAAAGCGTACATTAAAGCTGAAATTTGTGTTTAAGTCTTCCACTTTTTTCACAAAACCTTTGCTCTCTAGAAACCCAGTCAGTTTGGGTTAAAATTCTTTAAAAGATCTAGTATTAGCATTAGGCTTATAAACACTGAATTAATACCAACATATGAAATTAAATTAAAGACATGCATCAGGCCATTGGACAATAAATATATGAATATAACAGCTTGATTTTGCAGTTTTGTCTAATTTCCATTAAAACAAAAGTGTCCAAAAGTGGGAATTATGTGATAATGGACAATACATCATGTATTATAAGATCATTATGTTTGTAGCGTGATCCATTAAAACGTACAATATATATATATTTCAATTCAGACCTAGTGGAGTGATACTATTATTACTATTACTCCTCTAGGTCTGAAATATATTGTTCGCTGCAAACATGATGATCTTAAATTTATTAATTTATTAATTTTATTAATTTATTATTAAGTTGCAAAAAATGGAAATACTCAATAAAGTAGGCTAACTACGTTACCTCAGATGATTGAATGGTTGGATTCCACAACTGGTAAAATAAAACATATATAAGACAATACAACATTTACAGTAGGTGCCATCAAATTTACTGATGATTTCATTTGAAAAATGTTCTTTTGCGCTTCTGATTTGGCAGTGAAATTTGCAGATTTTAGGTGTGTAAGATGTGAAGGATTCTATGGTCCAGTTAGTATTTTCACCCCATAATGGCGGCCGCGCTACCGGAGCGCCATCTAGTGGCTGTTGCCCAAAAAGTATCAGAGTGTCGCAGATGGGTTCTATACTCTTTGGTTCGGCTGAGTCTTGTAAGTGGTTAAATATACTTGCGACTCGGCTCAGAATGCTTTTATGATGAACTTTATGAATGATTATTTAAGGTTTAAGTGGTGTGTGTAAAGGAACTGGAAGCAGGCAGTGTACGAGTGTTTCTAAAGCACGTATAGTGGTGCCATCTGCTGTTTAAAAACTAAGCCCAGAATCGATTCGAGAGAGAATCAGGATACATCGGAAAATATCGTGAATATCGAGATTTAATGTATTCTCCCAGCCCTGGGAATTATCTTTAAGGCTGACTTCACGAATTAAAGAAAAAAAATCATGGTGGAAATTAATTGTTATTGATTAAGGGTGCTCCAATCAGGGTTTTGATGGACGATCACCAATTACCAATCACTGAAAGCAGAGATAATAACAATATATCATGAATTGACAACTATTTATTTGTTTGGCAAGCCACATTCCATTCCCTCACTCAAAGGTGATTAGTAACAGCTTAGAGCTTAAAAAATATATATTTCCCCTGATATAAATAAAAATTATAAAGTGTTTATCAACATAGACTAATCACATGTGAAACAACACTGTAGTCTTCACTGCATAAATTAAATATAGAATAACCCTACTAAAACTAAAGAGCAGTGAGTATTAATTTTTTTTTTTTTTTATTCATTCATTTACTTTATATATAAAGCACTTTACAACTGCACCTGGAGACCAAATTGCTGTACAATCAGCATAGAAAAACACATAAAAACAACACACAACCTACTAATACACCGTATACTAGCTCAACCTCTCAGGCTAAAGACAAGTAATTTGTAACACCAGCTTTAAAAACATTTAGAAATGTGATCTCCCTAAGTTCATGTGGCAGACTCTTCCAAAGCCTCAGACCCCTGTTGCGGCCCCCTTTTAACTTTAAATGAGTTCAAGGGACAGAAAGCAATGATTTATCATTTGATCTTGAAGACCTAGGTGCTTTGTGAAGAGCTCAGACACATAAGCAGGAGCCGCCCCATGCACTGCGTTAAAAACATACAGCAGAATTTTATTTTTTATCCTTAAATCCACTGGTAGCCACCTGAGAGAAGCCAAAATAAGAGACATATGATGACGTTTCCAAGCACCCACCAGCAGCCGAGCCACCACATTCTGAACTAATTGCAAACATGATATAGTGGTCTCTAAAGAAGGCAATAACCTTCTTTAAATATTTTCTTGACAGAATAGGCTTTAATCGAGCAATAGACCTAATCTGGATCGATTGCTGCTGGCAGGCGAGGCGAGTGCATTAAAAATGCATTAACTTTTCTAATATAAACGCGGGTCCTACAGCGCTTGCCCGGTCATATTAAAAGTGGTATTTTTTTTAGCTCTTTTGAATTGTGTCCCATCTCTCATTCTGTAGTTTTTTCCTTATTTTCAAATCTCCCTCTTTCTCGTTCTCTCTTCTCGACTGTCATACGCCCCCTAGTGCTGATTGGTTACACGTTTGTTGTTGCCGTCAGTAGGACTGTGATGGTGGCAAATTTTTACTACCGCGAAGGGGGCGTTTTTTTTTTATTTTTTTTATTTTTTTTTATTATATTTTTTATATATATATATATATATATATATATATATATATATATATATATATATATATATATATATATATTAGAGGTTGCGTTAGACTTGCGTTTCGCTGTCATTTTGATGGACAGGATCGTAAAAAAAAAATCCTAATAAATATTAGCCGTCATTTTAAAGGTGCCCTAGATTAAAAAATTTAATTTACCTCGGCATAGTTGAATAACAAGAGTTCAGTACATGGAAATGACATACAGTGAGTCTCAAACTCCATTGTTTCCTCCTTCTTATATAAATCTAATTTGTTTAAACAACCTCCGAGGAACAGGCGAATCTCAACATAACACTGACTGTTACGTAACAGTCAGGATCATTAATATGTACGCCCCCAATATTTGCATATGCCAGCCCATGTTCAATGCAGTACACAAGGGCAGCCAGTATTAACGTCTGGATGTGCACAGCTAAATCAACAAACTAGGTAAGCAAGCAAGGACAACAACAGCTAAAAACAGCAGATGGAGCAATAATAACTGACATGATCCATGATATCATGATATTTTTAGTGATATTTGTAAATTGTCTTTCTAAATGTTTCGTCAGCATGTTGCTAATGTACTGTTAAATGTGGTTAAAGTTACCATAATTTCTTACTGTATTCACGGAGACAAGACTGTCAATAAACACTTGCAGTTTATATAATGCATAAACACAACTTCATTCTTTATAAATCTCTCCAATAGTGTGTAATGTTAGTTTTAGCCATGGAGCACTATCAAACTCATTCAGAATCAAATGTAAACATCCAAATAAATACCATACTTACGTGATTAGACATGTTGCATGACGAACACTTTGTAAAGATCCATTTTTAGGTTTATATTTATGGTGTTTAAGGCAAGCGTGAGCTCTTGGGGTGTGGAGCACGAGATTTAAAGGGGCCGCGTACCCTGAATCAGCGCATTTATAATGATAGGCAGTTAAAAAAAATTATTAAAAAAAATTCTATGAGGTATTTAGAGCTGAAACTTCACAGACACATTCAGGGGACACTTAAGACTTATATTACATCTTTTGAAAACATGTTCTTCGGCACCTTTAATTTTTATATTTTAATGATAAGACATTTTATTCATGAATTTACAGGATAAGCAAATAGGCATAGGCTTGCATTTATTTATACTATGAAAAGAAAGTTAATCAAAGAAAAGCTGCGTCACTTTCAGTTTTCATCTTGAACTCTTGTCACGGATTGTGAGTGAATGCGATCATCCTTTCCTCTTTACTACTGTACAGAACGAAATAAACATGAATGAAATTTAAAAAAATATGTTGAAAGATACATTAGCTTACCGAAATCTGTATCACGTCAGTTCAGTCAGTGTTGCAATCAATGTCACCTAACATTATACCTCAGAAAAGCCATTCGTTGACCATAAACTTATAGTCAGCAAGAAAAATAAAAAAAAACTTAATTAAGTAAGCATGCATAAGTAACTTTATCATTATACAATTTACTTTAACTGGGTGCTCGTCTGTGTGTAATCAAGCGCATCATTTTCATTTTATTCTGGAGACTGAACTCATGCTCTGCTGCCACACTGAAGCACACTCAAACCTACTGGAGAGGGGTGGGAATTACAACATTCTTACATACAAACTACATTATCTGTCAAAATGACGGACGGGCTGCAGATTTTTTCCGTCACCGCTAAACAAATTCCATCAAAGACGGAAATTTTTCAGTTAACGCGATCTCTGAGATATATAAATATATATTATATATGACGTCACACTACCGCCGGTGACACTCCACGACCGTGGCGTGGTTGTCATGCCTACCGTCACAGCCCTAGCCGTCGGCCCGACTAACTTCCAAACAGAGTATTTGACATTCTACTTAGTCCACCTTTAAAGGGATATTTGATCTGTTTCTTTCTTCTGCTGAACATAAAAGAAGATATTTTGAAGAATGTCAGTTGATGGGTCACACTGACTTCCATAGTATTTTTTCCCCATACTATGTAAATCAATAGGGTCCATCAACTGTTTGGATACCCATATTCTTCAAAATATCTTCTTTTGTGTTCAGCAGAAGAAAGACATTCATACATGTTTAGAACAACTTGAGAGTAGGTAAATGATGACAGAATTTTCATTTTTGGGTGAACTATCCCTTTAATACATAACCCACTGTGTTTACACGAATACTCATGAAAACGGGCATTTGCACATATTTCTGTGTATATTTAACCATTTAGGCATGAACTCAAAGATCAAAGTTCACTTTGCTTGTCCTTGTGTTCCACTCCCCTCGTAACGTGCACACAGAAAGCCGCATGGAGAACACAGAACAGTATCTCTTTCAAGGCTTAAAGTAAATGCAGTTTTAATAACTCTTTTTATTATTGAGCATGCCCTGCAGTTTAGCAACAGAAGACTGCATTTTATGACAATCACTGATTTCCCTCATTTGGACGTTAGGTTTGGACTTTTAGGGAGGAACGAAAGCACACCATTGTAAAGGAAAGAAATGCACAGACAGCCCTAGTTTCTTACTGAAACTGCTGTAGAATTGCTGTCATTGCAATGTTTTTCATGTGTTCTTTTTATACGCAAACAGCTTATGATCTGGTGTTTTCAGTGTCTCAGAGATAGAGTTGTCAAAAGTACTGACTTCGGTTCCTATCGGTACTGAAATTTTAAAAATGTGATACTTTGAACGCTGTTGTGCGGATTCGTAAACACTTCTTATTGGCCATTGTGTTGACGCGCTCATCGGATATGTCTGTGATTGGCTACAATGATCAACGCACGGCAGCATTTGAAAGCACACTGAAGTGTTTGAATTTGAAAGCGTTTTGAAAGCGGGAGCATTTGAAAGCAGGTATCCATCACCTGCTTTCAAATGCTCCTGTGTGTATCTGTGTAAGTGCTTGGTGAAGAGCTTCACTGATGACTATTTACGTTTTTTAGTGCTGCAACTAAAGATTATTTAGAAAATCGATTAGTTGGCCGATTATTTTTTCGATTAATCGGATAAAAATCCTTATTTTATTTATTTTTATTTTATTGACCAAAAAAACACTGTATTGCACATCCTGCCCAATGTACTTCAAACAAATGTGCCAATTGAATGCTATGAAAACATACAGTGCTTAATTTATTAGACTAACTAACATAATAAAGAGAGAACACAAATATTTTAGGATTTCTATCAAAAACTTGTTTAAAGCTAAAAATGGTATTGCCATTTATTAGGAAAATAACAAACTGAAACAACTAAATAGTTTCTAAATAATATTCACACATAATATCCAAAAATGTTGTTATTGACTGTAATTGGGCATCTGAAATGTCTGAAGTGTTTTTCAGTGTAGTTTTCCTGCTTTTTTGTAAAACAGTAAAATCAAAAATGTATGGATAACAACAATAAATATGTTGTAGCTTTATAAATACAGCTGTAACAAAAGAGCTTACACATACTGGTGGATTAACCATTACAGATACATGAAAAATAATTTTAGCACCGATACTGATAGTTTAGACTGCCCTGGCCTGTGGCACAAACCTTACATTGGGTATCAGATGTCTAATAACTTTAGCACTGTATACAGTAAATATAGTTTAAATCTCTACTCTACATTAAAAATGAATATAGTAATAAAGATAAAGAAAAACACAAACTCAGTGTTAACCATTAGACAAGATAAATGTTTTGCAGGAACAAACACATTCACTCTGGACACAGTCACCTCTTAAAATGTAAATGCTTGTGTGAATTTGTAACATTTACAGATAAGGATATAGCCGTAGAATGAACGTTTTGTGCTGAGGACATCTGTCAAAGCCATTACACTAATGCATTAGCTTGAAGCATAAAGAATTCTCATGTTTTGATCAGCTTTGATCTTGTACCTTTTCCGCAGCAGCTCACTCTGTTTCCTCCACTATTTTTAGAAGCATTTTTGTCCATAGAAATGCGTTATAATTTGACCCGACTGGCAGAAGTCTTTGTGCACGGTGGGTGGAGCCAACTAATCGATCATGAGAATCGTTGATGAAGATTTTCATAATCGATTATTATCGATTTTATCGAATAGTTGTTGCAGCCCTAATGTTTTTACAGTGTTGATCATTGAAGCCAATATCCGATGAGCCGTGAACACAATGACCAATCAGAGGTGTTTACGAATCCAATCAACTACGCTCAAAGTGCCACGTTTTTAAAATTTCAGTACCAACTTGGTACCGAAGTTGATACTTTTAACAACTCTACTCAGAGCAATAATAATATATATAAATTATTATTATTATTATTGAAAAAAATCTGAAATAATTGTTAAAAAAAAAAAAAATAATTTCATTCACAATTTTAATCAGAAAAAAATTCCCCCCAAATGGTATAGCCCTATGCAAAACTACTCAGCCCAATTAATGAGACAGACTTGTGTGATAAAACTATACTTCCAATCTTTCTCTTTGGCAGTGCGAGAAAGATCAAACATGCATCAATTTCACCTAATGTACATCATTTCCACTTAATTTTGTTGCACTAAGCATCTTGTATTTGTTAATATGTGAAAAAGAGAGAAAGTTGCATTGTAATTACGATTTGTGAAGTGTCCGAAGTGTCTTTTAACATCTGTCACCCATCTTGTCACTTGCTGTTAACCTGAAAAAGCTGGGTGAATTCCCAAGCTGTTTGGGAATATTGTTGGGAAATTATTTTTAGAATTTCCTAGAATCATTCCCTGGAATTCCCAGTGTGTAGATCTTCCCATTGTGTACATGGTATTTTTTTTATGGATGCACCTCACAAAGAAATGTTCAGGTCATATTTCGCAACCAGAAATTATATATTGCAATGCATAAATGTAAATGTTAAAATTTTTGCAAAATTAAATTTTTACGTATAATTTTTATTTTAAAAAATTATGTAATGCTTCATTTCTTAATAATATAATTATAAATTTTTCATATAATTCTTAATTTTCATTTTCATTACAAAATGTTGTTACAATGCAACATTTTGTAATGATCCTAAAATAAGCCCCCCCCCCCTCCTTTTTTTTCTTTTTTTTTTTCTTGCGAAATATAAAAATATTTTCTGTTTATATATGACCCACACATTTTTTAACAGTTTTCATGACATTCGCCGTTGTTGAAATGTTCCTCTCTCTCTCTCGAGTGGCAGCAGACTGGTGTTGGAGTAGATGGGGATTTTCCAAGACGCTGTGGGAATATGGCAGCCAGCTCCACAGTTCTCTCTCTCTCTCAGGTGCTCTGCCATGGGAGTGTGAGCGTGTTATGATCAGCATGCTGATAAAGCTCTGAGGACAGCAAGTGTGTTTGTGAGTGAGTTAAGTGTTGTGGCAAAAATAGGTTCAGCCACATTAACCTGGCTGATGAAACGCCCAGCCAATAGCTGCGAGAAGAGATAACACGTGGAAAAAGCCACGGTAATGTGTTTGTTTGACCTACATTGCAGTGTGCTGTCATATGTGTCGTAATTTTATTTCTTGAATTGACTTGACTGTGAGCTAATTAGTTGTGTCAGTATTTGTGCTCCTGCCATATATTATTCCTCAGATCGTGCATTGTTGTGGAAAGATGTTGTTAATATTCATTAGTGTTTGTAGAATCTTGGTTCCTTCAGGTGTGTTTCCAGTATGCTTAAAACATTTCTTCCTTCTGTATGATGCATTTCTCTTAATATTGATGCAGTAACAGTTTAAGCATAACAAAAAATACAAAGGAGACATTCACAAAAGCTTTAGGCCTGCAGCTGTATTTTTGGAGCACAAGTCATGTGCTGGTTTAGTCGATTAGCTTGTTACTGTAGCGTAAACAGGTCCGTTTTCCTGTGCTGCATCATTGCATGTGAGATGTGTTGTGCAAGCATGTGTTTGCTGTGTGTGTGCAGAAATGAGCTACAGGATTCACTGTTCTGCACTTTGCGTTAAAGGTCCCATTTTTCGTGTTTTTTTGAAGCTTTGATTGTGTTTATAGTGTGCAATATAACATGTTCATGTTTCGCGCGTAAAAAAACACAGTATTTTTCACATAATTTACTCATCTGTATACCGCTGTTTCCACTGTCATAAAAACGGGCTGATGACTTCCTTGTTCTATGAAGTCCCTCCTGCAGAAATACGTAACGAGTTCTGATTGTGCCAGTGGTTCCTGTGTTGTGATTCGACAGCAGCTTAGCGCTCCTTGCCCGGAAAGGTCACGCCTCTTACCATAACGTGGAGATGCATGCGCTCAGTGTTATTGTGAACATGTCTTTAATTTTACCCTATCAATTTGAGCCGGAATCAGACCCGTTGATTGAACTGCGGGATGAAAATAACAGCGTTTCGACGACACAGCGACAAACCATAGACTGTAAAAAAATATGGACGTAGCGTCCGTGACGTCACCTATAGAGTTCTGAACAGCAGTTTTGACGCCTAAACGAGGCCGCGGCCATCTTAGCTGCGCGTCACCGCACGTCACTCCCGGATAACTGAAAATGGGCAAAGAGGCGGGGAGGTGGTTTGAGCTGATATGACTGGTTGCTGAAACCACGCCCGTCTAGCTCGACGTGACCATGTTAGCAAGCAAAGGAGCTATCTATCTGTCTTAGATAAAATATTAATGAAGATAAGTTTTATCATCAGAACGTTCTAAAGGTTTACTGTCAATCTACGGTGTTTTTAAGATATAGATCCTCCAACACCAGTAGTGTTGGGTGTGCAAAAAACAACATGGAAAATCAAATGGGACTTAATACCTTTATAATGAAATAGAGATCGCGAGATGAATCCAATCTGTGGCACTTGGGTAAAATATGAGTGTCCATTGCAAAACAAAAAAACATGTCACATTTCTTCTGAATGATCTGCTCTCTGTCATCGTTCTTCAAGAAAGGATGCAATCTGAACAGCCTTTATGTTGTAAAACTGTATACGATCGTATCTAACAAACAATTGAGCCTGTGTTCAAAGTATATTTTTTTCAAAATAGTGCAGCAGTTTTAGTTATAATATCCAAGCAGTGCTGTCGGTTTTTGATATCCTCCCGCCATTGTCATTGTAGTAAATCTCACAACCAAAACTTTCAGCCAATGCCACGATCCAACAACGTGTGTTCTGTGTCTTCCGCATGCATGCACATCTACACAGACACACATCAGTCTCGAATATTATGCAGCAAGCCATATTTTTTAATTGTATAAAATAATCGAGAAAAAAAAAAAGCTGAGATGCTAAATTCAGCGGCAGCTGACGTAAAGTGACGGCTCACAGACAGCAGCGCACTCTACCTGTCACTCAAGTGACCACGCCCTTAATTATGCAGAACTTTTAAGGCTTAATATAATTTAAACGGATAAGTTATAAAAAAATTCACCCCCCTCAGAGTTGTCATGAAGGGCAAAAATAGCAGTATAGACCAAAACCACAATTTGAACCAACTTGTAAACATGTTTTTTTCTACTATAAACTTGGCCAATTTAACATGGGACTCTATGAGATTCTGCTCTCTTTTGGAGCCTGTCCCTAGCGGCCAGTCGATGAATCGCAGTTTAAGTTACTTCCGTATTGGCTTCACGAGAGAAAGGGGGAGGTTGCCGCTTGCGACAAACACACTCTACAAACGCAACTCTTGTGTATTCATGTGGGCGGAGTTTAGTCAAAAAACTGTTTTAGTGATGTCATTAAAGAAGGAAGTAGAGGGATGTAGTCCAAACTGGCCATTCGATGTAGGCGATTTCTGCTAAATAAAATATCTCGCTTGGCATTGAACTTTGAGCTTTAAAATTTTACAACAACAATATTACACACTAACTAAAGTTTGAAACATGGGATCACGAAGAATGGGACCTTTAAATTCATACAAATTGTATTGACATTTGTCAGATGTGTGTTGGTCAGGTTTCGTAACAGTAGGTAAAACCTCACATAACCTACATTACATGTCCTTTAGTGAGTCATTATAATGAATTTGGCTTCATAAAAGGACTAAAAGTCTCAAAATTAAAGCCTGAGATGGCACAATGTCTATAGTCCATTTACTGACCGTCAATTTTTATGTTTGAAAGGTATGTATTCAGAGTTTTTGTATACATTTCTACTACTACTACTACTGTATGAGTTTCAGTATATCCAGTTCTGGACCAAATCCATCCATCCATCCATCCATCCATCCTCTGTCTATTAGGGCTGCACGATTAAATTGACATAAATTGAGTCACAATTTTTTTTCCCCTCTCTCAACAGACAGCTAAACAGAACAACATGTAATTTACTATGACAAATGTCAATTGCTGCAGTCTTTAAAATATGTAATGAATCTGAACGATTAAAAAAAATCAGTTTGAATGAATTATTCAATGACTCACTTATAAATACTTCACTTGTTTCATTACCGGATGAATCAGTGTTTTTTAAACAAATCTCTTGAATGAATGATTCAATGACAAATACATGTTTTAACAGTCATGATGTAATCGATACAATCATTATTTGAAGCTCTATATGTTAATTTCAAAAGGTGATTTACTCTATTTTGAACGCTTCCGTAGACATCAGCGTTTATATCCGAACTATAAACTTTCATCCCAGTTCTTTGTGATAAGATGAATATTTGTAACACAGAATAATGATACTGTGTGGTTGAAAAGACTGAAGCTCTTTCATGCATGACAGCTGCTCTCTTTGGGTCAGCGGCAGAGCAGATTTGAACGTTCCGGAGTAATTTTGTCAAATGTTTAATAGACACAGGCGAATTGTTGTCATTTAGAAATGAGATCGCTTTCTTTTAATCTTTTAACGATTGTCATGCAGCTCATCTATCTATCTATCTATCTATCTATCTATCTATCTATCTATCTATCTATCTATCTATCTATCTATCTATCTATCTATCTATCTATCTATCCTTTCTGTCTGTCTGTCTATCCTTTCTGTCTGTCTGTCTCTGTCTGGCTAGTTTTATTTATTGCTATTTTTTAAATGTATTGCTATTTTTATGTATTGCTACCTTTGTTTATTTATTTTATTCATTCATTCCATTATGGGCAGTACCTCCGCTATGCAGTTTGCATAGGGTTCCAACACCGCCTATGCTCAAATAAAAAAATGTAAACAGAAACATAGATATTAAAAAGAATTATGGAGAATGCAGTAACTTAAGCACACACAACACGCCATCCCCGCTTCGCCCCACACCGACCTCCACCTCATACCGACAACAGCACTTTGGCGCTGAGAAGCGAAAAAGAAAAGAAAACAAGATTAATCACGTGCATCATTTTTTGATTAATTAAACGTGTTTAACAACGTTAAGGATATAACTTCATTATTTTAATGTGCTATGCATTGGATTTTGAACCATGGTAAAGATATTTGTTGCCAGATTTCACGATTCCTCAATTAATTTTGAGTGCTCGATTTCACAAAAATATTAAATAAAAAGTAAAATCATAATTAGACCATTTTTGAAGGCTTCATGATATATTAAACAATTTAAAAGATGATAAATATAGCATAACATAGTGCTATCATGTATAAACCTACGCTAAGACATGAGAATACTTTTCTAAATGTTCACTGCGATTTCAAAATAAAAGTTTAAGCCCTCGCTCTGACTCTGCATGTTTTGATAACATGTTCTTGTTGAAGAAACAGGGGCGTAAATCGCGGGGGGGACGGGGGGGACATGACCGCCCTTATCTGTGTGCTGTCCCCCCCAAAAAATATAATTAAATACCACTCTAAGTATTGTAAATAAATGATATATTTTTAAAATAATTGTTTAACAATTAAAGCAATACAAACGCAAACAGGCGTTTTAAGTTTAGAAACATTTTGAGTCACCCCTCCCTTGCCTCACAGTGGTTTGGTCCACCGCACACGTCACACTCGTGCGTGTAGAAATCCGGCGGCGCCGGCGGGAGAGAAGACAGACGGTAGTTAAGAGGAGCTCTAGTAAGTAGGCTGTTAAGGCTATTTTATTCAAAAACATCGGATGAAGTGGTTATTTTTGCTTTAATGCTGACGACGCTGAGTAATTAGTCATAACAAAAAAAGCAAGATGATAACATGATTTTTTTTTTTCCGTGAGCTATTTTAGCAATTATAATGTTACCTAGCGTGTTTGGTAGCTTGTTTACAATAGTTTGTTGGATACTATGTCACCCACACCAACAACAATTAACCGTGTGATAAGAATATGTGAACTGTAATAAGGCTAGAAGATTTACTGTTGTGTGTTGGGTTTTGCTCAAAGTATATTCATCGTATTTTGGTGACTTGGTTGTAAAAAACTTCAAAAATATTCCAATAAATAAATGATTTTGAATATTTTGGTCAATTTAGTAAGTTTTTTTTTTTTTATTGAACCAAAGAGAAACATTGAGCATAATGGCAGTCTACATGCTACACTAATAATAGTAGTAAGGTTTTCTTCTGTGTAACATTACGTTACATATATCCTTTATAAGTAAAATTGTGGCTGTATTATTTGTGTCCCCTTCAAAAATTGCTTTTGAGAAATTTTATGTTTATTGTCCCCCCCTACTGTCCGATGAAATTACGCCCCTGTGAAGAAATTACAGTGACTGCAGCATTTATACCATAAAGGTATGGCCAAATATTAAAGATTAAGTGGACATTTGAATTGAATGTTTTTTGGCCAATGTTAAAAAAGGATTTGATCATGCTGTAACAGCAATAGCAAGAAGTGTATGAACAACAATCACCTAGCCTCTGGCACCCTCTGCAGGCATTTGATATAATACATAATGTATGTAAGTTGATTGTTTACATTATGTATTTTGACAGTGTTGTTTAAAAAAAACATAAAATAACTTGTTTTTGTTACTTTCACTGAAACATTGATTACTCCCTCAATGTTATTATATTGGCTATTTATTTTAAGTCATTTTAAAGACTGTTGTTCACTTAGGTCTATTTTTATAACCAAAAAAAAAAAAAGCTGGGGTGCTTCTGCTTAGGGCACCCATTTGGCCAGCAGCGGCCCTGATTATGGCACACCACACAATGGTAATTATAACTGGCTCAATTTAAGAACAGTAGATATTAATTCCTTAGGGTTGTGTGTGTTTTTATCCACACAGCTTTCCCAGTGGATCAGCCTGTGCAGCGAGACGGTGGTAACAGCAGCAGTGAGGATGAGGACGATGAGATAAAGGCCAGCCCTGTGGTGAGGAGACGCAAAGCAAGGAGGAGCACTAACAGCTCAGAGCCTGGAGACCCCCAGGAGCCCCACAGGAGACAAGAGGAGGTGCTTATCACAACAACAACTCATCATTCCATAATGCTGTATAATACTAATGATAATTCATAAAGTACCTGTTTTATTTTTAAATACAACAAATACTTTTTAGTTAGCTGGAAATTATGCATCTATTAATGTCATGACACATATAAATTTAAAAACATGCTTTTGCTGGAAAACAATGAAGCACTACTGATGTGTTTGCAACCAACCTATTCTAACTAGGGGTGTAACGGTTTAAATTACTCTCGATTTGGTTTGTATCGCGGATTTAGGGTCACGTGGTACGGTTTTGGTATGGGTTGTAGTATGGTTTAGTATGTTCTATGTTGTTTAGGAACAAAAAGGACACATTCAAAAAAAAAAAAAATATATATATATATATATATATATATATATATATATATATATATATATATATTGGGTAAACACCTAACACTGGTCACAACAAACTTCCTTAAAAAAATAAGCAGTTTTTCATCCCTTCAAAAATCATAATTTAAGAGTACTTGCATTATTATGCTACATGTATCAACATACAGTGCTTTTCAAAATCAAAATCAACATTAAATATTTGGAAGCTCAGGGTCACTCTATTAAATTCTAGGCTACTATCTTCAGGTTTTTGTGCAAGAACATTACATTTTGTGCATTTAACATTTTTGTTGCAAGTTGAGATCTGCTTCCAGTACAGTGGAGAACACTCTCTCACTTGGCACTGATATTCCAGAGACAAACAGGTATTGTTTTACAAGTTTAGCAACAAGAGGATACTTTCTCTCATGCAACTTCCACCATGCAAGTGGATCTGGATCTGTATCAATGCAGTTTTCTGCCATGTATGTAGTTGGCTAGTATGTTAGTCATCAAGAAGAGGCTTAGTTGACCAAAATTTTATTAGTGGGTTAGTCACAGAAAAAAAAAGAAAAAAAACTCCACAGGAAATGAAGTCACGTAGTCCATGAGGGAGATATCATTAAAGGCGCCTCACTTGCATTTTTTCTTTATAACAGCGGAAACAACTTAAAATACCAGTCATTTTTGGTCATACAGGTAAGAGTAATATATCATTCAAAACTGTAACTACTTTTATTTTATTTATCTACTTTTATTTTTGTAAACTCACAACAAAAAATGCTTTTTTGTAAAATAAAGACAACAAACAAGATGCACTTTCTGCTGTCTCAGTCTCTGTGAACTGGAGCGTGTCACAAAAATGAACGGAAACTCAGCATGTAGACTACTTGCCTGACATGAGAAAAAGAAATATAGAAATATATCTATAGAAAGCTTGAAATGTCTGCTTTTAACAAATAGGCTCCTCTCTGATTATGTTATCCATATGAAGCTTTATGTGTGCGGAATAGGCTATATTATGGCCTAGCTTCTGCTGCAACAGGCTGACCCTGCAAAAAATATTGAAATAATTAATAATAGAATACATTTTACACAATTAAAATTGTTTAATTTTTATTCTTAACAAACTTTATTAAACTACTTTTTTTTTATTTTTTCACATAATATATATTATATAATACATGCTGTTTAGTGATCTCTCCATCAAATTGGGATTTCATGAATTAGTTTGTGACCAGGTATATCTAGCATCTCTGGCTTGACTTTCAAGGCATAAGCTGCTAAAGTGATTTTATGGAAACTTTCTAACCATACTCAGCAGATTGCTTATCTGTTTAAGTGCTACTTCCTTCTTGGCTGCAAGGTTAATAATGTGTGCAAAACATACAATTTGTGGTCCTAGTCCAGCTGCTTCTTTGATGGCATTCCCCATGTCCTGTGCATTATATATGGTGACTGGAATGGTGATGTTAGGTCTCTCTAACTTCCACTCTGTCACTGCACTCATCAGTGCATCAACCAAATGACCAGTGTGGCTTTTGAACTCTATTAGTAGCTTGTCTATTTGCTTGCCATGCTGAACTGCAATACCCCAATACGTGAGGAACTGTGACGTCACCAACTGATTTACATACTAACAGTTGATTGGTCAGATACTCTTACATGAAACACACAGAGCATATCCATTGGATCCATACATTATCGGAGCTCTGTCTGTTTTATGCGTTGTTGTTTTTTTTTGTTTTGTTTTTTTCACCAAAGCATATGATAGATGCATAGACAGATTTGAGACTAACCGCGGTGCAAATGCATGCCGAACCGTTGGAGGAGAATGGTATGGTTTGATTTTTATTTATTTATTTATTTTTATTTTTTACATTAAGAACCATTACACCCCTAATTCTTATTGATGCAACCTAGATTTTCTTTGAAAATTGTTGCATTTTCCACAAAACCTAATTTCAACCAGCTCACAAAACCAGCTATTAAAAAAAAAAAAGAGGTGCATGTCATGTTCTGAAATTATGCATGTTTGATTCTACTTCAGGTTGTTGAGGAGATACAAGCCCACCCAGATGCCCGTGCTGCTTCGCAAGATCAAGGTCATGTCAGCGGCACTCTGAATAAATGCATCCTGTTAGCGTTGCTCATCGCCATCAGCATGGGCTTCGGGCACTTCTACGGTGAGCAGGGTATTGATGTCTTATTCACATGAATGAAAATTATTCCATGATTTACTCATCCTCAAGTCATCCTAGGTGTATATGACTATCTTCTTTCAGATGAACACAATCGGAGATATATTTAAAAAAATATGCTAAGTCCTCCAAGGTTTATAATGGTTGTGAATGGTACCCTAAATTCTGATAACCAAAAAAATGCATCCCAAATCGATGCATTTGTGTAAGACAAGTATCCTTATTTAAAACTTTATAAGGTAAAATAACGTGCTTCCAGGACAGCCATACACAGGGACGCCATGAAGAGTTTTAAGGGGGGTATGCAAGACATCATTTTGGACATAAAGAAGGTTTTTTTTTCTTTCTTTTGACGTTTAATTAGAAATTTAAATAATTTATTAGCTAACATTTATATTATTTTAAGAAACATCCCCCATCCACCCCCGAAAACAATATTTATTTTAACTCTGTGACATGTACGTTCACACCGGTGTGATTAGAATGTTTAAATAATTTTTGATAATTCAAACGTGCTTTCGCGCTTTGGCTGGCGCTGAGAGACGGACATATATCACAACTATTTAGTGTTTTCAAACACATAATGTTTATTTGAGGTTTCAGACATTTAAATACACATAAAAAAAAGACATTTATAGTTTTTTTTTTTATTCAAATTCCATACACTGATGCATTTGGAAGCTGCATAGCTATCCTTTCAATTATAATTGAAATTATAATATAATACTTCTTGCACGTTTTATGGTGGATTGTGTTACTTATTTATGGAACATAATTACTGTTTACCATCTGCCGCTGGTTCTGTCGACAAGGACAGCTCCCGTAAACTCATGACCGGAAAAGCGGAAGCGGCGCCGGCGACTGTGTCATAATAAAAGTCCCGCTGCTCGTGAGGCGTGTGTTGATCAATCGCTCCAGCTCCTCGTTCAGCTCCCGCAACACTCGGTCCTGCTCTGCTTCATACTACAGTAACGTTAATAATCGCATCCACGAACATGAGTTCTTCCAGACTCCAATCCCTATTCTTTTGCACCGTCCGTTGAGATGGAGACCACATGTCCCAAGTTTCCGCTCTAAAACTTGGCGTCATCAAACTACGCCTTTGTTTTGAATAGGCTTTTAGCGACCTCTAGAGGAAAAAAATATCACAAATTGTACCTTTAACACGTCGTGTTCTGTATTTTGAAGTGACAAAAGAGCATGCTCACGTTCACTTCTTACTTTCTATAATTCACAGATTTATTTGTATTTTACTACAATATTATTAGTTAACGTGTTAGTTACTGTTTATATAAGCAAGTAAAGCTTCATTTATATAGCACATTTTAAAGCAGTCTTTACAGAAGACATATGCTGTATACATAAATAATTGTTCATGTACATGCATATGAAAGTGTGGCAAAACGGTGATGATATCAGATGGTTATACCTTGTAGAGATGAAACAGTTACCAGTTTGATGACAAACCATGATAAAATTCTCAATGGTTAGTATTACCATTTCATATTTTAACTATCATTAAAACCTTTTTTGATTACCACAATTTGAAAGACTAATGGTAAATACTGTCCAGCTTTATGACATTTTAGTAGCAGTCTCACACAGGTGCAATGAGGTTTTACAGCAGGTATGTTCAAACTGAGTCCTGGTGGGGTCCATGGCTCTACCATTGGAGAAAGCATAACGGCCAACTTGGATCATGTGTGCCTTGATAACCAATCACATTACTGCCTTGACATCATTGAATTTTGTTCAGAGTTGTGCAACAGTCAATCACTATTTGTGGATACCATAGAAATTAATGAGAAGTGCCATAAACTGAATCCTACCTGTCACTCAATTGTCTGACTTTTCGTATAAAAAATAAAACGATTTTGATGTAAATTTTTTTAAAAATAGATCGATCCAAAATGAATGTTTAAGAGAAAACAAGTTAGGTTAGATGAGAGCCTGTCGATACATTAAATGATAAGATAGTCTATTCAGCGTAGTGAAGTCTCTCCTCCATTGACATCCATTAAAAAACAGCCTCTGGTCTCCTTCTCTGTGTACCACAGCATTTACTCTATTTTTTGCTAACCTTGTAAGCTTTCCTTGAAACAGCTTGGCTAGAAGGCTACAGGCAGGTGAGTTTGATCAGGGTTGGAGCTAAACTCTGCAGGACAGTGGCCCTCCAGGACCAATGCAGTTTGCATATGATTATATTATACAGATTTCCCTGAAAACTTTATCGTAAAAAAACAGCTTGTCCTGATTGTAATTTTTCCTACTGAACCTGAACCCTGGGTGTGGGAATGAGGTTGTGTCCAGTTAAATTTTACTGATATGCATATAGACAGTATTAATAACAGATTGTGTGTGTGTTCCAGGCACAGTGCAGATTCAGGAGAGGCAGAGAATTG
Organism: Chanodichthys erythropterus; assembly: GCF_024489055.1. Taxonomy (NCBI): domain Eukaryota; kingdom Metazoa; phylum Chordata; class Actinopteri; order Cypriniformes; family Xenocyprididae; genus Chanodichthys; species Chanodichthys erythropterus. The sequence continues at coordinate 21,742,568 of NC_090227.1, forward strand.
TGGAAAAGAGCCGCGTATATGAGCTGGAAGTACCATGTAAGAGAGAACTTGACATTGTAAGTAAGGTCTGTCTGTCACAGTCCGCTCACTAAACATGAGAAAGACTGCAGATCTGAAATCTCAGTTACTTAGATTCAAAGACTCGTTTTATCCTAGAGAGTATGGAAGTAAAATGACAAATGTCTTTGAAAGAAAGAAAAAAAAATGCATTGACTTAAAAGGTTAGTTCACCCAAAAATGAAAATAATGTAATTTATTACTTACCCTCATGCCGTTCCACACCCGTAAGACGTTGGTTCATCTTCTGAACATAATTAAGATATTTTAGTTGAAATCCGATGGCTCCGTGAGGCCTCCATAGGGAGCAATGACACTTCCTCTCTCAAGATCCATAAAGGCACTAAAAACATATTTAAATCAATTCATCGGAGTACAGTGATTCAATATTAATATTATAAAACGACAAGAATATTTTTGGTGCGCCAAAAAACAAAATCACGACTTATATAGTGATGGCCGATTTCAAAACACTGCTTCATGAAGCTTCGGAGCGTTATGAATCAGCGTGTCGAATGAGCGGTTCGGAGCGCCACGTGATTTCAGCAGTTTGGCGGTTTGACACACAATCCAAATCATAATTCGACACACTGATTCATAACGCTTCCTGAAGCAGTCGTTATTTTGTTTTTTTGGCGCACCAAAAATATTCTTGTCGCTTTATAATATTAATATTGAACCACTGTACTCACATGAACCGATTTAAATAAGTTTTTAGTACCTTTATGGATCTTGAGAGTGGAAATGTCATTGCTGGCTATGTAGGCCTCACTGAGCCATCAGATTTCAACTAAAATATCTTAATTTGTGTTCCGAAGATGAACTAAGGTTTTACGGCTGTGGAACGGCATGAGGGCGAGTAATTAATGACATTATTTGGGTGAACTAACCCTTTAACAATGCTTGCAATTTAATGCATTGTATTTTCAGGGCTTGCATTTTGGGGGGCTGTTTAAGCTGTGACTATATTAAATGAAAACATTTCATACACATTTTCAATAATTTATATTCACCTTCCAGACTTTGTTTCCAAAATATTCAGTCTATTTAAAAATACCACCTATAATATTCAACAGGCAGTTTTTAGTCCATTTTATTTCGCTTTGCAAATTCACTTCAAATTTGGCAGAATATTTAACATTGCACATCCGGGAACTGCAGGAATAGCAGTAGAGTACCAAAACATAATCTCCATCTGCCGTTAGTCACCTAACCAGCAGGTGGTGCAAGTGGGTGATGAGAAAGACCAAAGCAACAGGTAGAGTCATTCATTCATTCTCAAAATCGATTTACTGAAATGGAGCAAGCGGTAAGTATATGTTATGTTTTTCAGGGCCAGTATATTGTCTGAAGTGCACCTGCGGGGTGCACTTAGGGCGTGTCCGAATCCACTTTTGCTAGTTTAACAACAGAAAAAAAAAACAGTCGGTGCGCCAGGTGCATGGACCAAAAGGGTTGTACCTAGGCTGAATTCCAAATGGCACAATTCTTTCGGTCTTGTGGACTTACGATGGCTGCCGCCTGCACGTGTCTGTTAAGTCCATGAGACCATAGGGTGTCCCATTCATCATTTTAGGTTTAAGAAGGGTGCTCGTGAGCAGAGTATGTGTAACGTGTTACAAAGTAACAAGTGTACCTGCAGGCTTGCCATACCCTGCTGTTCCATCTTTTCCGTCACTGCTGAAAACAAAGTCCATTCGCGATCATGTTCCAGGGGGAATGCTTCATATATTTTCAATATAATATAAAATATTGCATTCCTTTGCTACACTTAATATAAACTACAAATGATTACTAGCAGCATATGTGACCCTGGACCACAAAACCAGTCATAAGGGTCCATTTTTTTTAAATTGAGATTTATACATCATCTGAAAGCTGAATAAATAAGGTTTGTTATGATAGGACAATATTTGAAAATCTGAGGGTGCAAAAAAAATCTAATATTGAGAAAAACGCCTTTAAAGTTGTCCCAATGAAGTCAAAATATCTTCATTGAACATGATCTTTACTTAATATCCTAATGATTTTTGGCATAAAAGAAAAATCAATCATTTTGACCCATACAACGGCTACTGTATTGCACAAATATACCCCTGCGACTTATGACCAGGGTCACATATAATCTTGGATAATGTCAACATTTACTAACCCATTACATTTATAGTAACAAGTTCCATAGTTTTTTTTTGTGTGTGTGTGTGTGTTTTATATATGTTTACATATTATTTATCAGGTTTGATAAATGTCCCCAAGCCAAGACTTAAACTCAGATTGAAGCACAACTGAAGCTCTGCCTGTACGAGGCTATCGGCTCCAACAGATAGAACATATAAAAAATGTAAAAAATTTTATATTAATTTAACCCTAACCCTAATAGAGAAATTGTAAAAAAGTTCTGGTTAAAGCTCTGTCACTTCCAGTTTTGTCCAAATACAGAAAAAAATAATTTAGAGATTATTATAGATACAGGCTCCTCTGCACACCCCTAATATAAATGCTGTTAATTCATGATACCTACAATAATAATCAAAGGTAATTAATATAAACTTATTGTGAAGTGTTATCATTCTTTTCTGAGCTACAAAAGATTTACAGCAGACATGAAGATTATAGTATCAAATGAGGTTGATTAGGTTGGGCAAATCATGTGATGTGATAAACTTCTAAACAGTTATCCACTGCTTATTTTTTCTGTATTTTTTGCATTTCACAATTGGAGAGATGCTGCAGTGTTACTAAAACACAGAAAGCTGGGGTCTGAATTCTTATGAAGTTGTGGTGTGAACAAGAAAGGGTCTGAGATCACTCCAATGCTGAAGAGGACCAAAAAACACTGGGTTCTTTTTTAAACCCACTAGATTGTGAACACCAAAAGGACTGAGGTCAGTTTCGGCTGGTTTCCTTTCTGTTCACTTTAAAGTGAACTGGGTTTGGTTCTTTTAAAATGAACTATATGTAAAAACACCCATGATGTGATACCCCCGATTCTGATGTGCAGAACAAACATTATATCTAAAAAAGACTTATATTGCTCTCCGTTGCTTTGTTTCCTTAAAGGTGCCATCAAACGTTTTTTTATAAGATGTAATATAAGACTAATGTGTCTCCTGAATGTGTCTGTAAAGTTTCAGCTAAAAATACCCCATAGATTTTTTTAATTAATTTTTTTAACTGCCTATTTTGGGGCATCATTAAATATGAGCTGATTTATGCTGTGCGGCCCCTTTAAAACTCGTGCTCTCTGCCCACGGAGCTCGCGCTTGCCTTAAACAGTGCTTAAACAAAGTTCACACAGCTAATATAACCCTGAAATGGATCTTTACAAAGTGTTCGTCATGCATGCGGCATGCATGTGTTGGATTATGTGAGTATTGTATACTGTTATGTTGTTTACATTTGATTCTGAATGAATTTGAGACTGTGATCCGTGGCTAAAGCTAATGCTACACTGTTGGAGAGATTTATAAAGAATGAAGATGTTTATGCATTATACAGACTGCAAGTGTTTAAAAATGAAAATAGCGACGACTCTTGTCTCCGTGAATACAGTAAGAAACGATGGTAACTTTAGCCACATTTAACAGTACATTAGCAACATGCTAATGAAATATTTAGAAAGACAATTTACAAATATCACTAAAAATATCATGTTATGAATCATGTCAGTTATTATCGCTCCATCTGCCATTTTTTGCTATTGTTCTTGCTTGCTTACCTAGTCTGATGATTCGGCTGTGCACATCCAGACGTTAATACTGTCTGCCCTTGTGTAATGCCTTTCATAACGTTGGGAACATGGGCTGGCATATGCAAATATTGGGGGCGTACACCCCTACTGTTACGTAACAGTCGGTGTTATGTTGAGATTAGCCTGTTCTTCTGAGGTCTTTTAAACAAATGAGATTTATATAAGAAGGAGGAAACAATGGAGTTTGAGACTCACTGAATGTCATTTCCATGTACTGAACTCTTGTTATTTAACTATGCCAAGATAAATTAAATTTTTCATTTGAGGGCACCTTTAACTTTATATTATAGCTTGTATTCCGCTGTGCTGCAGTACTGTGGTTGCTCTCATACGTCATACTCCAGGATTTCCCCCGTTGCTCCATTTACATTTCTGTAAACCAGTTTTGAGAATGAATGAATGAATAACTCTATGAATGAATGAATGAATGTTGCTTTGGTCTTTGTCATCACCCGCTTACACCACCTGCTGGTCAGGTGACTAAAGGCAGATGGAGATTATGCATCTGTACTTTGCTGTTATGGATTATTGAATTGTTAATGAAAACAAATAATTGTTAATGAGGAAGTGTATGAAATGTTTTCATTTGAAATATTCACAGTTTAAATATACAACATTAAATTGCAATGCATTAAATTGCAAACTCTATGTATGTTAATGTAATTACATACAAATTACATACAAAAAAATGTTTGTTTTTTTTCAATTAGTGCAATTCAACACTTTTTTTTATGTTTTCTTTACATCCATAAGAGAGTAAAAGCAGTCAAAACCCTTTAAAAGAAGAAAATAACATACACAGACAGGACTTAGGCCTTAGTTCAATTGGGACATTTAAGTAGCTTTTATAAACATACCCTAGAAAAAAAAACATTACTGGTGTGCATCCTGAGACAAAACAATGGAACTGACATATTTTAAGATACGTCAGGGCTAGTTGCTTTCAGTTAAAACAGCTCATACATGCATTTTAGTCTGGAACTAGCCTAAGCCTTGTCTGTGAAACTGGGGGGAAAAAGTCAAAAGACTTAAGCTGACATTCATGGCGTTAAGACATTGCATAGTGATGGACAAAAGTTATTTACTAGTTTGAATGCAGTTTTCTGATCGATTACACCTATCTGTGTTCTGTGTTTTGTCCTGTTTGTGAACTTTGTTTCAGCTTTCATCATCCTGTAGCTTTTCTGCTGATAATTTCCTCTCAGACTCAGTTTTGAATGATTTGAGAGATTTGGGTGTTTTGTTGTTAGTGGGCTTTAATAGCTTTCCCTCAACTAAAGTGGTGTATATCTTGCATGTAAAGTTACAAAGACGCACTCTTTAAATTCACTTGCTCTCTATTTAATGTATTTAAATTTTTCCTAATTATTAAGGATCTTAATCAAACCTTTTTTTTTTTTAGACAAGCATTATATAGGATTAAAAAAAAGACATTTAAAGTTATAAAATATTTCTATTTCAAATAAATGCCATTCTTTTGAACTTTCTATTCATCAAAGAATCCTGAAAAACAAAACGTATCACAGTTTCCACAAAAATATGAAGCAGCACAACTGTTTTAACACTGATAGTAATAATAAATGAAAGCAGCATATTTGAATGATTTCTGAAGGATCGCGTGACACTGAAGACTGCAGTAATGATGCTGAAAACTTTGTATCTCAGGAATAAATTACATTTTAAAATATATTACCATAGAAAACAGTTATTTTAAATGTCCTATTAAAATTTCACAATATACCTATTTTACTGTATTTTTGATCAAATAAATGCAGGTGAGCATAAGAGACCTTAAAACATGTTTAAAAAATATTACCGACCCCAAACTTTTGAACTGTAGAGTAGGTTTTAATGGATGTCCATTCTCACGGCCCTGTCTCTATGCATTTAGGAAGTGGTTGAGAGCCTAAAGGAAGATCTAGAAGAAAAGCAAGACATGGTGCTGTCCCTCACGACCGTCATGGATAAGATAACTAAAGAAAACCAGCATCTCAGAGTCAAACAGGAAGAGCTACAGGTAACCTGTCTGCATTTATGGTTCCCTGCAAATTGTCTTGTTTTTTAGGGGAAACTAAGTGTAGCTGCTATAAACTTCACCAATTTTTACTGGTTGTCAGTGTTATTTTAGTATGTGTGTGTATATATATATATATATATATATATATATATATATATATATATATATATATATATATATAAAAATATATGGTAACACTTTAGTTCAGGGTACAGTTCTCACAATTAACTAGTTGCATATTACACATGCATATTATCAGGATATGTGTTGTTTATTAGTACTTACAAAGCACATATTAGTTCCTTATTCTGCATATATACTCTACCAATCAAAAGTTTTTGAATGGTAAGATTTTTTAATGTTTTTAAAAGAAGCCTTCTGCTCACCAAGGCTTAATTTATTTGATCCAAAATACAGCAAAAACAGTAATATTGTGAAATATTTTTCCAATTTAAAATAACTATTTAAAAAAACTATGTTTTCTATTTGAATATATTTTAAAATGCAATTTATTTCTGTGTTGGCAAAACTGAAATTTCAGCATCATTACTCCAGTCTTCAGTGTCACATGATCCTTCAGAAATCATTCTAATGTCTAAACATGTATTATTATTATCAATGTTGAAAACAGTTGTGTACATATATGTGTGTGTGTGTGTGTGTGTGTGTGTGTGTGTGTGTGTGTGTGTGTGTATTTTAATTTTAGTTCAATATAGTTTTGCTGTTTTTTATGTCTAAATAGTTTTTATTAACTTTATTTCAGTTTTAGTTATTTCAGTACATCAAGTTAAACTAAATAAAAGTAATAAAATAATAAAGTGTTGCTTTGGCAACTAGATGAAATAAAATATTTTGTATATTTTATTTTATTTTATTTTAAGTAACAAAAATGTTTCTTATGATTTAGTTTTAGTTACAATAACCCTGCTGGTTGTATAGTTCAAAATGCATACCTACTCATGTGAAGTGGCCGCATTAACAGTTTGACTTCCTGTTTGAAAATACAGGCCCAAAGACAAGATTTATATGAGCAGCTGACGCAAACCAAGAGTGAGATGGAATCTCGGCAAAAAGACCTGACCATGGAGAACCAGCACCTTAAAATCACTTTGGAGCGAGAAGAGGCATCTCTCTCAGCCCTGCAGGAGGAACTGAGGTACCTGCGGGGACAGATTCGAGAGTTGGAGGAGAGAGGAGCCGGGACTGACTCAGTCCTCTCCGAGAACCAGCGACTGAAGGGCTACTTGCAGGAGGAGAAACAGAAATTACGCAACTTCATGAGCCAAAGGGAAGCACTGATGGCTGAGGCTCAGGTGTTGCGGAAAGAGCTCGATAAAGAGCGGAAGGCAGCGGACAAGCTGAAGGGCGAACTGGAGGAAATGAGTCGGAAGGAAGAGGATGCTGAGGGCAAGACGGATCCTGAGACTGAAGAATTGCAGGCTCGACTTGCGGAGCTTGAAAACAAGTTGAAGTTTGAGCAGCAGCGCTCTGATCTCTGGGAGAGGCTGTACGTGGAGTCGAAGGAGGAGAGAGCCAAGGGCGACAGGGACATAAAGACCAAGATTCCCAAGGATGGGATGCTGGGAAAGGTGAAGGAAACATTTGATGCTGTGAAGAATTCCACAAAAGAGTTTGTTCAACATCACAAGGAGCAGATCAAGAAGGCCAAAGATGCGGTTAAGGAAAATCTCCGGAAGTTTTCAGACTCGGTTAGATCCACGTTCAGGCATTTTAAAAACTCAGCCTCGAACGTGTTCAACCATGAAAAGAGGTTTCAAGAGAGAAAACCCGAGCGTCAAACATTTCAGCAAGAGCAAGGAAACAAACACGCCGAAGACTGGCAGCCTCAGAAACCTTTACATCGACATCCTCGCAAATCAACCATGGACTCTTCTTTTCACGCTGATCGCAACACACGCAAACCTGGTAATCAGAAAGACCACAGCACTATGGGTCAGAAAACGCCACTCAAAGGCTGTTCGGGTGTTTTTGACTGTGCGTATCAGGAGTCGATGAGTCTGTTCAATAAGGCAATGGACCCCATTCGTGCAGATGAGTTCAACGAACTTCTGCACAGTTATTTGCAGAAAGAAGTCAGCCATTTCCACCACTGGAGGGAGCTGGAGAGCTTCATCAAAAATTTCTTCCATAACGGCGTCTTCATCCACGACCAAATGCTGTTTACGGACTTTGTTAGTGGCGTTGAAGATTACCTTGAGGAAATGGACGAATATCACAGTCTCAGCGATGATGTGTTTGAGGATCTGGACGACTACATATACCGGCACATATTTGGAGATACATACTTGAAATACTTTGGGCCGAGGTAAGCCATTTTGTGGTGTTAAAATAATCTTCTTTGTTATTTAATATATTTATATATTTTATTTATTTGCATATAACTTAAATTTTATCCATCCGGAATGGATTCTTTATTAAACGCTGTTTCTATTTTTTTTATTTTATTTTTTTTACAATGCGCTCACTACGATAACTATTTAGTAGTTATCAACACTTGATGATCTGAAATGACATGTAAAAGAAATTTTGTTAAGGCAGTAAAACTACTATAGTTTGGCAAATGTAGGTGTTTTTATACTGATGTTATAATTTTTTATTTGGTAACAAAAGCAACAGACCAGTGTTATTTATTTTTTATTACTTTTTAAATACTTTGCATATAAAATTGTATTTATTCATATTTTGAATTAGCTTTTATTTTATATTTTCTGTTTTCATTGTAATAAAAAAACTAATAAAAATAAAAATACTGTGTCTTCTATAGATGCATTGTGTCACTATTATAAGAGCAACATTTAAACTATCAAAACACACAGATCGTCCATATAGAATGCAAAAGCCTGTCTGATAACACGGTGGATAGCAACAGTTGCTAAGGGAGAATTGATCAGTAATGTTTATGAGGGGGAGTTTAGCAAAGGTCAGTGGGCTGGATTGTGAAAATTGAGCATTTGAAACCAGAATGCAGTCAGTGATGGGTCATTTCTTGTCTGTAATCATTTTTAGTACGTTGCATGTCGATAACCATGTTCATCTCTGTTGCTTCTCTGTCTGTAGGTCTGAGAAAGAGTAGAGTCTGCATGTTGACACGCATGAGTGAACCACGAATGAGGCTTTGTGGCAAACCAAACCTAAACAATTTCCTGTTTGTAAATTTGCAGTCGACCCTTCGAAGTCCCGGGGTCGAAGGGTAAGGCATGGAGTCATTGTCAGCGGCAACAGAGGAAGCACCAGCAGCCACGTCCTCGCCCTCAGAGAATGAAGAAATGGAGCCAGTCAGAACGTGACCCCAATCGGCAGTTCACAGATGTCAAAATAGAGCTGGGTCCCATGCCCTTCGATCCCAAATATTAGAAGAAACATTTCAATTCAATGTTGCTCCATTTTTTTTTTTTTGTGTGTGTGTGTGTCTTGGAAGAGGTTAAAGAATGCTTTGGGTTCACCTTTTCTGTGATTTTTTGCACATGTAAATGTTTTAATGCTGGTTGAATAATTCTAGTGTGTTTCTCTTTCTGCACTATGTTGATGGCAGTCTCAAAGTTAGAGAATCCAAACTGCAAATCCTAATCCAAATGTTTGTAGCAGTTTTGAATTAGTTAGCAGATTTATCTTCTTTGATTCCCTGAACATGTGGAGAAAAATATTTTAATCTTGAAAGTAGTTTTGAACACATAACAAGTGGGTAAATTATTTTTGATTTGGGTTAGTAACCAAAAAGCAGTTTGTATTGTAGCATTTTAATTAATTCATGACTATGGTTTTCTAAACTAAAAACCTTATGTTCCAGTTTGCTTAGGACCAAATAACCAATCAAAATAAATTATTTTGAAAAAAATCTCAGATGTTCAATAGGATTGGAGTAATAATTAAAAATGATGTTTGATTATAAAGTTAACTTTGAAGTGATGTGGACTGACTGGTTGTCACGTGGATGCTGTAATGTCAGCACTGTTTTATTTGAACATGCTAATCAGTTGAAGATATTATTTGAAATGTTGTTTCAATCTGCAATTGTTACTGCACTATTTTCCCCACTTTTTTTGTGTGTGGTTATGGGCTAGGTAACATTCCTTGTTTGGAAACAGCTGTAAGATGCACTAGTCATCTGCTCTAATGTAACTGAACACAAATGCACTTAACTGCTTATGTTGCACTTAAACTGTAGAATAAAAGTCTTTTGATGCTTCATTGATAATTGTCCTCCTGCCTTGACAAATTAAGCTAAAACAGAAATGGATCTTACACTGGAAAAGTGTTTGCAAGTCTGGTATGAAATCAAAGTGACAATGTAACAAAAATAAAGTAAGTCTTTATATAAGTTTGCAATTGGTTGTACATTTTCAAACAATAAAAATTAATTCATCTTTAGTCCAGATCCTCTGGTGTATATTAATATGTTCTTTCCTAGTCGACCTTCGGGAAAGTGAGTGTGGAAAATTTCAGCTTGTTTGGTAAATCGGTTTTCCTCCAGGAATGCTGCAATTTCCTAAAAGAGAAAGAAACAAAATTAGTATCGAGAAAATAACTGACATATTTAATTACATTTTTAAAAGCAAGTATTAAATTGTAGATCTTGCAGCATTTGTGTTGAATGCGTTTGACTGCATTTCATTGTTTTCGATCTTTTACCTTCTCCAGGGAGTCAAACAGCACTATATGTGAAGGTAACGTTGACTGAGATGGAAAGGACGTTCTGAGCCAGTGAAGAGGGTTTGAGAAGAACATAGCTGCTTCATCCACATACTCCTCATTTCCTGTAAGATCAGGTGGACACTCCAGGAAACGCAGTTTGAGGGGACAATGTAGGTGACTGGAAAACATAAGTGGAACCATGATGTCACATCATGTTATTGCTTTAACCCTATGAAGGCTACTGTATTGATATACAATTTCCAAGTCCTCTAAATGATCAACATGATCAAAACTTTGCTGAAAAAAAGTTTTTGTACATCATCTACTACATGTCTTCTATCATCTGATTGATAGTTTATACTTTTTAGCTAGAAAAAGGCCTTTAAATTGTAAAAATGTCTTCAGGTCATGGTTCACATGTTTTTGCTATTAAAACTTTACTGTTTTTTCATAAAGTAAACATAAGAACTTTTATATTACTAGTAATATTTCATGTTAAACACTTACTGGACTGAAGCAACTTTTGTTTACTTGATTATCCATACACACATATGAACATGATTTTTCTTTAAATAAACAAAAACAAAAAAGTAACAAATATGACCCATCAGCAGGGTTGCCAGGTTTTCACAACAAAACCCGCCCAATTGCTCCTCAAAATTAGCCCAATCACATTTCAAGTGGGTCCCACAATAAAAATCTGATTAAAATTCGCATTCCAGGGGCCAAATATCACGTTATTTTGGGTCGATTCAACCCGCGGACATGAAAAACAACCCGAGGCAATAGTGTAAAAGTAGCCCAATTCTGGCAACACTGTCCATCAGATTTTTGAAAAATGTTCAGCTTTTTTCAAAAATGACTGATCGTTCCTCGTCTGGTGTCGTTTAAAGCCCTTTGAAGCTGCTCTGAAACTGTAATTTTGACCTTTAACCGTTTGGAGCCCATTGCAGTCCACTATAAGGAGAATAATCCTGGAATGTTTTCATCAAAACATTAATTTCTTTCCGACTGAAGAAAGAAAGACATGAACATCTTGGATGACATGGGGGTGAGTAAATTAACAGGAAAATTTTATTTGAAAGTGAACTAATCCTTTAAATATCATCTTACTAAGATATATGATTGGCAGATATAGAGCGACAACTAATATTTATATGCATTTTATGCAAGTAGTCTCTATACGGTTATAAAGATCTCACTGGTTTACATTACAATTTTCATATTTTTGGCCATGAAATTCAGCAACTGCACTACTGCATATTTTTGCTCAGTTTGGGCTTCTGAGTTTTTTTCCATCCATAATCATACTACATCATACTATATGAGTCATAAAAGCTTGATTTATCTAATATGATCCTCAACAAAAAACAATATTTTTTTCCCCCAGGATTTACAGGATCAATGCACTATGACATTTATAAAGTACTTCCAAGAATACCATTCTAACACGTTTTCTAATGTGTTCAGACACTAAATATGCAGATGCTCACCTGTACAGTGGTGTGGAGTGACAGGGCATGAGGAACAGCAGCTCAGGTGTGTTCTGAGAGTCACTGATGTCACACAGCCGTTGTATGTCATGCATGACATCCAGAGATCCACGCTGGTGAATTAAACCCGTATATAAGGCAGGAAACAGATTGAGCACCAGCAGTGCACCAGCAGCAGTTTTCCTCCATGCTTGTAGCTTCGCTAAAGACATACCTGTCACAGTAAGAACACATGAAGACCTTCAGAACGGTTTCAAATCTATATACATACTGCTAAATACTCAGGCAGAAATACTCACCGCAAAATATCATACAGAATGGCAACACTGGATAAATAAACCGGAACTCCTTATGTGCGAGCAAACTGCAAAAAGCATATTTCATAAGCTAAATAAAGATTTTTACATTTTCTGAAGCAAAACCATGCAGAAGTTGCTGACACAATGCTAAGGCATCTTGGCCTGACTCTGTATGTGTATGTGATATGTTGTCTGTAAGCATTACGCATTTTCTCAGTGCACCTGTAAATGGCTGTAGTCCATAAGATGGTTATTAGCAGGATTCTGTGCTTTTTGGTGGCCAATGAACAACCGTGCATGAAGAGCGGTATGTGAGGTCCGATCACAACCAGCAGACCCTGAGTGAAGTACCAGTGCCACGGATGAGCGCCATAAAACTCTGCCACATTGTGCAGCACATTAAACTTCAGGAAGTTCCATTGGACCAGGATCCACTATAGAAATACAAACACATAATGGTAATTCTGTTGATACATGCAATTCATACTTCGATCTATGCCTGAAAGCTTCATGTTTTCAAATGCCTGAATCTCATAAAGATTGTTGAGAACATGTTAAGGTTAAATTTCTTCCTAAAATAAACGAATTATTATTTTTCATAAAGACTGGAAATTAAGCACATTTTCCTCCCTAATTCTTATATGTCCAGATGTTTTACTTTAGATTTTGTTGATTATCTCATTATTTATTCGTTTTTGTTTGTTTGCTTGTTTTGTTTTTGCAATTGAATTATATTCAGTGCAAGAAATTTGTAGATACTTTATATTTGAAATATACAGTTGACATTCATGTCATTGTTATTCTTATCTAAAACCTTTTTAAAAACATTTTTGTTAATTAAAAATGAGGCTTAAATTAGATCAAATATAAAATATTAGATGAAAAACTTAAATGTAAATTAGAATTGAAAATAAGTTTTAGTTGAAGTGGTAAAATTACTAAAACAAACAGAAATAAAAATTGATAAAAATGACAACAGCACATAACAAAATCACTAAAACTTCAAGTAAAATGAAAATCTACAAGATAATTTCAAAATTTAATAATATTATATTATTATGTGAAATTACACTGGTTCACGTATTTTGATTTGAGTTTTACAATATAAACCTCAGCATGATCTTTACGGACTTTGTAAACAACACTATCCATTTCTCCAAAACCGGTAGTGTTTGAAATAAAAATCAATCATTTTTTTGTCTTGGGCTTTTTGCTCAGTAGAGCAATTCACATTATTTTTATTTTTGCAAAAGCAGTAAAGAAAATACCTTTCCATAGAACACAGAGTCTATCAGTGTCGAGACGGCCAGTGCAAGAGCCCTGCACAAATGATGGAAACAATCATGACCCAACAAAGATTATTGCTAGTATCCAAACTACAAGTAAAAACAAATGCAACGTACGCAATGGGGATGCATCGCTGTGTGACGAGCTTCAGCTTGTTCTGTTCCCCACAGAAATGATAGAACAGCAGAGGAAGCCAGACGATCAGAGCTGTGGGACGGATGACTATGGCCAAGGACATCAGACACAAATACTTCCAGCTAAATAGGAGAGAGCCCAAAAAAATCCACCTATGAGTCTCTGAAAGTTTTATGCAATCACTAGTGTGTAGTAGAGCTGCACGATTAATCGGTAAAAGACTGCGCTCTTGATTCAAGTGCACACAGATAACAGTGGAAGGTGAAACTTAGCAGTTAATCTGCGAAACACAACTATGATCTGTTTAACTCCTAGAGGTTGCTTTCAAAGCTAGCTTGCTATTAGTAGCCTCTCTAATACTGCCTACCCTACCTTTAAACCTTTGACAAGTACAATCACAGCGATTCAAATCTTTGTTGGTGCTGCTGCTGAGACAGAGAGATCAGTTGTCATATAGAGGTGTGAAACAGCTTCACACACAGTCTTAGTTTTCGGCCTTTTCAAACACACAGTATCCTTATTTCTGTTACAAACATTCAAATTATCACAGAAGTACTGGGATAAAAGTTTATAGTTCAGATATAAACACTGATGTCTATGATAGCGATTAAAATAAAGCCTTAAATAAAGATTACGTCATTACATTGTTACACCAGTAGGTGGCAACAAGTGACTTAAAATGTATTTGTCATTGAATCACTCATCAAAGAGATTCGTTCAGAAACAATGATTCATCGAGTCTTTCTGAGTGACTCATTGAATCATTCATTTATATATATATATATATATATATACATATATATATATTTTTTTTTTAAATAGACAGCAGCAATGTCAGAACTTCTAGAAAATTACATGTTATTTTGTTTTGGGAGAATCGTGATTTAAAAAAAAAAAAAAAGAAAGAAAAAAAAACAAGATTCCCAGTTTATCCAAAATCGTGCAGCTCTAGTATGTAGATATGACATTAAATTATGCACCTGTTGTGCATTTTAGAGCCAGGTAACGGGTAAAAGCAAAGCGCCAGGGTGGTCAGAACCGTTTCCATGGTGTTGGTCAGAGTCCGACTGCAGCAGTACCAGGTGAACCATGAACACAGCTGACAGAAACACTTAGAAAACACAGCAGAAGAGAGTGGTACGAACACAAAGCATTCAAACTTAATGCACAGCTTGTGTATCTGCCCAATATCTGATTAGCAATGGAAGGTACATCATCTTACTGTCCATTTGGCCACATCTGGAGATTCCCACTGCTGGACGAGGCGGTACAGCTTCACGTCGGCATATGCAGCCAGCAGTGCCTGGAAAACACGCGGCAAAAACACCTGCAGAAACAGGTATTCATGTTAAAGAAACATTACACTTGCGGTCAATATAATACATTGAAGTCTTACCAACAGATACGCTGTGTCATAATTCATCAGATACAGGAGCTTATACATCAGAGCAAACAGGAGAGGATAAGAATATCCTCGGATGCCTTCCTTCCATTCCCAGGTCTCGTAGCCATAAGTGAGAAACAGGTTAAGGATCTCATTTACAGTTAATGTTTCTCAAGTATTATATTCAAACTAAACTACTATTTTGCAGTTCAGGTCATAAGCAAGGATATCTGAAGACCATTCGATGGGAAATCTCAAGCGACTGCCAGTACTCATCTGGGACGAAGCTGGTCTGCACCAGGAAGCAGTTGAGCAGGCGGAATATGACAATGAAAACTGTGATACTGATGCCATAGAATTCTGCAGAAATTACAAAATTAGAGCACATTTCTAATGTTAGCAGGTGCAGACAGTAGAAGCCCAAGTGTTTTTTTATGGCTGATGCCAAAATCTTGAGAGCAGGGTCACTGATGGCCAATATAATGCTGATTAATAGAATGGATTTTTGGATAAATGGACTTTATTATTTTAGTTGTAGCTCTAATTAATTTTTAATGTGAGTTTCATTGGATTTAAAAAAAAAATAAAAAAATTATATATATATATATATATATATATATATATATATATATATATATATATATATATTAGCATTCTAAATTCACTTTAAGAAATACCATCATCGATACATACTTTACCATTTAAATGCAAAAAGATTAAATTAATAAATGATAAATACTTAAATATATTTATTTATTAAATATGAAGTTAACGATCTATGTGAGCAAAACTGTCTATTTATGAAAAGCAATCTTGAGTATTCATGTTACAAGGTCCCAGAGTCTAACTTGCCCCTTTTTGTTATTCAATTGTTATCTATTATATGATTTGCTATTATTATTATTGATTTGCTCCAGAAGGAGTCTAAAGCCCAGGTTCAGGAGGACTCTCACCAAGTGTTTGAGGTCTCTTATCATCTGTGCTGTACAGAATGGAGCTCCTCTTTCTCAGTCTCACTGATTCACATGAGGATTTGTTCTGTTTGAAGCGCTCTCGAATCTTTTCCATTTCTCCACATAAACCTCAAATGAGTTTCAATGTTCAGCATTTTAACTCCGGCTGTAAATGTTCATTTTCTGGCGCATTTACGGAGCGTTTTCTACCATAAATTTAGACACTAGTGGATCTAGTTCCGTGTTTTGGTCATCTTCTTCTTGTACGATATAATGATGGTTAACAAGCCAACTTAAGGTGTTTTACCGCCACCAACAGGACTGGAGTGTGAACCATTACGTGTTTTGGTCATGGCGTCTCACATGACCTCATGAATGTAATGTGAATATGTAGGTCTTTTAACGCTTAATATGTAATGTTTATAATAATTTTATGTTTATTGACATATGATTCGTGGTTCATAAAAAATATGTTCTAACACCTTATTTATTATGAATGTATGTTGAAAAAATTTAAATGCGGAAATGTACACGTCGCATTTGGCCTGCGTGAGTTGCCGTAGTCGCTCGGTCGTCCCATAGACAGTAAAAGAAAGGGTCGTCCTTGTCTTACATGCGTTTTAACTGCAGACTTCTCTAAAAAAACTCTTTTAAAATAACTGGAAAGGATTGAAAACGTCAGGGTGAGTGAGAAAAACATTAATTACAAAATTAAGATACATGTGTTGAATGTTGTCGTAGCCTTATTATGTTCCTGCGATAAGTTTCTTCACATTTAGTGTAAGTGAATATTGTCACCACAAACAGCCGAAGAAGATCTGATATACAGTATGCAGTGAACACACATTTTTATTTTTTTATTTTAGGAGTGGGATGTTTTGTGTCTCTTATGGGTTCTTCTGTTTCTTCATAACATAAGATCATGTTTGGAAGACGGATTCCCTTTAATCAGATTGCATTTGCTACTCTGGTCGGAGTGGTGGGAGGTGTGTATATATACAGGCCTGTATTTGAGCTACCCAGAAAACCTCAAACTGCACCAGATCAAGAGCTCAAGCCAGTCACTGAGGAGCAAAGAGCGGAAACTACCCAAAAATAAGTACAAGAGGCAAATGCATTTGCAACCAAGGACTGATGTCGGACAAGAGTTTGATTGTTTATTTCCATATACTTTGTTAATGTTCTAAATAAAATGCCTTATATTGTCACTGCAAATTAGCAAAAAGATTCTACACGATTGTTAATTTATGGATGCATTCTGTATTGACAATAAATTTGTTTAAATAAATGACTTTTTTTCATTTACAATAAAACAATCTAAGTTGCATGTACTAAATACAACAGTATTTCATATACACTAGTATATCTAGTACAATTGTGCTCAAAAGTTTACATACCCCTTGCAGAATGGTAATAATTTTAACAAAATAAGAGGGATAGGGCAAAATGTTTGTTCTTTTTTTATTTAATACTGTCCTGAATAAGATATGTTGCATAAAAGATGCTTACATATAGTCAAAAAATAGCTGAATTTAAAAAAAAAAATGACCTGTTCAAAAATGTACATACCCTTGATTCTCAATACTGTGTGTGGTTTCCAGGATGATCCACGACTGTCTTTTTTTATTGTGTGATGGTTGTTCATGAGTCTTGTTTGTCCTGAGCAGTTAAACTGAGCTCTGTTCTTCAGAAAAATCCTCCAGATCCTGCAAATTCTTCAGTTTTCCAGCATCTTTTGCATATTTGAACCCTTTCCAGCAGTGACTGAATGATTTTGAGATCCATCTTTTCACACTGAGGACAACTGAGGGACTCAAACGCAACTATTAAAAAAGGTTCAAACATTCACTGATGCTCCAGAAGGAAACACGATGCATTAAGAGCCGGAGGGTGAAAACTTTTTTGAATTCGAAGATCAAGATAAATTTTACTTAATTTGTCTTCCGGTAAACATGTGAGTATCTTCTGTAGCTTCCGAAGGACAGTACTAAATGAAAAAATTTGATATTTAAACAAAATAAGACAAATTTGGACATCTTCATCTTGTTCAAAAGTTTTAAATATCTTATTCAGGACAGAACTAAATAAAAAAGAACACACATTTTGCATGATCCCTCTTATTTTGTTAAAATAATTAACATTTTGCAGATTATGCAAGGGGTATGTAAACGTTTGAGCACAACTGTATATAATAGGGCTTATTTGCAATTAGAGAGAATAGAATTTGCAAAATGTTCATAATTTAAACATATATAATAATAATAATTCCTAATAAAACATTCACCGATGCTCAATAAGGTACCTGACATTTAAACCACCAGATGTCGCTACACACTCAGAGTTATTCTCCTGTTGCGCTATTTATGCTGATTTTAAACATGATTATAGATGCAAAAACCAACGCTTAGTACTAATTAAATAAATTTAAAGCTCAAAGTATTGTGTGTGTGTTTTAAACAGAAGAAGTGGCGCAAACGAACATATCCTACTATTGCGAAGGCTTGGCTCATGAATATTACAGAGTTGTTGAATATTCATTCAGATCGCAACGTGACGTTCGTCCGATAGTACTTCCTGATTGGCTGATTTGTATGGAAGGCTGGTCTCATAATAATATTAATCACGTTATTCGAGCGGTGGTCGTCCGGGCTCCAGGAAGGTCTCAAAGCAACGTCAGCCCTACCTAATTAATAATTATGAGCCAAGCCTTGACCACGTAGGATTGGAGGTACAGCACGGGAAGTATTGCGTCACAGCACGGCCGCTTACAAGCACTGGTTCTTCATGTGGGTGTGGGAGCAACTTTAGGAAACAAAGTGTCCATCGCTTCAAAAGTATCACACAATTGTTCTTGTTCTCCGTTAGTTTAATATTTTCGAAAAAGCTTTTAAAATCCGACGAGATCAACAGACGTTCGGGTCACTGTCCTGGTAAGTAAGTTACATGTATTAGTTTTTAACTCTTCAAAGGGTGATTATAACAGTTTGATTATTTCTTGTCAACTCGTTTATTTAAGTGTACAGTTTGGCCTTTTGGTTTTGTATTCATGTATAGACTCAACAAACACGCAATATGTAATGATGTTTGCCCTCATATATTATGTATGTTGTGCATTAGGACTAGTTATGTTAGTCATAATAATGAGTGTTTAGTGATAGACAGCTGCCGTTCTTGGGTTTGAGTTATCTGTTCACACGTGTCCTTGATCAGATATAGTCATCTCAAACACATTCATATGATTATGACCTGAAGTTATAATCCGTTCAGAGAGGAAGAAATGTCCTGGGAATTTACCTGCCTCACCCGGGAAAATACACTGCTTCACTCCCATATCAGGTTACCTGTCAGGAATGTTTGGTTTAGGGATCATTTTTCATTCTGAATGATTGAATTTCCATTCTTTCTTCCTTAACTGGTGAAATACTGTAAGTAACTGTAAGACATATGTTTGTGACTTGATCTATTCTGTGGATTGATTTACCATGAGCACAATGGTATTCTGAATTGGACAAGATTTAATCTAAAAAAACAGAGTAAAAGTTGAAGTTTGAGACTATTTCACCCCCAAAATGATTTTTTTCTCATCCTGATGTCATTCAAAACCTGCCAATTTCTTTCTTTCTTTTTTTCATGGAAAATCCAGTTTTTCCATGCAGTGAAAGTTGATGAAGTTGATGTTTGGTCACCAGACATATTCAAGAACCATAAATGTTGATTTCACTTACATCAGACTTAAAGGGTTAGTTCACCCAAAAATGAAAATTCTGTAATTTATTACTTACCCTCATGCCGTCCCACACCCGTAAAACCTTCGTTAATCTTCGGAACACAAATTAAGATATTTTTATTTGAAATCCGATTGGCTCCGTGAGGCCTGCATAGGGAGCAATGACACTTCCTCTCTCAAGATCCATAAAGGTACTAAAAACATATTTAAATCAGTTCATGTGAGTACAGTGGCTCAATATTAGTATTATAAAGCGACGAGAATATTTTTGTGATGGCCGATCTCAAAACACTGCTTCATGAAGTATCGGAGCACAAATTAATCAGCGTGTCGAATCATGATTCGGATAGCGTGTCAAACTGACAAACGGCTGAAATCACGTGAGTTTGGTGCTCCGAACAGCTGACTTGATGATACACTGATTCATCTGTGCACTGATGCTTCATGAAGCAGTGTTTTGAAATCAGCCATCACTATATAAGTCGTTATTTAGGTTTTTTTGGCGCTCCAAAAATATTCTCGTCTCTTTATAAATATTGAACAACTGTACTCACATGAACCGATTTAAATATGTTTTTAGTACCTTTATGGATCTTGAGAGAGGAAGTGTCATTGCTCCCTATGGAGTCCTCAAGGAGCCATCGTATTTCAACTAAAATATCTTAATTTGTGTTCCGAAGATTAACGAAGGTCTTATGGGTGTGGAACGGCATGAGGGTAAGTAATAAATGACAGAATTTTCATTTTTGGGTGAACTAAGACATCGTAATGCACCATATCCCTTTTAGACATTGTAATGTGCCATATTTGAATGTCCACAAATTTGAGAACTACAGTGGAAGGGACACTTTAATTATTATTAAATAAATCTATAATATACAGTCATTTCCACACAAATCTCTCATATAACTTCAGAAGACTTGGAATATAGTACACAAGTCGTACAGACTACTGTATTTTTAGAGCTTGACAGCCCTATTCACTTTCACTGCATGTAGTCAGAACATTCTGCAAAACATTTTGTTTTGTGTTGCATGGAAAAATATTTGGAATGGGGAACATAAGAGTGAGACATTTTTGGTTAAATCATTCCTTTTAAGCATCTCAAAAGAGAAATCTGTCCTCAGAAGAACTTTCCACGAAGCTCAAATAATTTAAACTGGCTTATCATGTTTTCTTGTCTGTACTAGAGAAAGCAAATTAAATGAACATTGGCTTGTGTGTTTTTAAGTGGGGTCTTAGCAGGGCTGGGAATTGAGGGTCACATGACAGGATGCCAAGAGCACATGAGCACCAGCTGATGGTTATTAGATAAGCCTGATGTGAAATCTTACAGTTCACATCCTTCTGAAACACCAAAAAGAGCCTTTATATAAGCCGTCAGTGGCACTGAAGTGTGTCTTTTTACACTTACTATGGCAAAAAATCACTCTGACACTTTTCTATTCAATAGGAAAGTTGATACAATTCATTATTTAGTTAATGAAGAATGTTTTCAGCCAATTGGAAACGTATTTGCCTGTGATTTTAATTTCAGATAGCTTCAGTGGTATTAGTACAAACTGCATCACCATTACTATTGCTTATATAAGTATTTAAGTTGAGTTTGTGTGTCGTCCTGCTGCATTTGTGTTGCAGATATGAATGATTTCTCAAAACGTGTGTTGTTGAGGTGAGTGTGCTGTTGTTACTTCAATAAGTGATCAGATTCACCAATTTCAGCTGCTGGACCAAAAACAGGTGAAAAAATCCCACAGACATACATTAAAGGAGGGACCATACGGTGCATTTAAGTCCTCCTAGGAAGGTTGTGTTTACAAATGGGGAAGTTGTAATTAAGGCATGAGTGTTCAAATCACTTTGGTTAGGGCATGCTGGCGGTGTACTTTTTCTACAAAAAAAAAAAAAAGCATGATTTTTCTTTTTAACTCTGTTTTTTGCTTTTTTACATAATTTTATAATAAGTAATTGTACAAAACTATTGTATTTTGGTAATGCTTTGCAATAAAGTTACATTAGTTAAAGGTGCAATAGTAATAATTTTTTATCTGCTAGAGGACGCCAAGTTTGAGTGCAAAATCTTGGGATATGTGGTCTTCACATCATAGCCGCTGGAAATAATCGGGATAGGACTCGGGAAGAAATCATGTTCATGGATGAGATTATTATAACTGTAGTATGAAGCAGAGCAGGACTGAGTGTTTGGGAGCTGAACGAGGCTGCTGGTAGGGCTGGGCGATATATCACATGCAATTGTCATTTCGTCAGTAAAGCCGGTTCCCTGATTACCGCTAAATCGCCATCACCTGCTTTCAAATGAGGCGGCATTTAATAGACAGAGCCATAGTTAACTGACAAGCCACGCAATATCGCGTTCATATGGCAGATGAATCGCCTTCGATAATGAACGCGATATTGCGTGGCTTGTCAGTGAACTATGGCTCTGTCTATTAAATGCCGCTCCATTTGAAAGCAGGTGATGGCGATTTAGCGGTAATCAGGGAACCAGCTTTACTGACGAAATGCACGTGACAATTGCATGCAATATATCGCCCAGCCCTAGCTGCTGGAGTGATTGTGCTACACACGCCTCGCGAGCAGCAGAACTTTTATTATGCCACAGTCACCAGCACCGCTTACGCCTTTCCGGTCGTGAGTATGAGGTAACGCAGCTCTGTTTATCATATTAGATACATTTGAGTGTGTTGTTTATCTGCCAATCATGGGTCTTTCATGCAGAGAACTCTCCTCATCTTTGCATAATGATTAGGGATGCACCGATCTGCCTTTTTCGCTTCCGATACCTGGGATTCAGTATCGTCCGATACCGATCCGATATTAAAGTAATAAGAAAATTGCTAAATTACCTACTAAACTGTATGCCTCACTTAGGGCTGTGACGGTTGGCATGACAACCGCGCCACAGCGGTCGTGGGGTGTCACTGGCGGTAGCGTGGCGTGTATATTATATATAATCTCAAAGGTCGCGTTAACCGAAAATTTTGACGGAAAAAAATCTGCAGCCTGTCTTCATTTTGACAGATTAGCCTACTGAAGCTGATGTAATTTGTAACTGTAATTCCCACCCCTGTCCAGTAGGTGGCGAGTGCGCTCCAGTGTGGCAGCAGAGCGCGAGTTCAGTCTCCAGAATAAAATGAAAACGATGCGTTTAACTTTGATTACACAAACCCAGTTTGTCAATTTTATTATATATTATATTATAATACTTATGCTTACATAATTAAGTTTCTAATCCGTTTTGTTTTAAATAGTTTGTTTTATTTTTCTTGCTGCTGACTATAAGTTTATGGTCAACGAATGGCTTTTCTGAGGTATACGTGACATTGTTTACAACACTGATTGAACTGACGTGATACAGATTTCGGTAAGCTACTTCAACTTTCAACATATTTTTTGATATTCATTCATGTTTATTTCCTTCTGTAAAGAGGAAGAGATGATCGCGTTCACTCACGATCCTCAATAAGTGTTCAAGATGAAAACTGAAAAGTGACGCAGTCTTTAACTTTCTTTTCATACAAGTAAATGCATAGCCTAGGCCTATTTGTTTATCCTATAAGTTTGTGAATAAATATGAAAATGTGGACGAAATCAGAAGCTATTAAATGTTTTATCATTAAAATATAAAAATTAAAATGATGCAGCAACATATGACAGATAGGACAGAACAAAAAAAATGCTATTAATAATCTTCCATGGCGCAAAAGTATTATAATCTGAACGGCTCCCATACAGAGCGGTACAAAGCTCTTATGCGCATCCCGTGTGCAGAATGATGCGCTTGAAGCATCGTGGAGTCACAGCACGCAGCGGCAGCGCTCCGCAGTGAAAAGTTCAAAGCACAAAGTGAAGATATATTGATGCGTATTGTATTACCGGTATCTTGATTAAGTATAATAATAGAAACATTGATTGATCTTGGAGAGAGTTTCATTGTGTTGACTGTCGTAACCGAACGCGACACGCAGTCTGAATGCTGAATGGAGAATGACTGACAGCCGCAGCGGAGGGAGGCATTTACGTGAACTTTAATTTAACGACTTAAATATTTATCTGTACCTCAGATTAAACTATGGAATGGCTTCAGAACACTCGGAATACAGTGCACAGAAACTTTATGGTGCTTTTTAATGTTTTTGTGCCTTTTGTTGAGCTTAACAATAACACAGAATAGTACACGCACAGTATCGGATTTGGATCGGTCCAGTCCGGCCGATACCCGATCCGGCAAAAATGGCAGTATCGGAGCCGATACCGATCTGAATATCGGATCGGTGCATCCCTAATAATGATGCATTTTAAAGTTAATGACCAAACACATCATTATAAAAGTTCACAATGCTGTTGCAGGAGAAATATAATGTCGATAACATTTAAAAAATATCTTTTCGTCAGGTTAGATACTGATTATTAATCATTCAAGCCCCTTTATCTTAACCTCTTTGCTTAACCGTCAGTCTCGCATATCCGTCATGTTTGTAGTTTAACACTTTTTATTCGTATTTGTAGTTCTAATCAAATCCTTGTCCACAGCGCAATGTGTTATGGGCAATTTTAGCCATTGGAAGTGTTTACGGATCTGCACTTCGATTTCTAACCGGAAAAAGTAGACCATCCCGGTATCTTTGGAATACTCATTTCAACATACTACGATTTGGGACATAATTCTAATTCTTATTTCGAATACTATTTAGGACAGGTATTATGCGAATTGGGATGCAGCAAATAAAATACTTCTTTTCTTGCAAGACAGAAACAAATCATCCAGAACATCCTAGATTTAACTTCAACTAGTTCATTAAATTTATGTTGTTATGTCTTCTAAAATTGAAAGGTTATAGTTAAAATGTGATTGTAGTTCGTTTGGAATATCTAATGGGCCAAAGAAAATATCTTATGTTTCTTGCGTCAGGTCAAAGGTTATGAGCTTCTGTAGGTCTGCATGGTAATTTTATCTTTCACAGGCACAGCTTGAAAAGAGGGAAGTGGATGAGTAAAAAAAAAAAAACTTGTCAGAGCTTGACTGGTGAAGAAACTCTGGTGTGAAATGCAGAAGAGTTTTTGGTTCCTGGGTCCGCAGCTCTCTCCATTAGCACTGGTGTGCAGCCCAGGGTGGTGCTCTGCTGGGAATGTTTGATAATAGCCTCCATGTCTGTTTCTCCTTTTCTTTATCCTGGCTTTCATCAGGGCTGTTTTGGTTAAACGGGAAGCACAACTCAAACTCAAGCATTTCGTTGAGCTGTTGCACAAGGCCAGTGATTGTTTAAACACATGTGATGTGTAGATAGATGTGTCTAACTGAAATGAAGGTGTCAGTCAGTCTTCAGAAGTTACAGTAGTGTCAAATGACCATCAAAAACATTTCAGATGATGCAGCCGAACACTCAACATCTGTGTCTACAACTGATCCTTCAGTGTGTGTGTTAATGCTTATATAGCACATAAAGATAATTTTGTTTTTGCAAATCGGTGCACTTTCCAGACAGTGAAAACTCAGTTTCTAACCATCTAATTTGTCAGTTTTCATGTAGCCATAATAAATGTCAATATGTGAAAGCTTCACAATGGAAAAACAAAGTTGCAGATCCTAGTATGTTCCTTCTACAGTAAGAGTCTTAAAGTTGAGCAGATTTGTCCTCATTAGAGTGTGATTCTGTGTTTGTTTATAAGCAACTAAGAAGATCAATGCATAGTTGAACTCTATGAATTCTGTTTTGTGCTCCTTTTTTTTTGAACGCTAGAATCATGCAGAATCAAGTGAATGTGTTATTATCCATCAGCTTTAAAAAAAATTTAGTACAAAACAAATTTACACCTGCTCCCTGCCATGTGTAAATAGTGCGTAAAATATCTGAACATGTTCTTTTAGGCAAAATGATGACTGCATTTTGATAACACTGTGCATCATGATAATATTTCATGAGGTTGTTTGCCCATAGGTAATGTTAAACTTACATAGGTTACAAATGCAACATTGTTGGCTTTCTGTCCACAGTGGAGGGCCAAAGCTGAATTTATTTTATATATATATATATATATATAATATATATACACACACACTCACTGGCCACTTTATTAGGTACACCTTGCTAGTACAAGGTTGTGTACAGAATTGCTTTAATTCTTTGTGGCATAGATTAAACAAAGTTTTGGAAACATTCATCAGATTTTGCTCCATATTAATATGATAGCATCACACAGTTGCAGCAGATTTGTCAGCAGCAGATCCATGGCCCTGTCCCAAATGGCACCCTAAACACTCGCAGTCTTCCTATGAATCTGCATTTTTGTGACGTAACGCCATTTTGACCATCAGAAAGAAGTCTGCTTCGTAACTTGCAGCAATGTGGAAAGGTGCATACTGACCGCAAAGGGGGGCGCTCACAAGCACCCTTCTGAAACCTAAAATGGCAAATGTGACACCTTATGGCCTAGTGGATTTCATGGTCATGTGCATGAGATGGCCATTGTAAGTGCACAAGACCATAAGTGTGCCATTTGGGACAGGGCCCATGATGTGAATCTCTCTTTCCACAGCATCCCAAAGGTGCTCTATTGCTCTATTGGCAAAGTGTGGTTTTGGACGAGATCAGCATAAATTCTTATCATTATTTGGTGAAAATACATTAAAGTAACTTGACATAATCATTGAAGACCAGCAATAATAATTTTCATTTTGATTACATAATAATGGCAATATATACATGTCAAAGTCAGACATGCCCCTTTGCCAGCTGTGATGCCTGGTTACTGGTTGGCCCAGGTTTGTAAAAGAGTTTTGGGTCAGCACACCTTAATAGCTTCAACAATTGATTGCCAATTAAGTTTAGAATACAATGAAATAATTAGAACCCGGTTTAGGTCAGATAGCTGCTAATGGTGGATATTTTGATGAATCGAAAATTTAAGTTTTTTTCTACGTCAAGTCAAGTCACCTTTATTTATATAGCGCTTTTTACAATGCAAATTGTGTCAAAGCAGCTTTACATTGATAACTGGTACATAATTTGGCTGCACAGCAGCTCTTAAATAATAGTGTCAATGCAGGCAGATTAGAAGCACTGTTGAATAAATGTCAAGAATACTATAGAATATTAAATGTCAAGTGTCCCCAACTAAGCAAGCCAAAGGCGACAGGGAACACAAACTCCATCAGGTGGCAAACAAGTGGCAAATAGGTGTTAAAATGGAGAGAGAAAAAAACCTTGGGAGAAACCAGGCTTAGTCGGGTTAACATATAAACTGTTTTACATAGTAAAATATGTTTTCGTAGTTCGTGTAGTCCCTTATCAGAGCAAAATTATCACAAATTAAAAAGGACTCATGCCAATATTGTCCAAAACCCTGCTTTTCTAGGGCGTTTCCAAACTTTTGGAGGGCAGTGTGTGTGTATATATATATATATATATATATATATATATATATATATATATATATATATATATATATATATATATATATATATATATATATATAATATTTCTTCTGCTAAAAGTTCAACTATAATGCTTTCAAGCACAGTTCTCTGATCAGCCAGAAAAAAATGAACCCAAGAAAAGTCTCCTGTGGTCTCGCTGGATGGATCCAATTGCTTGGGTCAGCCCCAGACACTAAGTAGCTTACAGTCGGGATGGTCTTTAGCCCTGCCGTGTGAAATAATGTGCTCATTTGTTTGAGTTTTTATGTTCTTTCTGCAGTCACATGATCCGCTTTAATGCGGTCTGAGGAACTCACACTGAACATTTTTACAGCTACAGCTAAGCCATCGCCGTACGGCTACAGCTGAGCCAAACCTTTTCTCTCCTCACTTGTGTTTGCCGACATGACAAGACAAGATGCGTTTCAAGACATTATAAAATCATAGTGCTGTAGAAACAGGGACAGGTTTTAAGCACTCTTAATACTTTTTAATTAAGCTTACACATGACATCATCTCACAATGAAAGAACATTCATTGATCTTGTGAGAAAACATGTTGATGTGCTGTAAACGCTTTCTGTAATTTTCAGGCCTTCTTTCACAAAACTTTGAGGTTATGTGTAACTTAAATTAAATGACCAGATCACAGTTCTGCAGTTTATGTTGACTTGTTCACATTATAAGAGCATATGGTAAGACTTAACAAGCTCTTGTCACAGAAGCTCTTGTGATTTCAATGTCACATTAAACCTACACTACCAAGCATTAAAATAATTTACTGACAGTTAAAAATAGAGCATGACCATTTTAAAGCCTAAAGTGATGGATAACGATTGTCACTAGTGTGACATACCATGGGTTATGAAACAACTTTTAACTGAACGATGTCTCTGTGTTGTAGTCATAAGCCACTCGGTTAACAGTGAAAAGAAACTTGATTTGACAAATGTGAGTAGAAATAAAAGCTGTTGTGTAGATGCATTCATGTGTGAGAAGGTGCTTTTTCCTCATTTAAGCTCCAGGATTTCAGCATTTATGGACTCACATGACCAATAATAAATAAAATTGGTTTAAGAAGCATATTTACTGTTTAAAAAATAGAAATGCAGCACTTGTCCCAAATTCTTGTTTTAGTTTCCTGTTACTAAATCAGCAGTTTCATCAAAACAGTGAAATGAATGACGTGAAAACACTTGCCTTTCTTCATTTTGAACAAAATGCTTTAAAAATCGATGTCTCTTGATGGACTTTGTCGACTAATGGGTTCATTTGGGGTTCTCTAAAGTAACGATAACCATTGATAACTGGGTTGGGTCAAACTGGCCCATAACCGATTAATCAACCTAAAGTTTTTAAAATGGAGACTGAATGAAAACATAACACATAAAATAGTGTTGAAAAACAGTACTCAAAATGCACTGTACTTTTTAAATATAAAAATATTAATATATTAATTATACCTTGATCATTCATGTTAGTTCATAGTGTATCAAATAATGTTGAGATACATTAAAATTAAAAAATTTATTAGTAAATGTTGAAATTAAAAATGAACAATACATTACTTAACCTTAGTTAATGTTACAAATCTACTCTTATTGTAAAGTGTTACCATTTCAGACAAATCCACACATGCATCTATTCAAAAAATTAATTACTATATAATTCAATGAAAACAGGTATGGTCTACTGTATACATATACTGTTTATTGTCTGTTTTAAATCCGGATCTGAAGTGTCCCGCTCTGTGCAGCGCAGTCTCGTGTGTCAAAACAAACTCCACCAGGCCTCACTGATAGTTTTTATCTCCCCTGTAGAGGCCGTTTTCATGCTGTATAATGACAGTGAACCCTTCTCAGCCGCTCCAACAATGAGATCTGTAACTAACTTCAGAACCACATGTTTCAGCAGTCTGAGGAAAACAGCGCCAGACCAACACCTGACGTTAGGGTGGTGCTGATGATCGTATAACCCACCCCAACCACTAACACTACCCTTCATTATAACTATAAGCTCAACCTTAACGAACACGAACCCCACCCAACCACTAAACCTGATGCTATAAGCTCCACCCCAACACCGGTGTGAGACTGCTGGCCCGGCGCTGTTGACCTCAGACTGCTGTGACATATGGTTCTGCGGTTCTGCAATTAGTTATTAGCAACCAACACAACCTGGAAAAGCTATCAATATGGATTTTTGCCGATTACCAGTTGTTTCAGGAATCGTTGGTGCCAATTAATCGTCAAAATCAATCAATCGGTCAAACTCTACACTAAAGTCAGCATGAATGTTGTTGAATATCCTGCCATGTTATGAAAGTAAAATGGGTTTGCGATAGGAAAGTTATGTGCCAAACAGTACACTGTACACTATGCTCTTATACTAAGCACTATGTACTCAACAGTGCAGTGTTTTATAAGGTCAGAGTTTGATAGCCCATCCCCCTCCGCTACATAATTAAAGCAACAACATTTGAGTGCATGAAGTATCCAACCTTCATCTGGGTATTTTAAGTACAGTTCACAGTTTCAAAGTTCAGAAGAACAGCATTTATTTGAAATATATAAACTTTTGTAACATTATAAATGTCTTCCTGTCTCTTTTGATCAATTTAATGCTTTCTTGCTGAATAAAAGTATTAATTTCTATGAAAAAATCTTACTAACCCCAGACCTTTTAATGATATTGTATATCATTGATACTACAATAACACTACAATAACTGTGTTTGTCCATCGCAGGTCCTCGTTCAGCTTTCAGTATGTCCGATGGGGACTATGATTATCTCATCAAGTTCCTCGCACTGGGGGACTCTGGGGTGGGAAAGACCAGCTTCCTATATCAGTACACAGATGGCAAATTCAACTCTAAATTCATCACGACAGTGGGAATAGACTTCAGAGAAAAACGAGTGGTGAGTTTTTGTATTACTGGAATTGACATTAAGACGTTTTCATAGATTTATTGATGTTTCTTATATTCCCTTCATCAATGTTTATATGCAAATAAGCATGCATTGCTATTTATATGTTGATATTTTAACTTATTTTTGAGTATTCAGCTATGATGGTATATTTATAGTTTTATGCAAATGAGTTGCCTTTCTCACAGTCTCATTGGTTCAGATGTTTCCTGCTTGATTTGTAATGGAGGTTTAATGTTTTGGAGACCCGGCCGGGGTTAACTGAACTGTGAAATCCCATTCTGTTCAGCTCAGCACATAAAATCTTGCCTAGAGGTTAAAAACAGCCATTCATGTATAAATCGCAGCCTCAGGTGCAGGGAGGTATACACATGTTTGTCTGAACACGGTCATGAATACTAGATGCAGAAAAAAACGCATGCAGTACACTGCGCTCTTGCGAAAGCAAACAAACATTCTGAGAGCAATTATGCTTTTCCTGAATGCAATAAGATGCCTAAGGCAGCTTAATTTGTTGGGAACAGGCTACGGCAAGAGGCAGCCTACATAACCCACATGGTACACACCTTAAAATATGTCAGTCAGATAGATAGATAGAAATATTGAGGTTACACAGAATATATAGAATACAATAATATGAACATTAATAATATTTATCATGTAATATATTATGTACAACCAATTATTGTAGTAAAATAAAGTCCACTGGAAGCAGTTTATTGTCTTAAAGGGCTTATTATATGATGATGAAAAAACTGTACATTATCCCACCTATTACATGACTTACCAAATAAAATACATGGGCATAAAATATTGATTAAAGTAGAAGCTATTTTATCAAATAAAAATATGAGAAGAACGAGTGTGGCATGATATGAAGATTTGAATCTAGCAGCTGTATAGCAAACTCTTGATTATTCATTTTAGTGTCGTTAAACTGAAATATTTGACTGCAGTATTTCACAGAGACATGCACCAAAAAGAGTGCATTAGTGGCTGCCCACATTATTTCAACAGCCTTGGATTTTTCCTATTAAAGGTGCTAAATGGGATGTTTTGTTTTATACATTTTTGCAATATTACTTGAAACTGTCTTTACTAACTGATAAAAGACTATTTATTAGATGCAATGAAAGGAATAATACTAATATACATCATCTGTGCACGAGGTAGGGCCTTAAAAACTCAGCCAATCGGTCCATTCACAGATTTATCTCGAAATGCTTGCCTTGGCGAGTATCCTAGCAAACATAAACGGTAATGTGTTAAGTGAAAGACAACACGTCTATCAGTATATTTGATGTGTGCATTAGTCTTGTGCAAGTGGCAGCAGCCTAATATTCCTGCTGCTGTGTTTTTACTACAAAAGACAAAGAAATCACTCACTGCTCTTCACTGAGTAACTTTTTTTGTAACTTTAATAAAGATTCACCTTTATTTAATTTGTACAGTGAAGATTATATGCAGTGTTGTTTTATATTTTATTACTTTATTCAAAAACTACTGTAAGACCTACCTGAAAAACCTGAAAGCACTGATTATTTCATTTGTATTTTGTTCTATTGTATTTATTCATTTTGTGCTATTGCTTGTAGTTTGATTATTTCTCTTTTTTTTATTAATAACAGTTTACTTGTCTTTAATAATCTTTTTTTTTTTTTTTTTAAATCTATTTTATTCATTACATATTTGTTGTGGGGCCAGTGAAAATATAATCATTGAATTTGTTGAATCTAATCGAGAATTGTATTGAGCTCTTGTGAATCGGAATTGATACATGACATCTCTATCGATACTCAGCTCTAGAAGTGAAAGAAAAAACAAAGGTTCAAAACTGTGTACTTAACAGCTTTAGTGAGAGAAAGAAGTACAATCCCATGAAGCATTGCGAATGATACAGTGAAATAAAAACAATGTCAAAATATAAAACTACTGATTTAAAGATATAAACTCAGCAAAAAACACTTATAGCAACATAATCAACACCGAAATGAATCTGCAGCAGTCAGGTAGTACAAGTCAGCGCTCTTGAACGTTATGTTCATTATTTGTACTTCCATTATTTTTAAGGGATTTTACTTTCAGACTGTTGCACTCTATAATACTATATACCAGGGTTGGTGAACAGGCCAGCAGAGTTTCTCTAATCAAACATACCTGAACAAGCTAATCAAGGTCTGAAAGGTTACTAGAAAGCTATAGGGAGGTGAGATTTTATCAGGGTTGGAGCTGAACTCTGCAGGACTGAAAGCAGGATCCTCCCAGCTTCATATGGCATAACAGAGCAGCTATCCCTCCTTAAGAACAAACATTTCAGCACTTAAGACATCAAACAAATGCTGATCGTTTAGGGCCACACAATTAAGAGTCATGCTACTAATGAGACACTTCCAGCTCTGAATCATCAAGTGTGCATTTCATGGTTGTGTTTGACTAAGTGGAAAGTAAATTCAAGTTTCCTGGAACTGCACACCAACATGCTAAAAAAACACACCGAGCACCACAGCAACCACATAGCAACTCCCTGGCAACCACCACAACACTGTAGCAGTGTGGTAGCATATCTTGCATCTGGCAAACCTCACATTTTCTGCAGAGAGTATAGTTCTTTTTCAAAGTGGCAAGGATATTTAAGCACTATTATGCACTAATGTAGTCTCCTACGGGTCTCTAAATAAGGTGTACAAATCCAGCGGTCCTGATGGCACAGCCGGGAGAGGTCAGAGGATCCACATTCAGCTGTGGGATACGGCCGGACAGGAGAGGTGAGATGCAGATCAGTACTTTTTGCTTTACTTTCTAACATACACTCAATGAAAGAAATCAGATTAGAGTCAAAGAGGTTTTATTTGATGTTCTGGATATTTTTCACTATTGTGTGACCCATGTCTTCTCCTCTAAATATCCATGCAGATTCCGGAGTCTGACCACAGCGTTCTTCAGGGATGCCATGGGCTTCCTGTTGCTCTTTGACCTCACGAACGAGCAGAGCTTCCTTAATGTGCGGAACTGGATGAGTAAGTCCTTCATACCTTACGGAGTCCAGATTCATATATATACATACAGCAGACCTTATCTTGTTTTAATACAATTACGTTTTTAAATTTCTCCGTTACTACATTTAAAGAGTAGCTACATACAGTTTCTTCATAATTTGTTTTATTATATTTTGTAAATATTTTGTATTTTATTTTTATCTAGAAGATTATGTAATTGTAATAATAATAATAAATGTTTTTTAAAATAATTATTTAATATAATTTGATTAATTGTATTAACTAGCAGTTTACAGTGGTTGCCCATCCTCTAATAATAATAATAATAATAATGATAAAAATAAATTATATAAATATTTTTGTATACAATTTTGTAAATTGTATTTTTTTTTTTTACTAGCAGCTTATAGTGATTGATGATGATTATTATTATTATTATTAGATAGGTAACCACTCAAAGCTGCTAGTTATTATCATTATTGTTATTATTATAAATAATTTTCAAAAAATGATCATTTAATAATTAACTCCTGTGATGTCTTGTGCAGGTCAGCTGCAGACGCATGCGTACTGCGAGAATCCCGACATTGTCTTGTGTGGAAACAAATCAGACCTGGGGGACCAGCGTGCCGTGAAAGCAGACAATGCACGAGAACTGGCTGAAAAATATGGGTGAGACGCCACAATCACTTGATCCATCAGATCTGAAAAGACTTGCCATGTATCTGTGTCTGAATGTGATGTCACACACGAAATTGTCTGCTTCGAAAATCAATAGTTTTTTTGTTATGGACTGGATTTGCTGGACTAGAAATGCTTCACTACTCACTTGTGAAATGTTCTATTGATTGAAAGCATTTAGGTTTCGTAGTATCCGGATGCAGTGGTGCCGGACCAAGGCTGCTGGCGAGCTAGTTACAAGGTCAAGTCCCAGATGTGCAGTAATGTGACGCTAGATGATTTGCTGGTGTGTTCGAGACGTATCTCAGTGTAGGTCTTCATACGTGTTCACAGGGTGCGGGCGACTGCAAGGATGTTTGTTTTAAGGGCCGGGTCTGTACCATGTTTGCCTAAGATGAGGGCAGCTCTTGTGAAATGTGACACGTTAAGATGGCTGTATACCGAAAGGCTAATATTTACTGTGTTAATGCGAGGCTCTTCAGTTTAGACAAGCACTTAGCATATGCAGAGTAATGCTCGGTATTACTACAGAAGGCATCTGAGAATATTTTGGCCTCATGAATGGATTTTAGGTATCAGGAAAATTAGATTTCCATTGCTCTAAATTATGTTCAGTACAATTTTGCATGAAGTTACATTTAAACCTTCAGAGTCACTTGTTAAACATGTCAATCTTGATTCAGTCCCTCTTTTGACATATTTAGATGTACTGACTTCATTGCATTGTCTGTTATACACGAAAAACCTATGTATTCAAAAAAGTGAAAAATGGATTGTTTTTTCCTTCAGGTTTACGGTAAGGCTAATAACTATTATGATAACGGTCTAATCTAACTATTATTGCAGCAGTTCATCTACTATTCAGATGAATAATGCAAGAATTTAAATCATCGGCTCCAAATGGACAGCTTTTACCTTTTTGAACTTAAAAAGTTGAAAGCATTAGCTAGATAATAATGAAGAGAAGATGAAATCATCATCATCATCATCATCATCATCATAAAAATTAATTATTTTTTTTTTTTTTAAATATTTTTATTTTAAGGACAAATGCTATTGCTTGTACAGAGATTATATATTTTACATTTTCAATCCCTCCCCAACCAACCCAGAACAATCTGCCTTACATGATACTCATTAATGGTAAAAGTACAAAAGATGATGAAAATAATAATAATGATACAATATTAAAACAAAATAGGATGCTAAAAATATGCCACAGTTAGACAATGGCAATGTAAAAAAAAAAAAAAAAAAAAAAAAAAGACAGTTGGACACCACAATCAAAAGTGAAACCATGATACAACAATAAACACAAGCTCTACAAGTTTACACATGTAAATATTCTCCAGGAAGAACATTTATGGCAGAGAAATAGGATAATAAGGGTTGCCAGACATATGAAAATTTATGGGAACGTCTAATTGAATATTTAATCTTTTCCAAATGTAGGTATAACATCAGATCCTGAAGCCAATGCGATGGGTGGGTTCGCAGATTTTCAATGTAATAGCACCCGTCTACGGGCCAATAAGGATGCAAAAGCAATAATGTTTAGTTGTCTTCTAGTCAGATTCGATTCATCAGTTGGAGCACCAAATATAGCAAATTCAGCACATGGCTTCAGTTGTACATTACATATTTGAGAGAGTGTATCAAATATGGTTGACCAGTAAACAGTAAGTGTAGGGCATGTCCAAAACATGTGAGTTAGATCAGCTTCTTCAGTGTGACATTTTACATAGGTCTTATCAAAAGTAGGATTGAAAGAAGCAATCCTTACCCTGCTTAGGTGCAAAACCTTAAACTGTATAAGACTCAATCGGACACAAGAGCTACTATCATTCACTCTGTGGAGGGCATTGCTCCAGAACTTTTAACTATATCTGTTCACTTTTAACTATATCTGTTCCTACACTTTTTAAGGACATGAAAATTGTATATATTCTTGAAATAAAACCTTGGAGGTGGAGGGGAGCTTCAAACAAAGGTTCTGCAGGAGACTTAGGTGGAATTTGTAGAAATGATGGACTTTGGGCATTCACAAAATGTTGTATCTGAAAATAACGAAAAAGGTCAGCTTGATTAAGATTGAATTTGGAATGCAAATCATTAAAACTAGCAAAAAGACCATCAATATAGAGATCACCAAATTGAGTGATGCCCTTATCTTGCCATTGTTTAAATGTAGAGTCTAGTTTGACAGGGGGAAATGCATGATTATTACATATTGGGCTTTGAAGCAAAAGTGCTTGTCTCAGCTGCAAATGTTGGCGTAGCTGAGTCCAAATTTTAAGAGTAGAATGAACAACCGGGTTTGATGTATATTGTGCTATTCTAATAGGTAGCCTAGATGTTAATAGGGCTTGTAGAGAGGTTGTTGTGCAGGATTTAGATTCTGTTTCACACCAGTCAGTAGTGATGGGTGCATCCAGTAAACTATCTTTTGAACTTGAGCTGACCAATAATAATATAAGAAATTAGGGAGAGCTAAACCCCCATCTCTCCTATGTTTCTGGAGAAACTCTTTCCGAATCCTAGGGTTTTTTCCATTTCATATAAAATTAGAAATAATTTTATCTAATCTTTTGAAAAAAGCTTTTGATAGGAAAATGGGTAGGCATTGAAATAATATAGGAATCTAGGGAGAACTGTCATTTTAACACAGTTCACCCTGCCAGCCAGGGTTAGATGAAGAATCCTCCATTTTTGAAGATTAGATTTGAGTGTATTCAAAAGAGGAGTAAAGTTATTTTCAGATAGTCCTTTAAAGCTTTGTGCAATATTGATGCCCAGATATTTAAACCCAGATCTTGCCAAGCGAAAGGGGAATGCAGAGTCAGACATTTGCGAGTGCGTTAACAGGCATGCATTCACTTTTTGAGATATTCAATTTGTAACCTGAGAAAGTCCCAAAATTGTGCAAGACTGTGATAATGTCATTGATGCATGATGAAGGATTTGAGATGTAAAGAAGCAAATCGTCATTATAATGAGAGCTTATGTTCAACCCCCCATCTGTTTATACCATGAAAAGAAGGTGTGGATTTTAATACCAGAGAGAGCGGTTCAATTGCAATTGTAAACAGAAGGGGGCTTAATGGGCACCCCTGCCGAGTGCCCCTTGATAGAGAAACATTTTTGGATCGCCATTTATTAGTAACCACTGAAGCAACTGGGGAGGTATACAGAAGTCGGGTCCACTCTATAAATCTGGGGCCAAATCCAAACTTATTCATAGCAAAAAAAAGGTAGTCCCATTCCACGCGATCAAATGCTTTTTCGGCATCTAGCGAAACTACAATTTCAGGGGTGTCCTGGGATTGGGGGGTGTAAAGAACATTCAAAAGACGACGAATGTTATAAAAGATGTGCCGACCTTTTATAAAGCCAGTCTGATTAGCTGAAATGATACTGACCAAGGGAGACTCTAATCGGAGAGCCAGTAATTTGGCTAAGATTTTGACATCTGCATTTAACAAAGAAATTGGTCGATATGAGCTTTCTTTCTCAGGCTTCAATAGAAGTGTAATCAGTGCTTCGTTAAGGGACTTTGGTAAAGTTCCTTGGGACATAGAATATTCAAACATATTAAGCAAGAGTGGGGACAATTTAGTAGAAAGCTTCTTATAGAATTCGATCGGAAGGCCATCAGGCCCTGGGGACTCGACGCTTTAAATCCAGACCATCTAATACAGCCGCAGATATTTCTTGTAGCTGGAGGGGATGATCTAAATCTTTTTTATGTTCTGCTGAAATAGTGGGGACATTTATGATGTCAAAAAACTCTACCAATTTAGACTGATCATTAGGGGTTTCTGATTTATAAAGGCTAGAATAAAAGTTCATAAACGTGTTATTAATTGTAAGGGGATCGATAGTTAACTCCCAAGCATCGTTTGTAATTTGAGAAATATGTTGAGCTGATGATCTGGATTTAAGCTGATGGGCTAAAAGTCGGCCAGCCTTATCACCGTGCTCATAGAAAAAACCTTGTGACCGGAGAATAAGCCTTTCTGCGTGATTTGATGAAATTAAATTATATTGGGTTTGAAGATTGATCCTTTCTTTATAAAGTTCTGGTGTAGAAGTAGAGTATTGACTGTCAATTTTGGATATCATCTCAATTAGCTGTTGCCTTTTCCTTTCCCTCTCTTTGTTAATAAAAGCAGTATATGAAATAATGTCCCCCCTGAGCACTACTTTCAGCGTCTCCCAAAGGAGAGAAGGGGAGACTTGCTCCATGGAGATGAATTGTAAAAAATTGTCAATTGAAGAGGATACATGTTTGCAAAATGAGTCATCTGACAATAGTGAAGAATTAAATCGCCAAATGTGATTCGTAAAATTAGATGGAAAGGAGAGATCTAGTAATAAGGGAGCATGATCAGATTCTATAATAGCAGAATATTCCACTCCCTTTACTGGAGAGGAGATTTTTGTCAATAAAAAAGTAGTAAATTCTTGAGTAACAATGGTGTACATGTGAAAAAAAAAGAGTTGGGTCTACGCAGCCAGTCTGGCTCAAAAAGGCTGAGATTTCATTTGCCATTTTAGAAGGGGCCTGTGGTTTTGGGTTGGAGCGGTCCAGGTTTGGGTCCATTACACAGTTTAGATCTCCGCCTAAAATCAGATAATGTGAATTGAAGCTAGGTAAAGCGGCAATCAGCTTATTTATGAAATTCTTATCATCCCAATTAGGGCCGTAAACATTCACCAGCAAGACCTGGGTATGAAATAGTTTTCCAGACACCATGATAAAACGACCCTGAGTGCCAGCAATAACTTTGGAGGCAATGAAATGAATTTTTTTTGTGTATTATTATAGCTGTTCCTCTTGCCTTGGCATTAAATTTAGAATGGAAAATGTGACCTACCCATGGTTTCTGCAACCTAAGATGATCTGAATTGAGTAAGTGTGTCACTTGAAGGAAGATAATATCGGATTTAAGACGCTTAAGGTGGGAAAAGATTTTTGACCTCTTTATAGGGCCATTAAGACCTTTAACATTCCATGATGTAAACCTAATTCATGACTTTCCTGCCATTCCTGTTTAAACATTGGACATAGTTCACTATAAGAAGATGAACATAGCACTTGTGGCATAGACAGAACTGGTACCCAGCTAAATTTCTCATCCCAAAACAAAAACAGATGGAGTATCCATTGAGAAAAACAAAAAGGGAAATGAAAGAAAAACACAGTCAATAAGGCAGTAAACCAACCCATGAACATTAGAACACTCTTTCCTATGTTTACCTCCCCAACTGAGGTAAGCTGCAGGACTCCTATAACCCCCTTGCACTCCCAGTAACTCTTCATTATCTACTTAGCTGTTGAGCCTCTCAGCAACCTAATCCTTGCACATCACAGCAATTTGTAAATATTATATATACTGTATAAAACAGGTTTAAAAAAAAAAAAAGAGAGGACACTTATGCCTCGTTTCCACTGAGTGGTATGGTTCGGTTCGGTACAGTTCGGTACGGTTCGGAGCGGTACACCTTGATCAGGCTTGCGTTTCCACCGCAAACAGTACCCTTACTTGATAGGCGTGGTGTAGCCGGAAAACAGTGATCGACGTCATTCTCGCGCGAAGAAGAAAACGATATAGTAAACAACAATGGAGGACATACTACAGCTGATCTTGTTCTTGCTTCTCGGCTTGAGGCTGTCTGTCACAAAAAGAAGACGAGTTTTGCATTCGGCGTTTCGGAATACCAAGATTGCAAAGTTCAGACGTCCATGCCGCAGCACCTACCAGCAAGTGGAAGAGAAACCCTGCGTAATTTAAAAACTATTTTACTGTGTCATGAAATGTAGTTTTAAAAGTTTTTCAGGCGAGAATGTAGTTGTTTAAATCTCAAATCTGTGGTTAATTTATAAAGATAGCGCCTATTTGAAAATTTGATCTGACGTTGTCGGAGTTGTGAGATCCAGGCGATCACCGGGCGCTCGGTGCTCATGTACCCAGCCGAGAGCAGCTGTACCTCGGCTAGTCCTTCTGAAATTCGCCGCTGGCTCTGATGTCTCTGTAATGGTTAAAAACAAGATATCATTCATCTTGTGTATAACGGGCAATCTTTGGTCTCATGAATTTATAATTTGTTCCCGGGCAAATCGTTTTGGCCGAGGGGAAAAGGAAGTTTTATAACTTTATATATTTATTTAACTTTACCCTTGTAGTGCGCTGTAAGTTACGTTTGACTGAATTGTTTGCTTGTCTTAGCTTCTCATATTTTATTTATAATGGTTATTATTGATAATTAAAACTGACGTTTAACAAAAAGAGAAGGTTGTTTTGTCTTATTTCATTTTATTCTAGGCTACAGTGAAGATAATCAGAGTACATGTGCACATGTTGCCTGAACCACACATTAATAGGTTTCATATTTTTTAAATAAAAACGAAAAGAGGCAGGGTTGTGTTTTATATTTTGTTTTGTTATATAGCCTACATGAAGTGAAGATAATTAATGCACGCGTTGTCTGAACCACATTTGTGTGTGGCGCCTCTTGTGTTGTCATTCCCCTTGTAGCACGCGCAAGTGACGATTCTCTGTCAACCAATCAACGTTCTGCAGAGTGTAGCTCCACCCTTTTGGTACGGTACTGTTGTGCATGGTACTAGAGGTCTTCACGGGTCCAAAAATTCATACCCGAACCCGAAGAGACCCGTAAATGTGCTACACGGAACCGACCCGGCCCGACTATTATTTTGAAAGTTGGACCCGAACCCGTGCAGAACCGAGAAATGCCATTAAATGTTCTACCTGGACCCGTCTAAGCTGGACCCGAACCCGACCGGACCCGTCTGGACCCGATCGGCACATCTATTCCACATCAAATTGCTATTAATAAGTCAACAAACAAGTTGCGAAAATAAAACGTGTTGTCTTTCTCCCTTGTACCTGACTGTGATGCACTTGCCAAGAAAGTTCATCCATAATTCCTCTCTTGCCGATTGAAATGCTTAATCCACTCATTATTCCAGCTTTAAAAGTTCACTTGCTGTCACGATGACAAATGCGACTTTGCAGTTTTGCATTATTTCGTTGTATCTCGAGACTCGACGTTAGCATTACTTATTTGCGGTCATTTCTGTGCTTTCTGAGCCGAGTCTGACCAAAACTTTAGATATAACAAGACGGTATAATGTTATTATAAAAACAGGAGAAAGAAAGTGCGCTCGCATGAGACATGCGTGTTAGCTGGAGCAACCTGAAACATAAGCTTTAAGCGTCACAGAAAACATTTGTGTGATAGTTCATATTTTGTTAATGATTTGAAATAGCTAGGCTATGTTATTTAAATGTGAATGTGCAAGGCTACAAGCAGTTCTTGAGATTTGAAGTTTGTTTGCATTACTGTTGCACACGATAGGAAAAGGAAAACTCGATGATCACCGTTTGCTTGCATTAACTCCGCCCACTCTGCTGGGG
The DNA here is from genome assembly GCF_024489055.1 of Chanodichthys erythropterus. Lineage (NCBI taxonomy): Eukaryota > Metazoa > Chordata > Actinopteri > Cypriniformes > Xenocyprididae > Chanodichthys > Chanodichthys erythropterus. The sequence goes on from NC_090227.1 coordinate 21,783,808, forward strand.
TCACTCGTGTTTTTTCACCTTATTTCCCGGCTCATACTTTGCAAGTTACAAAACACGCACAGCGCTGACTGACTCCCAACACGGCTGGGTGATCTCCGAATCAAATCGGCTCGGGTATACACACAATGTTAATCAGACCCGGGAACTGAAGTAATAGATTAGGACCCGACCCGGCTGACCATTTAAAATATAGTCCCGAACCCGTACGGGTCCCGGGTCCTCGGGTCTCGGGTCTTCTTGGTAGACCTTTACTTGGACCTTTACCCCAACGAAAGGGTCCCAAAAAAGTGGTATGGTACGGTTTGGAATTAGGGTACCATTCACAACTTTTGACAATGGAAACGGAAAAAAATGCGTACCGAACCGTACCGTACCGTACCGCTCAGTGGAAAGGAGGCATTAGTCCGTCTTCCAAGCATAGGTGTCATCCGTCATAAGTAGTACATACACCGTTTTTTACCCAAACGATGACAAGAACCATCATTATATAATAATAAAAAATAAAAAAAAAACTGCAAAGGTAGCTGTGTGCTTATCTTTAAAGTAGTCAGTTAGAAATATATAGTTAGCAAATTACTCCCTTGCTGCTGCAGTCACGGTCGCGTTGATTAGTCGTTCAAAAGGCTTCGGCTTCGGGTGCTGATTCAAAAGTGACGGTTTCCCCGTCGTATGTGAATCGCAAGTGGGCAGGGTAGAGAAATCTGAAACGGATCCCTTTCTGGTAGAGCATTGTTTTAATATTTTTGAATGCAGCGCACTTCTTGGAGAGTGCCGCGCTTAGGTCAGGATAGAATCTGAGCCCAGCGCAGCCCAGCGCAGGGCTCGTTCCTTCTCCTGGAATCGATGAAAACATACGATAATGGGTCTTGGAGGTAGGCCATCTCTGGGTTTAGGTGCCAATCCACGATGCTGTAGGGAAAACACCCTAGGAAGTAAAATTAGCTCAAATGAAATATTTAGGGAATTATAAAGAGTTGTTTAGATTACGACCGAGCAACTGATTCGTCCAGCGTTCATTTGCTCGAGCCGTAATAAGCTCTTGTAACGGATATAAATATCCAACAATCGTGAAAACACTGATTAGAGCACGGTAACTTGATCACAGTTTAAGACATTAAATCATAAAGCACATAATACAAGACACTTTCCTTTTAAAATCTACAAGAGATTTTATTTATTCTAACACAAACTAATCTAACACAAAGGCACGCACATACACACACACACATTCATACGCGTTGCAGTAAGAAGGAAATGAGAGAGAAAGAGTTTTGAAAGAGAGAGAGAGAGAGAGAGAGATCTGATTAACCGAATTCCTATCAATGCATAAGGACCAGAACGAACCATGAATCATTCATTTATGCACCAGTTCAGTTTTGGTCTGGAGGTACTTGCTTGCGTTGACTTAAAGGTGAATTTCCCTCGTCGTGCAGAGAGGGGTTTCCCAAGTCGATGATTGGTCCAGATCAGGTCCGTGTGGAACAATGAAGGAAGTCTCTTTGTCGCTGGAGTTGAAGCGGCAAAAGTCGTTGGTTGAACTTTGCGGCGAAACGTAGGACACGAGACTTTCAGCGGTAAAGGAAAATTAAGTAAAGAAAAGAAAAGTGAGTGAAGGTTGGATGGCTTGAATGGGCGGCTGGTCTGTTCTTCTTGTTACTCCATTGTTTTTGGTACTCTGGTCATGGTTTCTCTTACCAGAACTAACCAACTCCAGTTCGTTTACTAACCAACTTCTCTCCTTCACTATCTTGCCATATGATTATTTAAACTTAGTTGTTTGTCACACCTCTGAGGAGTCTTGGCCAATCAGACATTGTCCTGTTTCAAGAGGGCCTTCCTCTGCCCCCAATAAAACATAAGTGTCACATCCCGGTCTGTCTCTGCTTTAGCAGAGTGCCATTTTAACATAATTGCTATTAAATGGAATACAATACATTTTAAACAGATTTCATTCAAGTCAGAATATAGGAAAGGGAGAAAGAATCAAATTAAGTCCAAATAAGGCATACTTCCAGTCATTCAGTCAAGAGTTAATGCATTTACACGAATTGTGAGTGTTTCTAAAGCCTAACTGTTTACAGGTAGTACTTGTGGACACATAATGCAAAATGTATGTAGTTAAAAGATGTTTGATAAGTCCGTTAAAATTGTTGGAACAATTTTGAAGCAGATTTATTTGTTCAACAGTCTCTTTGGCTCTCCTGTGAAGTAAGGAAACAAAAGGGTCTGGATTGTCTCTCTGTCTTCTTGGGTGACCCTTTGGTATGTCGCTTCTGCTATCAGGAAGCATGTGTCGTAAAAGTAATCAGCCTGGCTTTATCTGCAGACGGTCCGGAGCCGGAACCTCAATTCTGAATTAGAATTATGTTTTGAAAGAATCATCTAAATGATTCATTTGTCTGGTTCGTCCACAGTTCTTACAATGCGCTCTTTCCAGTTCTGGTGGTTTCTCGAACACCTGATCCCCCATGACATCTTTCAGTAGATCAGAAGTGAACTTAATCATGTCGGTTCCGATTTCGCTTCAGGCACATTTATGATCCGAAGATTTGCCCTGCATGAACGATTTTCCAGATCGTCCAAATGGTCTAACAGCGCCTCATTGGTTGTTTTTAATGCAGCGATGTCTGCCTCCGCTTTAATAAGGGCCTCAAAGTTTTCTCCTGCCGTAGTTTCCACAGTTGTGAGACACTTTCCGAACGCGTCCACGGTTTCTTGAAACGATTCTATGGATAGTTGAATTGGTGTCAGGGAACTCTTGATTAACGCACTCATATCCTCTTTCAGATATACTCGCTGTTTTTCCAGCTCCGTAGTTAGCATACTCAAGGAAAAATCCTCGTTAGCCTCCGGTGCAGCCGCCGCCATTTTAGCTAACTTGCTGCTTATGGAAGTTTTCTTCGAATCTTGATCAGTTTTCATTTTAGAGTTAGGCAGTTTGCCACCGCACCCGTATTACAGCCCCCTAACGTGTGTCTAAGCTCTTCTAGAAGATAGTTATTAATATTTAATTTGAAGTTGTCGGGAGGCTCAAACACACGCGTCCTCTGCCTACATTGCTCAAACCGGAAGTCCATAAAAATTAATTATGCCCACTGATTGTGCTGCTTGTTTTATATATACTTTTTTGTTTTAGTACACGATTCACTAAAGAAATTATGATAGTGGTGAAAAACATGGCCTAAAAATTTGGGCTGAATGAAATTTGCTTTATGCATTTCTCCATCCCGCAGGCAGTGCGATGTACTACTACTGAAATATATATATATATATATATATGTATGTATGTGTGTAAAAATCCTGTGCTTGTCTACAATACACATTTAGATATTTACTCTGAACGCATTTTCCGTCATTTGATGAGAACAATAAATATTTAATATACTTTTTTAATTAATTGTATTTTTAACTAGCAGCTTAGAGTCGTTGCATTTATTCTAAGAATAATAATAATTTATTGAAATATTTTTATATCATTTTTATATAAAAATAATGTCCATCTAATATTAATTATTATTATTTGTGCAATATACCATGTATAAAAATCCTGTGCTTGTCTACACTGCACATTTAGATAGTTACTCAGTTATAATGTGTTATCTGTTACTTGATGAATCTCACAGTGTTAATGTGCGATTGCATGAACGTTATCCTCTGTCAGTCTGCAGACATATCTACAAAGAGTTTTATATACAGCATGTGTCGTCTTCTGCATGTAAACACAGAAGAGAGAGCTTCCAGGTTAGATGTCAGAATGCCAGATCTTGCATCAGCACCACACGCATGCGTCGTGGCGTTCTAGTGAATGCGTGTCGGAGTCCCAGACGGAAGAAAAAAAGTTGTTGAATAAATTTGTAAAAAAAAAAAAAATTTTTGTGCACAAAGTATTCTCGTCATTTAAGGATGAACCACTATAGTCACATGGACTATTTTAAAGATCTTTTTAAGATCTTTTAAAGGTCTTTACTATCTTTCTGGGCCTTGACAGTGGTAATTGCTTTGCTGTCAATGGAGGATAAAAAAAAAACATCTCGGATTTCATCAAAATATCTTAATTTGTGTTCCGAAGATGAACGAAGGTCTTACAGGGTTGGAACTACATGAGGGTGAGTAATTTATGACAGAAATTTCATTTTTGGGTGAATTAACCCTTAAATGGCAACAGGCTATAGTGGTTACATCATGTTCAGTCTCGTGAGATCAAGCAACTATTTAACAGTGATGTGAGTTTGCAGTGACTCGTCTGTTGAATGTTATCAGAGTGATCATCGATTCTGTTGACTGACTCTCACATCTAAACTCCTCCCAGGCTTGTCTTTGTACAAACAATAGAGACATTTGAATCTATCACTGCTGGGGTTCTCAATCTTTTTTGCTCTATGACTCTGCTAGCGTGGGAGTTTACAACATAGCTCTGGGGCTGGTTCGCTTACATAACTAAAACAAACATTTTTTTCCCTCTGCGTTTTTATTATTACAGTAGAGTAGAGCTCTATCTGTATTGTAATAGCATGTTAAGATGCTAGTCCGTGCTAACTAGTTGAAGAGTTCTCTCTGTAAACATTGTCAAAATATCATCAAAACAATATCATTGTTTGACATTACAATGACATTTTTTACTTTATGACGAAAAAGTCTGTGTACAGATCTGGCCTAAATGTTTATCTTATGTTGGAGGTTTTCAGCTTCCCTTGGCATTCTAATACAGTTCCCACAGGTGCACCTACATAAAGTATAACAGTGACGCTGCTATCATGTCTTATAAATAACACAAACTAAGGTGACACTTACCATAGAGAAACTCCAGTCATGACTGAGAATCAGTTTCTGGTTGATCGACTACTTCAGACGTTTCATCGTCAGACTCAAGCTCGAATTGATATGTTAAAATAGATGCTGTCTTTTCTGTCCATACATTGTATACAATGTCTGGAGAATTGATAGCTGTCATTCAGTTATGGCGATGGGTGCTCGGTGCGCGCAGTAGACCAATCACAAAGAAGTGTATGCTCACGGAAAGGAGGGGTTTAGAGAGACTGATTCTTCAAACTGCTTTTAACAAATCATTTACAAATCATTGAGAATTGAGGTGAAATTAAATGTACATTTTTTGACCTAGCATGGATGTAAACCTGTTGTAGGAGACTCCCAAAACAATATTAGGAAACTTAAAAAAGGCAAAGTACTCAACCTCATGTCGTCCCAAACCCATAAGACCTTCGTTTGTCTTCAGAACACAAATTAAGATATTTTTGATGAAATCCGAGGGTATCTGATCCACACATAGACAGCAACGACGTTGCACATTTTGAGGTCCAGAAAGGTACTAAAGACATTGTTAAAACCATCGACGTGTCTACAGTGGTTCAACCTTAATATTATGAAGTGACAAGAATACTTTTGTGCGCAAAAACAAAACAAAAATAACTAGTTTATTCAACAAATTCATCAGTGTTTACATCCGAAACGCAGCTGTGTTGGCCAGCTCTGGTCACGTGAGCAGCACAACGCATGCGTGTGTAGACACGTCGACGGCTTTAACAATGTCTTTAGTACCTTTCTGGACCTCAAAAGGTGCAATGTCATTGCTGCCTATGTGTAGATCAGATACCCTTGGATTTCATCAAAAACATCTTAATTTGTGTTCAAAACTTACAGTCTCTCACTTCCGTTAAAATGGATCATGGATTTTCATGACATCACATCACACTTCAGCTTCTCATCAAATCTTCTGTCCAATCAAATGCTCTTTAGAATCTGAAGTCCCGCCCCCTTCTACATTATCATCAGACACTTAAGTTGCAGGTGAAATTGGTCATTTATTCACACATTTACTAGTTTCTACATGGTGAATGGCACATAGTGCACTATATAGAGAATAGGGAACCGCCGCTGCGGGAGCACAGTCTGCTCTGGCCCAGGGACACAAAAGCACAGAGCAAATCATATCCGCGAGTCGGCTCAGACCACGAAAGTTATTGGACCATTTAAATTCTGCACAGAATGCTGTATTTTAAAGTGATATAGAGGAGATTAGGAGGAGAAACGGTTAACGTTAGATATTAAAAGGAAACCGGTTTTAATGAGTTGAATGGCTCTGGCTGAGCTGTGATATAAACGGAACACTATTGGCTATTTTTAAAAAGGGGCGGGGCTGTTCGATATATCCCCCTGTCTTCCTGTTTCAGTTGAAATCACGTCAACACATTGAAAAATGCTGCATGTTCCAAGACGCTTCAGTGGGCCTTTAATGACAGAAATTTAATTTTGGGGTGGACTAACCCTTAAAGATAAATTCATTAGAAAATATTTTCAAATAGAAAGCAGTTATTTTAAATTATAAAAACATTTCATAATATTACTGTTTTCACTGTACAAATAAATGCAGCCTTGACAAGCATAAGAGACTTCTTTCAAAAACATTAAATCATTATATCTGTAGCTTAGCAACATGCTAGTGCCAAACTCGGTTGGAATTGAAATCCATTTGATTTGTCTTCTTGCAGCGTCCCATACTTTGAGACAAGCGCTGCGAACGGTGAGAACGTGAGCCACGCCGTGGAGGTTCTGCTGGATTTGATCATGAAGCGCATGGAGAGATGTGTGGACAAATCCTGGATACCTGACGGAACGGTTCGAACCAACGGTCACAGCACCAGTGACCTGGCAGAGCCGCGGGACACAGACCAGAGCAAGTGTGCCTGCTAATGCCACGTTCCTGCCACTTTACAGTAATAATCCTCCCTGTGTGGCCTCTGCTTCAAGATGCAGTGAAGGCTCAATAATCGTTTTCATTATTCGTATTCATTTTGGTTTAATTCACTGGCTGTAGAAGATCAGAGACCCTTTACAAGAGACAGAGCACTTTACAACAAATCTTTCATTCAGAACCCTTAATGCATCAGACTAGATGTGTATCAAGGGCTTGATTTCTATCGCTGTGCCTTTCACTGTTAAAACTAAATCTGGACTATTGCATGCAGTGGACATCAGTGCATTTCTCTGATTCCAACACTGTGACACAGTTGATAGAAAATGAGGTTTGTGATTTCTAAATGAAAACCTCACATCTTAAAATCACTGAAATATAAACATATTTAAAATATATTTTTAAAAGAGTTGTAAATGACAGTTGTCATTATTATCTCACCTCCCATGTTATTTGAAACCTGACTTTTTTTTATGAAAAATAATAAAAACATTTGAAGTTAAAATGATGAGGGTGAGTAAATTATGACAGGCTTGTCATTTTTTTGGTGAACCTGGTTTCAACTTGGTTTGGTAAAAATAATTTGTGCTGGTTGTCCCTCTCTAGTGGACCGATGGTGAATCGCATTCCCTTCAATGCCACTTTTTAACAAGTTTGTTGAACTTCACACTTTTAAATGTTACTATGTTATCTCTAGTCCTGTAGATATGTCAGACAAATAAAATAAGTATTTAGATGTCATCGTATTCATATTTAGATTAGTAGTTGATTTATATTGCATATTTGTTTAGACATTGACCAGGTGTTAGTTGTTTTTTTTGTATTTCTGGACTCTGGTTCATGTAACTTTACTGCCATTTAATCACGGGATTTGTTTTGGAATGTTGTTTAGATTAAATATCCACATCTATACTGTAAATTATGGTTAAAGTTCATATTTTATTTCTCAAAAAGGGGTTGCAAAGTGCCAGTAGAGTCTGTTCATCTTATCTCTTTACAGTCCCTCCATTTCACAAAAGTAAAACAAAAGAATTCTGAGTGAATGTTTTTTAATTTTCTGTGGACATTTTGGTTTCGTTTACAGAATCATTTCCAAAGTGCTTTATTTTACTGTAGTGCCTGTAACACTGTATCATTGCCAAACACTGTCTTTTGTGCCAAACACTGAAACTCTGTTTGAGAAAATAAATATATTTTATTTATTATTATGATGTTGTATGATGTTGAAATGCATTAATAATGATAATCTACATGCTTGTCTGATGAAATCAGAAATTGCAGCACAGACCCACAAATTAGCCCTGCTTTGTTTTGAATTTTTGCTTAAGACATTGGTTTCCTCACAAAGAGCTTCTGTTTTTAGTTTGGCAATGTGATTACAATCTTTATCCAACTGCTGCCTCCAACAAAGAAAACCTGAAGTACTTTTTTTCTTTTTTTTTCTTACAACATCTATTCTTTCAGTTTACTTGATTAATAATAATAATTATGTATCTATACAGCACCTTCTGAACTGAAACATGTAAATAAAAAACGTGATTCTTGTTACTTTTCTCAACACTGGTGATGATGCACTAATCACAGCCACAGAGTGCTGGATAAGGTATTTAAAACATTAAACTATTTTATAGATTCTTGGGGCTGATTTCCAGCCTTTGCAATCAATATATTTATACGATTATAAATTTTAGGGTATAAAAATATACTGGGAATAGAATTAGGTTCTAAAGTGTTATCTATATGAGCGGTGATCGTGAAGGAAACATTCCAATCAAAACCAAAGCTGATTTCAACAACACAACCAATTAGAATGATGTGGTGCAAACACCTTGATCAGCTGACAACAGAAGGGTGCATTCAGAGCCATTGAGAGTTGTTTTTGTTTTTTTTTCTCTGATGACCAAATTGTGTCCAAAATGTATGCAGCTGGCTTAAAGTGTTTATTTTTCTGAATTTCTTATCAATATTCTGGTTCAATTTCTGACCAGTATTTGAATCATTTAATTTTTCCTTCTTATATTGGTCTAATAAATTGGTAGTATCTCTTTCAGATAAAACCATCCATAAATGGCACGCAACAGTCACTTCACTGTGAACGGCTCATGGCCATATAGTAATTAGGCTTGCCACTACACCAGATAAAAACAAAAATGTATAAAATTAAAGTGTTAGTTCACCCAAAAATGAAAATAATGTTATTTATTGCTCACCCTCATGTCGTTCTACAGCCGTAAGACCTTCGTTCATCTTCAGAACACAAATTAAGATATTGTTGATGAAATCCGATGGTTCAGAGAGGCCTCTATTGAGAACAAAGCCATTGAAACTCTCAAGGTCCATAAAGGTACTAAAAACATATTTAAAACAGTTAATGTGAGTTCAGTGGTTCTACCTTAATAGTATAAAGCGACAAGAATACCTTTTGTGCGCCAAAAAAACAAAATAACGACTTTTCAACAATATCTATATGGGCCGATTTCAAAACACTGCTTCAGAGCTTTACGAATTGAATCAGTGAATCGGAGTGAAAAAGTCACGTTATTTCAGCAGTTTAGCCGTTTGATAGGAGAAATGAATCACTAATTCAAAACAAAAGATTCATAAAGCTCAGAAGCTTCATGAAGCAGTGTTTTGAAATCGGCTCAGATAGATATTGTTAAATTTGTTATTTTTATTATTGTTGCACACAAAAAGTATTCTTATTGCTTTATAATATTAAAATAGAACCACTGAATTCACATGAACTGTTTCAAATATGTTTTTAGTACCTTTATGGACCTTTCATTGGCTTTGCTCTCAATAGAGGCTTCACTGAGCCATCGGATTTCACCTTCAATATCTTAAAGGGGTGGTTCAATGCAATTTCACTTTTTTAACTTTAGTTAGTGTGTAATGTTGCTGCTTGAGCATAAACAGTATCTGCAAAGTTACAGCGCTGAAAGTTCAATGCAAACGGAGATATAAAGTTATGGCAGTTTAATGCCTACAAAAACGACCGGTTTGGACTACGAGCTTCTTCCCGGGTTGGTGACATCATAAACCCTGCAAAACACAACATCATACACCCGGGAACACGCAACAAAGTGGGCGAGGCCATGTCGCACGCATAATGGAAGTACACCGGACGCGTCAAAAGATATAGAACCCATTATAATCTGTGATAGTGTCTACACTGGATGCGCCGTGGAAGACAGCTTCCAGAATCTACACGAGTTAAATGCTGGATTTGCGTAAAGGCTTTTACTGAAAGATTTAAAAGCAGAAGCTGCTGTTTATGGGCTTCAAACTGTAAGTATGTTTTATTGTTTGTACATGTCTTTTAAACGAATAGTTCTGTTGCTGTTTTTTTGGTTGCATCAAGGACGTAAACAAAGAGCAACTCGTTTCTGCTTCGCTAGCCAGTTAGCTAAATTCAAGTACATACTTCTTCATCAGGATAAAACTGTATATTGAAAGCTAACAAACAGCAGTGACAGCATATCTAAACACTTTGACACAAATACAAAATTAAATACCATTCAGAAACGTCCTTTAAAAGCCGAGATTGCAGAGGTTCTGTTTGACCCTCTTCATCTGGGATTCGGCTCAATTTGATACAGTAATATAAACGCCATTATTTACATTTCCACCTAAGTGTGTAACAACGAATGGTAAGTGGCGTAGCGTTTCCGGATGCTGCAGCGAATCACAATAAAATGGGGCAGCTACCAACCCGCTAACCAATCTGAGCACATTGCGTATTTCAGAGGGAGTGGCTTAATAGAAGCAGGAAGTCAAAGTTCATATGACAATGGAAACAGAGGTGTAGAATAAAGATAAAATATATGAAAAATACAGCATTTTAAAAAAAAAAAAAAGCATTAAGACATGTTAAACTGTGCCCCAAGAACACAATCAAGCCTTAAAAAAAACACTGAACCACCCCTTTAATTTGTGTTTTGAAGATGAACAAAGGTCTTGCGGGTGTAGAACGACATGAAGGTGAGTAATAAATGACATTATTTTCATTTTTGGGTGAACTAACCCTTTAACAAAACCTCACTGGTGTCATAATGCTTGATATCATCATATTACGAATTAATACATTAATTATTATTAATGAGTTATACAACTACCATACGTATATCCAGCCTCACCCAGACACGGTTACATAGTCATACAGTTCTACTGTAGCAAATCTCAACCTCATACTAATTACCAAAAAATGTAAATAGTGCAAAAAGATCTTAGCTCCAAGATTTTTATTGACAGTGGGTTTTTATTTATTTATTTTTGGGTAACAATACAGATTATATGTAACTTGTATCAATTAAATAAAGTGTATGTATGTTTTGTCAAGTATATTTCTCTCTCTCTCCATCTCTGGATGTCCCAGCGCTGTCGAGTAGGCGACCTGTTGTCCGTGTGTCTGTCGAGAGAGACCATTTGAATTTTATAATGAAGCAGAGCTGGAATTGAGACTTCGTCGGGACAGCATTCTCGCACGGAGAAGTGTAATTACACACCAGAGGCACTCATTGGGTTTCAGATATTGTAAATAATGTGCTCACTCACAGAATCAGACATTACTGATTTTTATATCATATTTTCCATTATGAAAATGATATAATTTGGTTTGTTGGTCCGTTAACTGGGTCGATTGCTTTCACATCTCAAGCGAACCGCTTCAGAGTTCGTTTGAAAGCGTACCGAGACCACCTCTTCAAGCAGGTCTCCGTACGCTTCTTTGGTCCGCTTTTGGTGCGCACCCGAGTGCGATTGCTGCTTTCCCACCTGCCCAAACGAACCGCACCAAAGGGGCAAACGAACTCCGGTACGATTCAACTGAACTAAATGAGGCAGGTGTGAAAGCACCCTTATTCAAGATATTAAATGAAAAGCTAAAACACTACACGCTAGTCTGTCTTCTCACACACTGCTTGAAGTTGATTGACTTGGAGACACTGTTCATCACCTTCAATAAACAAAATCATTATGACATCAAAATGTTCCAGATTTGCTTCATTAATCTGTATCTGTGATCTTGTGAATGATTCATCAGTGCATGTTATTAGACTTTTTATTAGATAATTTTTTCAAGTCACATCCTACTCACTTTCTCTATGAAAATTGTTTCACTTGTAAACATGCAACATTACTGAAATCAAGATTTTATCTTGAATATCAAAGCAACTTATAATGTGAGACTTACTTTCATTTTTAAGATGTTGAGCTGCTGCCCTCAGTTTGTTCACAACAAGTGGGAACTCTTTCTCAATCTCCTGAAAATCTTGCAAGGACAGGGAGAAAAGGCTGCAGGAAGTCACAGCAGAAACCGTGGCCAACTGCCTTCCACCAAATAGGAAGCTGATCTCTGCAGAAACACAAAACTTAATAAAATGGTGAGTATGAGGCTGGTTGTTTGAAACACATTGGAATTTCACAGCAAAGATTGTCTGGCTGACCATCTGATCAATACTGCACACAAAACTGGAAAATACTTTCTTGATCTGGCAAGCTCTGTAATCTGATATGATAAGATACATAATGCTATTTCAGAAAAATGCTGGGTTTTTTTGGGTTTCTTTTTTAAATTTCTATTCCTCTCAATCACAATATAATTATTTATTTAGTTAAAAGAATGATTAAACGCAAGTTTATATGGTCAACTGCAGGCGATTTCCTAGTTTTCCCTCTCTCTTTTGGGTGCATATCATACGCTTGTCAAAATGAAACGTCAAATATTCAGTTAGTCCCATCCACAATGTTATCTTTACGACACAAAGTTGTAAAACTCATAATAGTGATTTGTGCATTTGTGGAGTTGAATTAGGGTGTACTCACACTAGGCACGGTTGCCTTGAACCGAGCGCGATTGTCGACCCCCCCACTCCCCCGCTGGCCTGCACTCACATTGCCCTTAAGGTTCTGAGGCGGAGCACGCTTACGTCATAAACGATGCAGCTTTTTGCATGGAAGAAAACGGGAAGAAATGCACTTTCGCTAAGATACTGCCTAATAGATTTATCATTTATGCCACACAGCGATTTTCTCTTGCACGTATCAGATGGTACACAAAAGTAGTAGCTGTTCCGTGTAGAGGGCTGCATTGGGTTTGGGCTCCCACGGGACCCAACACAAATCTTGCGGGAGCGGGCGGTTTTACCTTTGCTGCGGACGGGAGTGGGCGATCAGAAAATTTTGCGGGAGACCCTCGGGGAATGGTGGGATTTGACGTGTAGAAATGGAGTCAACACATGAAGTTGAGAAGAAAATTAAAGCAGGTGTTTACTTGACAAAAGCAAAGCCAGACAAGTCAGACATCGGGAAACAATTCTCAAAATTTGCGAATTTGCCAAAAGTCCCCGGATGGTCTACTATTTCTGGTAGATTTTCAAAGTGTGGATTCGTGCACACTATAGAGGCTAATATTGCCCACAACCCATTGCGCGTTGTACGAGGATTCAGTTCAGAACTACAAACACGAGTAAAAAGTGTTAAAAACTACAAAACATGGCAAATATGCACAAGCGACGCTGAGAGTGTTTGAGTGACTAATAATCAGTTCAAACTGATAAAAAATATTTATTTTAATGTTATATGTGTAATTTTTCATCTGCAAATACCAATGTGAATTTTTATAAAGATCTGATTGGCCATTAACTTTTAAATGCATCATTATGCATTAATATGTGGAGAGTTCTCCACATGAAAGACTCGTGACTGCAGATCAACATGCTGCATTTCTCTCCGATACGGTAGGAAATGAGCTAAATGAAATGTGGAGGATGTGAGATGATTGACAGGCCAGTTTACGGTGACTGGATGCGGCAGAGAGCAAAGACGCAATTGTATGACGTGATAGTATGTCCCAAAGCTTGTCTACTCTTTTGCTACACACTCAAAAGTAAGTACTTTTTGTTCACAGAAAGAGTACATACTTTTAGGGCGTAGTATAAGTAGGCGAATTGGGACGCAGCAAATGACTAAAAGTAATCTGCCATTTTGTCCGACAAAGCAGATAGGAGTTAGAAGATTAACCTCGGTGGAGTTAAACTTGAAAAATTGTGTATATTGACATCTTTCCGCGTTTTAAACAACATTGATTCTCATGTTCATTCATGTTTATTTGATGCTATAAATGGACTCGTAGTAAGAGATGATCGGTTTACGAGGCCCTTGAGCTGAGGCGCTAAAGCAATCTGTCACGACCATGGTCACAACACATTAAAGAGCCACAAAACGGTTTTTATTGTTTGAAATTCTTAAAAAAACTACAGTTTTAAAGCCGGGACTTTGTTAAATATCATAAATAACCTGCTCTGTCTTGTCTGTCGACGTGTTGTCAGTGTCCTTTTGGTTCGCGATGCATTTATCACTGCGTGTGTCGTGACAGCGCCACGGCTTGTCGGACAAAGCAACAGTAACTAAGGGGGGCGGGTCTTTGCGAAGGGTCAATTCGGCTAGGTATACATCCTCGCTAAAATATCAAGGTTAAAGTCATCATAGCTTGCGTAGTATAGACCCAGCTCCCAACCCAACTTTGAGAATAGATTAACGGCGATATTTTTTTTTATCACGTTAATGCAGCACGTTAACGCCGATAACGGCCCACCACTAGAAAAAACCCATTCAATTCGCCCAATATAGTCTAATTTGTTTGTGCTTCGCTTGTGCTGGTGCCAAAAGTTTCGTTTGTGCTGCTTCGCTTTTTAAAATATTAACCCACCTAGTTTGGGAGTCACACTTGTGCTCTTCGGGTCAAAAGTAATATATTATAGCTATACCAAAGCCTATACATTTAACAGAAATAGTAGGAGCAATGTGATTTCAAATTGAGTCTCTGTTTGCGTTCCTCATTTTCAGTGTCAGAAACAGAAAGTTGTGCAGCATCAGTCCATGTAATTCCTTCAATTAATTAGCCTACATCGAGAAAAACAACTTATTTCATTGTCTACTAAACCAAATCGAAAAAACAAATAAAGTCATTAATTTAATTCGATTTTACCTGATAATAAACAAAGACAAATAACTTTTTTTTTTCTTTCTTTTTTTTTGTATATAAGAAACTGAAAAATGAGCTTTAAGAGTTTTTTTGTATTTTTGGTTTATGGGTAACACTTATGGGTAAATTAGTTTATGCTTTAAAATTTGTTTTGAATGTTTGGGCAGCCCCTAAAATACTCATTTTAGATTTATGTGGTCAAACAACATTGAGGAATTTTTTTTTATTTCTATTTATTTTATTCTTAAAAGGCCTAAGAAAAACTTAATTATGCAACATGTTTTACTCGTTATTAGAAGCATTTTTTATAAATAATAACATAATTTGTGTTTTATTGGAAAAACCCATAATATCAGAAAACAATGGAAGGGATCGCGCCGGCGCCTCCACAGACAAGAGAAGTGTGTTGTTGTGCTCTGCACCAGATGTACATTGGCAAGAAATATATGAAACAACCAATTAGAAAAACTAACTAAAATGCAGAGCAGTAGCCTACATCAAATGAACTGCGTGATGGGACATGCAAGACATTACGAGCTGAACGGTGTTTCAGGGCGCCACTCATGCAAAACAAATATTAAAGAATAATCACATTTTCTTACCCATGAATAAAATTACGAAAAATCTAGCTTGATTTTTAATTTTTCAGTTTCTTACACAAAACGAAAAAAACAAAAATCAAATGCTTTCTTATTTCTCTTTATTTCTTTTTAAGTAAAAAAATCAAATCAGCCTACCAGGTACAAGGACCCGGACCCCAATCCAATATTGTTATTATTTCATTATTTCTTTACAAAACCAAAATGAAAAAACAAATAAGGAATTATCATCAATTAATTATGTAATCATGATCAATTATCCTTCAGGAAACACTGAATATTATATAAACCTTTTTAACAATGTTGATTTGTGTACCGGGAGTAGCTAGTAGGCCTATTTTCTGTGATGATTCCATATTTCTTTGAAATATGAAACAGTTTTTCTTGATGTTTTTGTGTGTGTGTGTGTGTGTGTGTGTGTGTGTGTGTGTGTGTTTTTTACAAACAAGTGTAAAGTTAATAAGCTAAAAGCTAACATTTCTTTAAACTTTAAGACTTAAAATAGCCTATAGGCTATTTCTGATTCTTCATTCAGGCTGATGAGGTCATTGCCTATTATTCAGTGTCTTATATTTTAAAAACCTAAGCAGCACAAATGAAACTTTTACCTGCACAAATGAAGCACAAACAAACAAGACTATTTTGGCCAAATTTGGAGCATGTGGGCGGCTGAGTGACCTGAGAATGACCTATACAAGTTATTTTGATATTTTAAAATCGAAAGCAGCACAAACGAAACTTTTACCGGCACAAACCAGCACAAACAATTGAGACTATTTTCTGTGAATTTGGAGCATGTGGGGGGGCTGGGTGACCTCAGAATGACAAATAAATATTTTTCTTGGCATTGTGAAGCACTTTGGACAACTAACGTTGTATTAAATTGGTGCTATATAAATAAAATACAAATAAAAATATATTGAAAAATGCAGATCATATGGCACATCATTATTTAAAGCAGATTCTCACGATTAAAATGAACCCAAAATCAACATAATATATTGCATTGATCACAAGATATTACTCATGGAATGATGTAACATACTTAGCTAAAAACATGTCTCTCATTTTTCCGGTATGCAGTGTGTATCCAATGTTCCCTGAACCATCCGTGTTCGTTTTCCAACGTGGAACAACATAAAACAGATATCTAATCATTTTGAAAAACTCTTAACGTGTGCTGAGAAGGGCCTCTAAACTGGAGTTTACTGCCCGTGGGCGCCATCTAGCGGCGAAAAAATGAATAGCACTATATTCAACTATACTGTATGCCAGGGGTCATCAACTATATTTGTCCAAGGGCCAGAATTTTTCTCTGCAGACACTGTAAGGGCCAGATACTCGTAATATAAAAAAAAATTCGAATGTATCCTAATATGTTATTATTTGATATACTAATTCTAATTCCAAATGTATGTTATTTTTTACATATTACCTGTACTGCAGCAAGCCACCAGGGGGCGATAGCGATATTTTAGGCTTCATATTTGTGAGGCTGTCAAGCTGTCCATCAGTGTCACATGCAGGTCGGTGGGTTGGTATTCGATTTGAAAATTTGACATTGGAATATTCGTTTTTTTTTTTTTTTTTCTTCACACGTGGGATCCCCCGCAAAACGATTCTCATTCCCCCTTGAATAAGGCCGGCGACACACTGGCTGCGTGAGCGTCTCAGCTGCGTGGCGTGTCAGTTTTTATTTCGGCTCCCATATTTAGCAGGTTGGAGTTTGCACACTGAGACGCGCGTCTCAGGCGCGCTCGAGGCACGCGGAAAACACGTGCATGCTAGAAATAGAACTGACTCGTGTTCCAGCAATGGGAGTGTTCTCTGGCTAGAGCGCAGAACAGCGGAGTTTGTATGGACCGAAGTGCATGTCTGAGCTTGTGTTTTGTTGCTTTGACATTGTGGAAAATAGAGTAATAGAAACAAAATGTATTAGCATTTTTACCCATTATTATCAATCTAAATCTCGTTTTTAATTTAACTTAATTTCGTTTTTCTTTATTTAAATTTTGTTTTTTCTTTATTTAAATTTCGTTTTTCTTTATTTAAATTTCGTTTTTTCTTTATTCAAATTTCGTTTTTCTTTATTTAAATCTACCCTTACTGTGACAATTTGTTAGTCAGAAAAATATTAGACTACCTTAAAAGTATTGCTTAATTTAACAGACCTGTGTGTGTGCGTTTTATATCACTAGTGCAGTGTCCGTTCTCGGAGCATAATCCCTGCCCGCGTGAGGTGCGCCGCTTCCCGCTCGCGCTGTTCTGACTGTAGTTTACTAAAAGTTTATTAATTCTGAATGTGTCGCGTCTCGCGTGTCCATCTATATTGCACCAAATGCGACACTGCAGTCGATTGGATGAACGTTTCTCGAAATAATAAAAATGCAAACGGACATACAGACACAGATTCCTGCCTTTATTAGAGAGAAAAATATGTTCAGCCCCTCTCTCCGAAGCTTCGAAAAGTCGATGTTCATTACTACCGAAGCTTCAAGTTCAAAAAATGGTATTCGGACCAGCCCTAAACTTTTTCCTCTTACAAGGCTATTCCTGAATTCAATATTATTCTGGGGGCCGGATGAAAATCTCTGGCGGGCCGAATTTGGCCCGTGGGCCGCCAGTTGCATGCTGTATGCTATCACCACAAAATTTGAACCAGATGCAGCTCATATATTGGACAGCATCACAAAAAAAAATTTTTTCTCCGATCTTATTGCCTTCCTGAGTTATTCCATGTCACATGAAAAAAAGAAAAATTATTGTATATATATAATGTATTTTTTGTCTTTTATCAGCAGTTTCTCAGCATGAAAATGTCCAAATGAAATGTAATTTATATTTTCTAAAAATTTAAAAAGTGTTCTATCAAATGATACCTACCTTGCTACAGTTTTGGAGTTATGAGTCTTTACTTTTGTGTATGTCAGAAAAAAAACTCTAAAAAAGCCTTCAGGTCTTAAAGGTGCCGTAGAATGGAAAATTTAATTTACCTTGGCATAGTTGAATAACAAAAGTTCAGGACATGGAAACGACATACAGTGAGTCTCAAACACTATTATTTCCTCCTTATGTAAATCTCATTTGTTTAAAAGACCTCCGAAGAACAGGCGAATCTCAACATAACACAGACTGTTACGTAACAGTCGGGATCATTAATATGTACGCCCCAATATTTGCATATGCCAGCCCATGTTCAAGGCATTAGACAAGAGCAGGCAGTATTAACGTCTGGATCTGTGCACAGCTGAATCATCAGACTAGGTAAGCAAGCAAGGACAATAGCGAAAAATGGCAGATGGAGCAATAATAACTGACATGATCCATGATATCATGATATTTTTAGTGATTTTGTAAATTGTCTTTTTAAATGTTTCATTAGCGTGTTGCTAATGTACTGTTAAATGTGGTTAAAGTTATCATTGTTTCTTACTGTATTCACGGAGACAAGAGCCGTCATTATTTTCATTATTAAACACTTGTAACGGTGGCGGCCCATCCAAAATTAATCTTTTAAATTTTTTGGGTTTTAACCAAATAAAGTTCGGGCGCCAGGTATAAAATACCAGTTACATGAAAATAAAAAAAAAACTTTACAAACAAGTATGCAGTTCAAGTGAATATATATATATTTTTAGTCAAACAATAAAGAGATTGCAATGCAATTATACCACAGATATCACATTCAACCAAAATAATAACAGCAAGAAAAAAAAACAATTCCATATATTCACGTCCTGGGTAGTAGTAACGGCAGTTTCACAGTTTCAGGTGTCCAGTTTTTCTCCACATTATAACTCCAAAATGAGTCACACAAAAAATAAAAAAAACTAAGCGAAGCAAATAATGGATTAAATAAACGACAGTTCCCAAGTTCAGAAAAAAAACAATATGCCAACAGGCGATAACGAAAGTAAAGATGTGAATGCGTGACTTTGTATATTATGTGTGTGTGCGTATTGTTGTGGTGAGTGTGTGTGTGCGGGTTGTTCTTTGTGGTGAGGCCTTCGAGAGAGTTTGGAGAGTTTTCAGAGGACGTGCATGGAGATGGAATACCTGGACTCGCTGGTATGGATTTTCCTGCCTTCTGCAGGACAACGGCACAGGTCTGCAGCTACTGTTAGGAGTAAGGCTTTGCTTTGTTTATTCGACTCGTTCGCCACGGCAGATGCGAGTCGCGTCGTCTCAGAAGAGCTGGTACGAATTATTCTGCACTCTTCTGCAGGGAAACGGCACGATCTTGCTCCGTAGCCAGTATTAGCAATAAACCTCTCGGTCTCACTCCAGTTTAGCCATGGCAGATGCTGCGATGCGTGTCACGGAAGAGCTGGAGCTGCTTCACCAGGTAAGTGGTAAGTGCATTCTGTTTCCTCTCTCGAATACTTCACACCCTGTTTACAAATTGATGTCCTTTTTATAAGTTTTCACTTAATTTTTTTTTTCCAAATATGGGCACGGATGCTGGAAGGCTCGTGGACTTCCGCACCGTCACACTCTCCCCCCCCCAGGAAAAAACAACCATGGTTGATGAAACAAACAAACCAAACAGGTGGGTTTTTTTCTTTTTCTTTTTTCTTTTAAAAACCCAAGAATTCTTCATCATCTGAGCTTTGCTGGAATAACTGCTTAAGTTTTTCCCTTTCCTGGGACTCAATCTCTTCTGAGGTTGGGTAGCATGGTTTAAGGTTACATATGTGAGCTGTACGGACGTCCTCTCCGGTTTCCTCCAGTGCTATCTGGTAATTCAGTGGGCCTAACCGTTTTAATACCCGGTAAGGGCCTTTCCACTTTGGGGCTAGTTTTGCAGTAAAGTTGTGTTGAGCGCTGGACTGGGGAAAATTTCTTAACCAGACACGACTTTTTTCCTCAAATGAGGCTTCTCTCCGGGTTTTATTGTAACTTCTGAGCTGTCTTTTTTTGGCTTTTTTACAGCACTCATCTGCTTTCAACCTCAGCTGTGCAAGATGGTGGACAACATCATAGGATGGAGTGGATGGTGATAGACATTTACCCTGGAGTAATTTATCCATGGGGCCGTGCAGTTTCCTTCCCAGTTGAAGTTCTGCCGGGGACATCCCAATGCTCTCCTGTACTGCTGAGTTCATGGCAAAACGGAGTTCAGGTAAGTACTGATCCCACTTCTTGTGGTTGTCATCCACATATGAGGCAATCATGCATTTCAGTGTTCGGTTAACTCTCTCAGTCATATTTGTTTGTGGATGATATGCTGTCGTTAGTTTTTGAGTGATGTTCCATTTTGCACACAGCTCTTTGAATATGGAGGAAACAAATTGGGTGCCACGGTCAGACAAGATGAAGTCTGGAACGCCCCACCGGGTGAGTATTTCAGTCCTGAGAATTTTTGCTATGGTTGGAGCATTAGCATTGCGCATGGGGAAGAACTCAACCCAGCGAGAGAAATAGTCCACAAAAACCAGAAGGTACTCGTGACGTTGTGTGCTGCTTGGCAAGGGCCCCATGATGTCGACACCCACCATCTTGTTGGGTTGTGACACAGAAACGGGTTGTAGTTTGCCAGCCGGTTTTTGGTTTTCACTTTTCAGTGTTTGACATTTGGTACAGCACTTAACATAATGTTTGATGTCCGTCCACATCCCTGGCCAGAAAGCAACATTGTGCAGACGTTTGTAGGTTTTATATATACCTGCATGGCCGCTTAACGGATGGGAATGGTAGTGTTTAAGAACAGCTGGTATGAGACTGCGAGGCAGGTACACTCTGTAGTGGACTTGGCCATCTGACAGGTGGGTCTTATGATACAGTTGGTCCTCTCTAACCTCATATTTGTCCTTCAAGTTTTGGTTGTTGTTGTTCTCTGCCAATGCTTTAAACACCTTTATGATTTCAGAATCTTTGTGTTGTTCCTCCCAAATCGACACAGCAGAGACTGGAAATTCAACAGCCTCTTCCTGACTAGAGTACAAGTTGCAACAAGGTAAGCTGGAAATCCTGGACAAAGCGTCAGGTGCTACATTCAGTTTGCCTTTTCGGTATTCAATGATGAAATCAAACCTTTGCAATCGTAGGGCCCATCTAATGAGACGGCTGGTGGTTTTTGGGGAACCCATGACCCACTGTAGCGCAGTATGGTCTGTGACAACAGTGAACATCTTGTGCTCCAGGTAATGCTGCCATTTTTCAAGTGCCCATACAACTGCTAGGCACTCTTTCTCAGTAGCAGAATAGTTCGATTCAGCTTTGTTAAGTGTGCGGCTTGCGTATGCAATGACTTCTTCCAGTCCTTGGTTTTTCCGTTGTGTTAATACAGCACCGAGTCCGGTATCGCTGGCATCGGTATAAACCATGAAAGGAAGTTGGAGATTTGGATGGCCCAGAATAGGAGGTGATGTGAGATGAGCCTTCAATTTTTCAAAAGCTTCTTGGCATTGAGGTGACCAATGAAAAGAATGTCCTTTCTTTTTCAGTGCATTGATGGGTTCTGCGATTTTGGAGAAGTCTGGGACAAAACGGTGATACCATCCCGCTAATCCAAGCAAGCGCTGGACCTCTTTGATGTTTCGTGGCACAGGGTAAGATCTGATAGCTTCCACTTTGGATGAATCTGCAGTGATACCATTGACACTAACAACATGTCCTAGGAATGTAATTTCTTTAAGGCAGAACTTGCTCTTTTTAAGGTTTATGGTCAAACCTGCTTCCTGCAGTCTATGGAGAACAGTTTGGAGGTCGTTGAAATGCTGAGCTACAGAGGGTGAATATATGATAATATCGTCAATGTAGACGAAACAAATGTTTCCACGTAGCTCTCCCAGTACAGTCTCCATTAATCGTTGGAATGTAGCAGGTGCATTTTTCAACCCAAAGGGCATGACATTAAAGTGGAAGAGACCGGATGGAGTGATGAATGCTGTCTTTGGCTTACTCTGGGGGTCCATAGCCACCTGCCAATAGCCGCTGTTGAGATCAATTGTTGAAAAAATGGCTGCTCCAGAGAGAGATTCAAGGATTTCAGTGATGTTGGGAAGTGGGTAAGCATCATTCTCTGTGATAGCATTGAGCTTACGGTAGTCAACACAGAATCTAAGGCTACCATCTTTCTTTGGAACAAGGACCACAGGAGAGGCCCAGCCAGAGTGTGAGGGTTCCACAATTCCTGCATTCAACATCTCCACAAGTTGCTCTTGTACCACGGCTTGCTTACCAGGGGACATGCGGTAAGGTCTCTGTTTAATGGGCACTGGGTGCTGGGTATAAATTGTGTGTTGGAGGACATCCGTACGACCTGGTTGACGAGAACACGTTTGAGGGTTGGACTCCAGAATTCCTCTCAAGGTATTTTTGTCAATAAAAGGTATGTGAGCTTCACTCACAGCACTGTCAATTAAAACTTGTACATCTGTACTGTCAAGTGGTGAGGATCGGCATACAGGTTGTGGTGGAGGGATAGTACTTAACAGGGTGAGGCTTTGGTTAAACATCTTTACATGTCCTGTCTTTTGGCGTTGAGGATTTATATCAGGAACACTGGCATTTCCTGGTTGAAAGGGATGATTTTCTTGTAGTGTGGACTTAAATGAATATTTCTGATCAATTACATTGATTTGCAGACCACTGAAGATGATGAAATCCAATCCCAGAACTACAGCATAGGCAAGAGCCTTCGGGGAAAGGACAGCAACAGGTAAAGTGAAAGTTTTGTTGTGTATATGAATTGGTAATTGAAACCATCCCAAGGGAATCTCTGCTTCACCATTAGCTAAATACAATGGACCAAGAGACCAAGGTTGGAGGCTCTCTTGCGGAGAAAACTTTTGCCACAGACTTTCATGGATCATGGTGTAGCTGGCCCCTGTGTCCACTATGGCCTTTCCAGACCAACCACCGATGCGGACTGGAACAACCAATTGTTGTGGGATGATTGGACTAGTAACAGGTTTTGGCTTTGAGGGTGACTTCTTGGCAGTGGACAACATTTTATTTGTTGTAGCAGTCACTGAATTATTCGTTGCTTGACTTCCAGACTTACGGGAATGAAATGGCCGTTGACCAGTGAAAGGATGTTGCTGTTTTGCAGGTTGATTTGATGGGTTAACGTTAGAATAAAGTGGACAACAACCAGGTGAGTGAAGTCCCTTGCATCTCCAGCATTGTACTTGAGGCTGACCAGTTGTTTTATTGGGGAGGGGTTTTTGAATGGCTTCTTGTGGTGATTTTCTGGTCATGCATCTTTCATACTGCAGTTGCTGCTCGTGGTCTTTCTCTATCTGATGTCCCAGTTTTACCAGTTCTTCCACGGTGCTCACCCGACTACGTAGCTGGCTGGCGAGGTAAGGTTTTATTTTTTTGAGAATCATATTCACCATGTCAGTTTCAGTTAAGGAAGGTTTCCATCTTCTGCAGAGAGCACGATATGTAAATGCAAAATCTCTGATGGTTTCCCTCTCACCTTGATACCTTGTGCGGACTCTTTCAGCCAGCTCGTCTTCGTAGTCTTCCGAGAGGAATGCTGAGCGGAAAGCAGTCTCGAAGTCGTTCCATGTTGTTACTGACGATCGGGCGACCTCCCACCAGTCACGTGCAGTGCCATGGAGTACGCTTCGGAAGGTTGCTAGGATGTCAGTTTCTGCAAGTGGGTGCAATGCCAAAAAGTCCTGACACCGTGTAAGGTACAGCAAAGGATCACAGTCATCAGACGGTCTTCCAAATGTGGGAAAGGTCAACTTTAAATGGTCACTTTTCCCAGCAGGTATAGGAGGACACTCTGGGACATTTTCTAGTGGTGATGGTGTGGTAAGTGTGGCGATAGGTGGTGGTTGTACCCCTTTACTTAGGTGATCAGACATTTCCTTTTCTTGTTGTTTGTCTTTCAACATGTTTGTTTGAAGTTCACTTAATTGGGTAGCCAGCTTGTCAACCTGGGTGATGCACTGGTTACATTCAGTGGAAAGCTGCTCATGATCTGTTTGAAGATTCTTATAGGTATCTCGGAGGTCTCTCTGAATTTCAACCTGAAGTTGATCCACCATAAACCGGACTTCAGCAATCAAGGTAGACTCCACTTTTTGTAACTCCTGTGAGATCATCACTTTAATGGCTTTGACAAGTTGATCTGAATCAGATGTATCAGCTTTAGTTGCAGTTAATGTGGTGAGAATTTTCTGTTGGTTGGCCTCCATTTTGGCAGTCAGGTCTCCAAGTTGTCTATCACTATGGGAAGTGGCAGTTTTTTGCTGTTGGGTGAGTTCACTCACAGCTTTCTCCTGCTGTTTCATGAAGTCAAACAGGTTGTCCCAATTACCTTGTACTTGTGTGGTAAGATGTTGTATGTCTTTTCCAGGAGTTGGAAGATAGCCAGGCAGATCATGCTGAGCTCCTGAAGATGATGGGGAAGTGTCAGGAGAGGTGCATATTTGCATGGGATCTGATCCTACTTGCCAGGTGGGAACTTGGACTGGTGGTCTGACATCTGGTGTTGGGGAGACAAAACGCACATAGGTTCCAGGCAGGGCACTGCTGGACTGAGTGGGTGTTGAATAGAAGGTGGGGACATGTGGTAGTGGGTAAACTCTTGGTTGCTGTTGTAGCAATTGTTGCTCAGGAGGCCAGACAGGGGTTGATATGTCTGGAGGTGGATCGATGTCCACAAAAGTGGTTGGAGAGGGGGTTGAAGGAGGCGTAGAAGTGGCCATGTTTGTGTTGGGTGTGTCAATGACACATGTAAAATGTTGTGTAAATAATCAATAAATGAGATGAGTGATTTGGAATGTGTGTGTGTCAGTTTGTGGGCACAAGGGGGTCAGAAAAAAAACAATGTACAGGAGTACAGTTTCAACAATTTCCCCCAATTTCACAATTTCAGCAAAAACAGAAGGTACAAAGTAGAATTTCACAATTTTTTTTTTTTCCAGTCCACAAAAAACACATCAAGTGTTTAGTTCACACTTCAACTCTTCAATTGTGTTGCAGATTCACATATACAAAAAAACCTTTTACAACTTCCTCATGAGATACTACTCCAAAAACACAACAAAATTGTTTAACATTTTTAACACCAAAGAATTTACCATAAGGTTCTGTAATTCAACACTTCACAAAAATGTAATGTTCAAGTCCCTGTTCGGGCGCCACTCTGTAACGGTGGCGGCCCATCCAAAATTAATCTTTTAAATTTTTTGGGTTTTAACCAAATAAAGTTCGGGCGCCAGGTATAAAATACCAGTTACATGAAAATAAAAAAAAAACTTTACAAACAAGTATGCAGTTCAAGTGAATATATATATATATTTTTAGTCAAACAATAAACAGATTGCAATGCAATTATACCACAGATATCACATTCAACCAAAATAATAACAGCAAGAAAAAAAAACAATTCCATATATTCACGTCCTGGGTAGTAGTAACGGCAGTTTCACAGTTTCAGGTGTCCAGTTTTTCTCCACATTATAACTCCAAAATGAGTCACACAAAAAATAAAAAAAACTAAGCGAAGCAAATAATGGATTAAATAAACGACAGTTCCCAAGTTCAGAAAAAAAACAATATGCCAACAGGCGATAACGAAAGTAAAGATGTGAATGCGTGACTTTGTATATTATGTGTGTGTGCGTATTGTTGTGGTGAGTGTGTGTGTGCGGGTTGTTCTTTGTGGTGAGGCCTTCGAGAGAGTTTGGAGAGTTTTCAGAGGACGTGCATGGAGATGGAATACCTGGACTCGCTGGTATGGATTTTCCTGCCTTCTGCAGGACAACGGCACAGGTCTGCAGCTACTGTTGGGAGTAAGGCTTTGCTTTGTTTATTCGACTCGTTCGCCACGGCAGATGCGAGTCGCGTCGTCTCAGAAGAGCTGGTACGAATTATTCTGCACTCTTCTGCAGGGAAACGGCACGATCTTGCTCCGTAGCCAGTATTAGCAATAAACCTCTCGGTCTCACTCCAGTTTAGCCATGGCAGATGCTGCGATGCGTGTCACGGAAGAGCTGGAGCTGCTTCACCAGGTAAGTGGTAAGTGCATTCTGTTTCCTCTCTCGAATACTTCACACCCTGTTTACAAATTGATGTCCTTTTTATAAGTTTTCACTTAATTTTTTTTTTCCAAATATGGGCACGGATGCTGGAAGGCTCGTGGACTTCCGCACCGTCACACACTTGCAGTCTGTATAATGCATAAACACTACTTAAATCTGTTCAACAGTGTAGCATTAGCCGTTAGCCACGGAGCACAGCCTCAAACTCATTCAGAATCAAATGTAAACATCCGATGCATGCATGCAGTATGCATGACGAAAATTTTGTAAAGATCCATTTGAGGGTTATATTAGCTGTGTGAACTTTGTTTATACACTGTATTATAGTCGAGAGCCTGGGGGGCAGGGAGTGCGAGGATTTAAAGGGGCCGCACGCTAAATCGGTGCATAGTTAATGATGCCCCAAAATAGGCAGTTAAAAAAATAAAAAAAAATAAATCTATGGGGTATTTTGAGCTGAAACGTCAGACACATTCAGGGGACACCTTAGACTTATATTACATTTTGTGAAAGAACGGTCTACGGCACCTTTAAATCATGGCAACGTGTTGTTGTTTTTTTACTTTAACTCAAAAAAATTAAAGCAATTTCAGCTTTCTTTTAGTTATATGAGTTGTGAGATTCAACTTGATTTTAAATCAGTTTTAATGTAATTTTGAACTTGAAACTGCCGCGCTATATTTTTTATTGACAATTTGGCATGAAGTTTTCGTACTCTACACTTTGCCCACCCTGTTTTATGAAGGCCCAACCCACTTGAACATTTCTGGCCGCTAATGTGGGGCCACGCTTTATGCAGTTACTCTACACAAGAGCTGAATCACACAACTGTAAGTTTCTCATACATCACCTCCAAAGTGATCTCCATCACACAGCTCCATGAAGAAAGATTCATTCTTCACCAGCACCCGTCCATAGTCAATGAAGAACATGTGGTCAGCTGCAGCATTCTGATGAATGATGATGTCACCTGCATTGAAGAGCTCATTCTCTAACTTCATCAAGATGGCCTCCGTGAATTCACTGTTAAGCTTCATAAACATGGAGCCTTTGTTCAGCAGGTTGAAAAATATTTCCTCCATAACATCCTTTGAAACAGAAAACACAGCACTATTAAATATTTCTATTAAAAAAATAATAATTTGAGTAAACTTGTGTATGTTATCTGATTTTTGCTTTCTAGGTTTATATTTTTTAAGTTAATTAGAAACCTTTCTGAGCCGTTTTGACAAGCCAAGGATGTTCTCCTTATCCCACTGCCATTTGTACTGGGCAGTGGTACGTTGGCGCAACATTCTGGGAAGCTTTTGGAACATTGGGGAGGATAGTAGCTGGTTCATCTGAAATATTCATATATCATGGCATAATATTATCAGAGCCGCCTTGTATTTATTTGTTGAATAAACAAAATTAACAAATTTAAACCAACAGCTTTAACTTAAAACTTATAACTTTACTTTAAAATTCACCTTTATCTTGTATGCAGTGCCAGTCACAGACATGCATCCAATTGCACTGATCAAGCAATAACCAAATGCAAGACACATTATAAATCCAATCACCATACTAACAAGAGCTAGCCACTGTTCATCCACACCTAAAAAACAAAAGGGAATCACTCAAGGTAAATTACATTTATTATTTATTTATTTTTATTTTTTTCATTTTCTTCAATGGTATTTGAAGAAAAGGCAAAACCTGATAACACAATGCTTGGGTGCCATGCTTTTCTTCTTTCATTTGGCAGATGGAAATCAGATGTATGATCACTCAAAAGTAACAGCACTTAATAGATTGATAATAGATTCACAGGTTTTGAAAAAGTAAAAGTGATGCTGGCAAACGCCACTGATTAAAGTGTTTTTAGGAAAAACATTTTCTGCACCAAAGACTGATTATTAGATAGATTATCTTTTCTTAAAATGGATTAATGTTGAAAGAATGCTGCGTGGCATACGTCTTGGTGTGTGAATTGATTCAGTTGATCTCCAGGCCATTTGAGAGAAAGCTCTGAAGGAAGCATGGGTGTATTTTTCCCCGATCGATTTATTCTGCAAAATGTAACAGATAAAAAGGAAGACATGTTGAACACACCATGTCAATAAATGCCTGAATAACCAATAAAAAATGAGACGTACCACAATTTTCTCTTGTACAACCCAGCAGTCTTGGGGAAACTCTTCCATTACAGATAGGAAGTACTGAACACAAGTGTTCCAGTGCCAAATGAGGACCATCATCAGGAAAACAAAGAAAACCCTGAATAACTTCTTGACTACTTCGAGCTGTATATCGGAGACCTAAAATGACAGATAAAATAACAAAGTCTCCACAGAACAATAATGGTGTACAAAATACAACCAAAATACAACAGTAATGTTTCTCTGTTGGTTTGTCGTGTTATGACAGGTAAGGAAAAATATTAGAAAATACCACAAAAATATCTACTGAATTATGAGTTTGTCAATTAGAGGTAAAAATCCTTTCATCTTAAATTTAAATTTTTTTTTTTTTTTTTTTTTTAAATCTCCAAAAAGCACTGACCCTCTTCTTATTAAATACTATTTTAGCCTTTTTTGTGGGGGTTCCTTAGAGGTTCTTCAAATCACTGTTTTTTTTTTCTTTTCTGAATTCTTTAAATCAGGGGTACTCAACAGGTGACCCGCAGGCCACATCCGGCCCATCAGCATTAAATTTGTGGCCCGCATCATGCTACAAATAAATGTTTTTTTTACATTTGCGTTCAAAATTACTGTGAATATTACTTCATTTTATTTTACATGTACACTAGGGTAGGCAGTGCTTCCCACAGATTTGAAATATACTTCCGGTTGTAGCCTGGTGAAAAATCCTCCTATTACCCACGGCACAAAAATGGTCTACTACATGTGACAAACAAATAATGTGTGATTTTTAACATTATTTTTATTCATTTAATTTTAATTACATAGCATACTATTACATTTAATTACATACTAATATTTTGCATTATTATGCATTGTAAGTTATGCAAAATTTCAGCATTTAAATGGTTCTCCTTCTCCTATGTTCTACTTGCTGTCATATAGTGTCTCTCTCAGTGAATGGGACACAGATTTTACTAGTAAAATTTATATAATGAATAATATGTGTGTCAAATAGTGTTCTTAGTCTTTTCTTCCGGTGGGGGTGACTACAGTAATTTATTATGAATTAAATACAATTTTTTTGTGTAACCAAAATACCAATAATGCCCAAAAGAAAAAAAAAAAACGTAGCGTGTGACTTTTAATTATAAACAAGCCTGAAATACACTGGGATTCTTATTTTGAAATGTCTGTACTATTGCAGGCTGATCCTTCAGATACTTACAACCATATGAAACATTTTATATAAACGTCATAAAGTTGACATTGTAATAATTCATCAACTTGAGTTCAACTTGAGTTGTTAGCGCAAATAAACAGTTCTGATGCACACATAACGAGAAGGTACGAAACGACGTCATCATCAGAGAACGCACATAGTGTACGTGTGCAGCACAGTTTTTCTAACCGCAAAGAACAATATAGACTGAAGGCACTTTGCACACGCACATTGAATAGTTGAAGAACGTGAGTGTGAGGGGATTAAAAGATACCAGCAACTCTATTTTAAATGAGTACAAAGACATTTTATTGTAACTATTTGAGTAAAAAGGCTAGACAAGCATAAACCTCTCTAGTGCGCATGTGTCGAGCACTTGTGTTCGTGAACACTATCAAAGGCTCGAGACTGTGCACTCAAATAAAAAAACGATCCATCATGTAATGCAGTTGACATTCCTCAAACTTTGCAGTGTGTAAGTTGCCAATAGTCCTCTTAGCAGCATTAAAAACAAAACTTATATTCTTAATGTCAATGTGCTATAAACAGAAAGCAAGCAGAGAGTTCTCCCATTACAGATCTGTCACATGATTGAGCTAAAGGAGAATATCTTCTTCATCATGTTTACAACATTGGTTATAATTATAGAATTCATGAGATAAAAAAAAAAGGATTCTGACCAATAATAATACAAATAATAAAACCTTTGAGTGACCCTGAGTATAAATATGTGCTATAAAAAGTGTTAAAAAGGTGCAATGGAGAAAAGACTATAAAAAAAGTGCAATGTTTTAAGTAGGCCTAAATAAAAGTCTTACGATCCAAGGTATAATTTGTGGCCCGTTGCATGTCAAGTGGTTAAAATGCAGCCCTCTTGGCCTCCGAACTTGAGTACCCCTGCTTTAAATCATCAAATCATAAATCATTTTCTCAAAAAGTAGAGAAAATTATTTTTAAGCATTTGCAGTAGCATTTTACATTGTTTCAAAGCATTTTTATAGAAAACATTGCCGTAATAATATCTTCAATTTCATGTCATCATTTAGCAGTTAATTTAGGTCTTGATTTATTTATTAGTTTTCTCCAGGTGAGCAAACCAAAGGGCGACAGTGGCAAGGAAAGTTCTCCTCTGGCTGTACAGCAAGAACATATTGCCATTGATATTTTCTTGCATTAACATGACGATGAGTGAGTGCTGAAACTTACATTTTCCAATTCAAAGCAGAATCTCAGAAGCTTTGAAACACGGAGTAAACGGATCAGACTGAGAACCCTCACAAACATAAGCATCCGCACCATCTTCGAAGCCACCAGTGAAATAGTGTCAGCTTCATAAAAATGCTCCTGTGGTAAATTGATTGTACTGTAAGATATTTCTCTACAATTTGATCAGTGTGAGTGATATTAAATTAAAAATAAAATTACCACAATAATAATGATAATGTCGACCGGAAATGCAGCCACCACATCAGGAATAAACCAAGACCTGAAATAATCCTTTCTTAGTCGTTTTGGATCAAGGATGGCCTAGACAGAAACAGGATGGTATTGTATCCATTTTAACAGTATTTTAGAAAGGTGAAGCCATAAATAATTAATATTACACTACAAGACAATAAAGGCACGTTCTTACCTGACCGTCTTCATTGAAAGTACCCATTCGAAAATTCAAGCCAACATCAATACAAAACATGACATCTGAGAATACATTGAAGGCCACCCAGTATTTGTGGGCACTATCATGCATATCTTCAGAAAATGCCATGTCTAGAGGAATTGTTATAAGGTTCACGATAGTTAAGACCACCATAAACACAAGATAGTAATGCCTGAAAGACAGAAAAAAAGCAAATGTTAGCATTTCCTTTTAGATGACCTGTGATGGCATTAATGATACATATGAAGACATTACATGCTCATGACAACATATTTATTTATTTAAATACTGATAATGCCATAGTAGACTTTTGGTGTGTTCAAGTCCTCCTGGGAAGTTCGTATTTACAAGGTGGGATGTTTACGATGGCAGGTGCTTTCAAGTCACTTTCGTCTGAGTAAGATAATTTATTTTTAAATATCGCAACACCAATCACGTAGCAATGTCAAATTGAACATCTGCTCGATCAAATGCCGTAACATTATGTTACTATAAAATGGATCATTTTCTGAAAAGAAATGCTGATTTCCCCTCTTCTGGTCTATGTATCCCTGCCTCTGCTGAATTATTTGCAAATAACATGGTACATAATCAAAGTATCATTAGTAGCACTGTAAAAACATTTATTTGCATTTATATGTTATAAATGTATTTTCAATTGCAAAAAAATGTGGTTACACTTTTTTACAGTGCCGTTGTTACATTGTAATTGCTTAATTAAGTATTGAGTACTATTAACTAACTACATGTACTTACTATAGAGTTACAGTTAGGGACAGGGTTTTGTTTAGGGTTAATTACTTGTAATTATGCATCATTTACTGTTACTACTATAGTAAGTACATGTAGTAACGTGTAATTACGGCACTGTAAAATAAAAAAGTGGTTCCAAAAATCTGAATGTGAAATATGTATTTTATTTAATTTTATTAAGCAGGCATGTGATTGGAAAACTGGAGGAAAAAAAGAAATATCTAATCATTGCAAAACATACTAATATTCCAAAAATGTACACTATTGTACTGTAAAATAATAATAAAAAAAAGATTTATAATAATCAAAGTATATAATACAATATACATTACCACTCAAAAGACTGGGATTGGTAAGATTCTTTGTAAAAAAATAAATAAAATAAAAATCTACTTTGATCAATTTAATGCATCCTTGCTGAATAAAAGTATTTATAAAAATAAAATAAAAAACTTACTGACCCCAAACGTTTGAACAGTAGTGTATGTTACAAAAGCTTTCTGTTTCAGATAAATGCTGTTCATTTGAACTTTCAATTCATCAAAGAATCATGAAAAAACAGTGTTTTGATCTGCCTGCATTGACACCATTGTATACGAACTGAACTGAGCTGGATGATGACATCACTCTTTACTCCAGTGCTGATGTAGACAAAGTAACTAAATTAATAACTATTGTTTCTTACATTGGAATGAATCGGTACTGAATTTACTTATTGATGCTGACACCATTTTCTTCTAGAGCTGCTGTGCAGCCAAAATTATATACCAGTTATCACTGTAAAGCTGCTTTGACACAATCTGCATTGTAAAAAGCGCTATATAAATAAAGGTGACTTCACTGTTTTCAACATTGATAATAATCAGCATTGTTTCTTGAACAGCAAATCAACATATTAAAATGATTTCTGAAGGATCATGTGACACTGAAGACTGGGGTAATGATGTTGAAAATCTTTGATCACAGGAATAAATTACATTTTACAATATACTCTCATCGAAAAAAGCTATTTTAAATTGTAATAATATTTCACAATATTGCTGTTTTTACTGTATTTTGGATCAAATAAATGCAGCTTTGGTGAGCATAAGAGACTTCTTTTAAAAATATCGAAAAATCTTACAGATACCAAACTTTTGAACAGTATGCCTATGTTAAAGCCTAATAAAAGTGTTAAGAGTTTGTTATTATTATTATTAAAGGTGCTAGGTTTGGGTGATGTCCCCTAAATTGGCAGTTGACGATGTTTACAGTAAAACATCGTGATGGACGATGATATCGTAGGGGGTGGGGGGGTGTATTTTAATTTTTCGTTCTTATATAATTATTATTCATTATTTTACGTATGATCACACCAGAGCCATGGCTCTGGATCACACCGGTGTGATTAGAACGTTCAGTGCAGTGCATCACGTGATCAATTGCCAAATTCAAATGTGCGCATCCATCTCTGGTGCAGCACTTTTCATATATCACAAATATGCAGTGTTTTCAACCACATAATGTTTATTTTAGGTTTCGGATGTTTAAATACATATAAGATGTTGTGAATCCAACAGAACCTGCGGCACAAACTAACATGGCGACGCCCATAACGTGTATAGCTCAACTAACGCAATCATTATAATGTTGTTTAAACAGCAAAACACATCCACTTTCACATATTTGACAATCGGAATATATGATATTTCATGTTATAGTTAACAAATTGAATAGTTAAAGTGAATATTTTGAATAAAAAAGGAAAACTGAAATAAAAGCAGAACATCAGTCATACAGCGCTGCGGTGTGTGACGTGACAAGCAATGACGCGTCACCATGGAAACAATAAAGTGATACGTTTTAAATAACGGTCGCCTTGAAAAACTCACGCTTGGGGGTCAGCCAGAACATTTTAAACTTACGTGCGAAAGGGTTATTTTATTTCCCAACTCATCCGGGCTTTCCAATAGGTTGCACGTGAGGGGAATAAAAGGGGCGGGGCGGGGCGTGGCATCACGATGGACGATGATATCGGCACAACCCTAAAAGGTGCCCTAGATTCAAAAGCTGAATTTACCTCGGCATAGTTAAATAACAAGAGTTCAGTACATGGAAATTACATACAGTGAGTCTCAAACTTCAATGTTTCCTCCTCCTTATATAAATCTCATTTGTTTAAAAGACCTCCGAAGAACAGGCGAATCTCAGCATAACACTGACTGTTACGTAAAAGTCGGGATCATTAATATGTACGCCCCCAATATTTGCATATGCCAGCCCATGATCGAGGCATTACGCAAGGGCAGCCAGTATTAACGTCTGGATGTGCAGAGCTGAATCATCAGACTGGGTAAGCAAGCAAGGACAATAGCAAAAAATGGCAGATGGAGCAATAATAACTGACATGATTCATGATAACATCATATTTTTAGTGATATTTGTAAATTGTCTTTCTAAATGTTTTGTTAGCATGTTGCTAATGTACTATTAAATGTGGTTAAAGTTACCATAATTTCTTACTGTATTCACGGAGACAAGAGCCGTCGCTATTTTCATTTTTAAACACTTGCAGTCTGTATAATGCATAAACAACTTCATTCTTTATAAATCTCTCCAACATTAGCCTTAGCCGTTAGCCACGGAGCATAGCCTCAAACTCAATCAGAATCAATGTAAACATCAAAATAAACACTGTACTCACATGATTAGACATGCTGCATGACGAACACTTTGTAAAGATCCATTTTGAGGGTTATATTAGCTGTTTGAACATTTTTTATGTTGTTTAACCCTTTCGAGCGTGAGTTTAAAATATTCTAACTGTCCCCCAGAGTGAGTTTTTAAGGCGACCGTTATTTTAGAACGTTTGCCTTTAATGTTTCCATAGCGACGCGTCTTGCTTGCCACGAGCGCTGAGCGCAGGTACAATAACACTGTATGACAGATGGATCGCTATTATTTTGTTTTTCCTTGTTTATTTAAAATATTCACATACTTGCTTACCATGTCATCAACTATCTGATATTCCGATCCTCAAATATGTGTAAGTGCGTGTGTTTTGTCGTTTAAAAGCCTTTATAAACGATCTTTATCTTGATCTATAATGCGAGATGGGCGCCGCCATTTTAGTTTGCCCCGCAGTTCACAGAGTACTGTCAGTAGGATTTACAGCAGGTGAATTCATCCATTTCTCCCAAAATATAAGCAAGTAAGTGGCTGGTGAACTGGAAGAATAATAGAGTCAACTTTATAGTTACTTAGGCCCATTATGTGTGTCTGATATGAATAAATGTCAGCAAATTGTATTTGAATGGATTGTTATTGTTCCTTCCACTGATGTCTGACATCAGTGTGTATTTTATAAACTCTAAATATATTGTTTTAATGGTGCTTATGCGTATTTAAATGTCTGAAACCTTAAAAGAAACGTTATGAGGCTGAAAACACTGCATAGTTGTGATATATGACTAAAGCTGTGCGCGTCCGTCTCGCAGCCAGGGCGCGAAAGCACAGTTTGAATCTGGCAGTTATGTGATGTCACTGAACGTTCGAAATCCCATATGTGGGACCATATGCCCAGGGGCACTGAAATAAAAATCCCATACGTGGGACTGTACCGCTCAAAGGGTTAAGGCAAGCGCAAGCTCTTGGGGCGTGGAGCACGAGAATTAAAGGGCCACATACCCTGAATCAGCTCATTTCTAATTATGCCCCAAAATAGGCAGTTAAAAAAAATGAATTAAAAAAAATCTATGGGGTATTTTGAGCTGAAACTTCACAGACACATTCAGGGGACACCTTAGACTTATATTACATCTTTAAAAAAAAAAATTCTAGGGCACCTTTAACAACAATAATAAATTGTTATCATTATTATTTTATTTTTTTGTATGTTATTTTACAGAACGGTAAAATTACAATACTAACATTTATGGATGTCAATTTTTTTCATTCAAACGTTGAACCACAAGCTTTTATTTTGGCGGAAAACAACAGGGAGGCCTTTATGTTTGTTGTCAACAGATTTATAAACAATTCTCATTAATAATTTTATAAGATGTTTGCCACACGTTGCGTTCCCATGCAAATTATAAGCGAATCAAACACACAGCACTTGCAGAGAAGCATTTACTGTGTGAATGGAAACTGAATGCCATGTTTTATTCCGAAACATGCACAGCGTCAGACTATATTTCTGTAAAAATTTAAAAGAAGTTACCGGGAATCTGTTGAGTAAAACACCATTTCAGCGCCGATTTTACACGCATTTAACGCTTTGAACCCTGGCGAACATGCTGAAGGATGTCCACCAGATGGAGCCGCGAGTGATGAATTCGTGCGTGAAATAAATGTATTAGAAAACGTAACATTTTGCTAATTATTTAGTAATAAAGGCCATTTCGTGATTTCAATCATTATAGTAACCAGCTAAAATCCCCGAATAAGATGTTAAAATATATAACGTTTTATATATATATATATATATATATATATATATATATATATATATATATATGTCAAATATGGCTGTCAAAATAACGTGTTAATTTCGATTAATTAATCTGAGAAAAAATAATGCGTAAAAAAAAAAAAACGCAGATTAATCCATTCTGTATTGACCTTTGAACCTGGAGCCGTTCTAGCCACCATTCGACTGTAAAATGAAGGAGGGAGATGACTGCTGCACTGACGGACACAACGAGCAGAGCTCCTCCCTCGTGTGCGCGAGTTCTCTGTCTTCAAAGTAAGCACCGTCTTTCTGCACTCTCTCTACCTCACACATAATAATCTAAATCAATTGACACAATGCTAAAAGTTCATAAGACCGAATCCATGTTTCACAAGGCGCATTCGGAGAATGTTTTTCCTGAATAACCGATGGGTGTGAATAGTGCTCAAAAGAACATCACCTCATCTTCTCTGACAGGTGCCCTGCTTGTGCAGCTGAGGCCATCCTTAAAAATATTTTTGTTTGCTGTAACCCGACCGACCCTGTCAATTTAGGACCGACTCAAATTTTTATTTTTTTTTTGCTTTAAGTCCGACCGACTTGCCGGTTGTACATTTGCGTTAAGACCGACCAATTTATTTTTTTTACTCTTCAAACAACTAATACAAAAGCAATAAAATAATATTAATTATATTTTAGTTAGTATTGTAAATGTATAAATAGCCTAGGCCTACATACAAACGAAGGCTACGTTCTTTCTTTTAAATAAAAACCGTCATCTATGTTTACACTATTGGTTAACGGATGTCACACTATGGCCGGTGCGTTCGCTTAGTCTCAACCCGTTGAGAGACAAGACGTGCTGACAGATAAAATAATTACATGATTGTGATAGCCTACGTATATTTCTCTGATTTCTTCAAGCCGTCGTATTTACCATGTTTACTATGGTAATAGCGCGCATAGTCTTGGTGATCAGAATCCACATCGGATCACAAACATAAGTTATTTAAAACACTTGCTGCTGTCTGAAAGTGAGTTTTGAGCTAAAATGATTTTAAAAGTCTTTAAACCCCGGAAGTGACAGTGGAAACGCGACTGGCCCTGGCATGCACTAGCATGCCTGCTTTAGGCCCGATAGTGCAGTAGGGGTAAAATCTTTGCGTGGCAGGGGCAGCTGCCACTGAGACCTGCCACTCGACCTGTCACAGATAAACGCGCCTGTCATTCGACCTGCCACGGCTATCCACGCCTGCCTCGCGACCTGCCATGGATATACGCGCCTGTCACTCGACCTGCCACGGATAAACTCGCCTGTCACTCGACCTGCCACGGCTATACCCGGCTGCCCCGCGACCTGCCACGGCTATACCCGGTTGCGCCGCGACCTGCCACGGCCATACCCGGCTGCTCCGCGACCACGCAGGACAGAAATGAAAATAAAAACCACTTGAACTGAAATAAAAGACCAAAAATAAGTCCATTACATAACATAAGAAACAGTTGGCCTATGATTAAACATAAAAAGTTGTTCTGATGATTATTAAAAATAATAATCAAAATTAGCCTTTGCCAGTGTAAGCTATAATAATCATGGGGTGTGGTTGTTTGGTGTGGGGTGTGAGAATGGGAGTTTCGAAATTGCAGTAAAACACACTCTGTCCAGTTGATTCGCCGATGATTGCCCCTTCTGTAAATAATGTACTTATACTTAAATATAGGCCCAGCTACATTTATCTAGCCTATGTGTTAAAAACTACCCCATCCCATCCCCCCATTCGCTTCTCAGAAAGATCTTCAAGGTTCACCAGCCGTCAGGTGCCGTCACCCTTCCCCCCAAGTTTACCTATGTCACCTTTTGTAACCTCGAGTACCCTGAAAGCTAGTTCCCATTCAGTCGGTCATGTTCGACGTACGTCGGACAGACCGACGAATAGGAATCTCGATAGAGAGGCCAATCTACTTCGAGTGTAACTAAAACGAGCCAATGCACATTGGCATGCAATCATATGCATCAGCTGCTCGCCTCGCAGCGCGGGTATATAATGAGCAGCAGGTGCGTTGCATCTTCAGCTTTTCGCTTCGGAGCCGAACGGTGTTTGTTCCTGTTCTCTGCAAGCGAGTGTCTGCTAGAAGACGAGTCAAGCTTTTTGGTTGAACTTCTCTTTCTAGATTCGCGTCTTTTTAAAGACGACATCCTACTTGTGTTTCTGGATGCGATCGTTCCTGTCCTCAATGACGGCCACGATCACCGTTTCGCATGTCTGGGCGCGTGCTGAAATGATGTTCGTGGGTGTTCATGTTTTCATATGAGAACATGATCACGTCGACACGCCGGTCGTGACTCTTTTTTCTCCGGGAAGCTTGAGTCCCCTCTGTTGTTGGCCAGCTGCCGCTTGTGTGTAAAAGCACAGCCGCGGGTCTGCCCGACACTCTGGGAGACCGTGGAGATCAACGAGAGCAAACCTCTCGCTCCTCTGCGTGTCGTGTGCCGTCGAGCTGCCGGGCTGCAGCGCGGGTTGTCACGGCAACCCAGCGCTCGCTTGGCGCTCTAGATGCGCGGTTCCCTTGCGTAATCTCCATTGTAGCGCCCTCTCTGGTGCACCAGAAGAGGTCTACTTTGCTGATATGGCTTGGGTGACATGAGGTTGAGGGGTTCCTTCGGGGAACCAACCCCCTAGGGCCCCTCCCTCTCTAGCGCATTGCAAGCTGTGCAATTTCTGGATTGGATTGCTGGTCCTTTTCATAGGGGAACCTAGCATTTCATTCAGAGCTCCAGCTGAGGGACAGACGTCGATTGCAGCATCGGAGAGAGTGCTGTTATGCTCTGGAAATGAGGGTGACGCTGCCCACTGTAATGGTGTGTGCTTATGCTGACTCAGATTCAGAGTTTACAGCCATGCTTTCCTGGGTCTTCCAGATGTGCATGGAAAACTTGGCAGTATGGGGGTATTTTGGTGCCATAAATATGGAATGCCAAAGGTGCCAGAATCTGCATAAGTTTTTCCTCTCTCACTACCCTCTTGGATGGGGTGGCTGTACACAGACCACACCCACCCTGCATGTGAGGCCAAGGCACTCTTTTTGCATGAGGGTAGTTCTGTGCTGGGGTTGAGCTGTGCTTGTTGACTAACCGTGATCAAAGTCACGGCACAGGCCCTCAGCCAGACGATGTCCACCTCCGTGGTCCAGAAGTGCCCCCTGGCTTACCTTGTGAGGTGTGAGAGGTTGTCAAGCTAATGCTTTCTCAATGCTCCCATCTTACGAGGTGGCCTTTCGGTGACACTGTCGAGGACTGAGCCCAGCGGTTCTCCTCAGTTAGTAGCGGATCGGGGAGCTTCCCATGACAAACCATTGAGTTCCTCTTGGGCCGCCCCTCAGTCTGCTCGTCGCCAAGGGTGTCGTCCCCTGCAAGAAACTCCGGCCCAGCAGGCTCTGCTGTATCCATTGCGGGGAGATGACGCCTCCCGTCTCTGCAGCTGTTTAACTGGTTGGTGAGAATCACCCCTGAGACGGGCGACCCAGAGATGGGTGGGGCTGCTCTTCCACCCCTGGAGGAGGGCCAGGTGGTAAATCCTTTATTGGGTTTGTTTCTGTTCCGCCACTGACCCAAGAGGCAGCGGTACCCAAATTTTAAAGAGCAGTTCCTCCATTTCCAGGTCTGAAGAGGGTTTGGAGAGCAGTGGGAGGAGAAAAACCTCACCACTCTCATCCCCCTCTTCTGTCGCCAGCGGACAGCAGCGAGCAGCGGGCAGCCAAAGCCTCGACTGCTCCCTCTGTCCATCCGTGGAGCCAGGTAAGTGTTGCCTAGCACACTGTGACGCCGCTTCGGGCCGCCTCACAAAGAGAGCCCCCCGAGCCGCGTCCTTGTGTTCCACCTCGCTGCCCTGCTGCGGGTACACCGGTGGTCCCTTTGGTCCTGCTTGTAC
This sequence comes from Chanodichthys erythropterus, assembly GCF_024489055.1. NCBI lineage: Eukaryota > Metazoa > Chordata > Actinopteri > Cypriniformes > Xenocyprididae > Chanodichthys > Chanodichthys erythropterus. Next base: position 21,824,225 of record NC_090227.1, read on the forward strand.
GGTCTCTGCGAGCCGGGTTAGCGCTCCCCAGTCCGTCTCGCTGGCTCCTTCGGACCATCAGGGTCGGCTTTGCGATTCAGTTCGCCCGGCTTCCCCCCAAGTTCAGGGACGTCCTCTTCACTACAGTGAAAGATGCCGATGCCCCTGTCCTGCGTGCGGAGATCGCAGTCCTACTGGCGAAGGACGCGATAGAGCCGGTCCCTCCAGCCGATTTGAGGTCGGGGTTCTACAGCCCCTACTTCATTGTACCCAAGAAAAGCGGCGGGTTACGACCGATCTTGGACCTGCGAGTTTTGAATCTGAGCCTCCACAAGCTACCATTCAAAATGCTCACGCAGAAATGCATTTTCGAGTGCATCCGTCCCCGAGATTGGTTTGCAGCGATTGACCTGAAGGACGCGTACTTCCATGTTTCAATTCTTCCGCGACACAGGCCATTCCTGAGATTCGCGTTCGAAGGTCGAGCATATCAGTACAGAGTCCTACCCTTCGGGCTGGCCCTGTCTCCCCGCGTCTTCACGAAAGTCGTGGAGGGAGCCCTTGTTCCCATGAGAGAACAGGGTGTTTGCATTCTCAACTATCTCGACGACTGGCTCATTCTAGCACAGTCCCGGGATCAGTTGTGCAAACACAGGGATTTGGTGCTCAGACACCTCAGCCAGTTGGGGCTTCAGGTCAACTGGGAAAAGAGCAAACTCGCCCCGGTGCAGAGGATCTCTTTTCTCGGTATGGAGTTGGATTCGGTCGAGCAGATAGCACGCCTCACAGAGGAACGTGCTCGGTCGGTGTTGAACTGCCTGAATACATTCAATGGCAGGACAGCGGTCCCACTGAAGTTCTTTCAGAGGCTCCTGGGGCATATGGCGGCTGCTGCGGCTGTAACACCGCTCGGTCTGCTTCATATGAGACCGCTTCAGCACTGGCTTCACGGCCGAGTCCAGAGATGGGCGTGGCAGTGCAGCACGTTCCGGGTGCCAATCACTCAGGAGTGCCGCCGAACCTTCAGTCCGTGGTCGGACCCCTTGTTTCTTCGGGCAGGAGTGCCCCTAGAACAGGTGTCCCGGCATGCTGTGGTGTTCACAGATGCTTCTGCCACCGGCTGGGGTGCCACGTAATACGGGCATGCAGTCTCAGGGGTTTGGACGGGACCCCATCTGCATTGGCACATCAATTGCCTTGAGTTGCTGGCAGTACGCCTTGCTCTAAGCCGCCTCAAAGGCCTGCTTCAGGGCAAGCATGTACTGGTCCGTATGGACAACACTGCGACCGTTGCGTACATCAACCGTCAAGGTGGTCTACGCTCCCGTCGCATGTCGCAACTCGCCCGCCATCTCCTCCTGTGGAGTCGGAAGCATCTGAGGTCGCTTTGCGCCATTCATGTTCCCGGTGTGCTCAACCGTGTGGCCGACGAGCTATCACGAGCTGCGCTGCCAGGAGAGTGGCGACTCCACCCCCCAGGTGGTTCAGCTGATCTGGAGAGAATTCGGAGAGGCTCAGGTCGACCTGTTTGCCTCACCAGAAACCTCCCCCTGCCAGTTGTTTTACTCTCTGACCGAGGGGACGCTCGGGACAGATGCACTGGCTCACAGCTGGCCCCGGGGCCTGCGCAAATATGCGTTTCCCCCAGTGAGCCTACTTGCACAGACACTGTGCTAAGTCAGGGAGGACGAGGAGCAGGTCTTGTTAGTTGCGCCTTACTGGCCCAACCGGACCTGGTTCCCAGAACTCTCACTCCTCGCGACAGCCCCTCCCTGGCCCATCCACGGGGCACTCTTTGGCACCCGCGTCCAGACCTCTGGAAACTCCATGTCTGGTCCCTTGGACGGGATGCGGAGGTTCTAGGTGACTTACCCCCTGAGGTACTTAACACCATCACTTCGGCACGTGCACTGTCTACGAGACGTGCTTACGCCTCAAAGTGGAACCTGTTCGTCGAGTGGTGCTCTTCTCGCCGGGAAGACCCCCGAAGATGCTCGATCAGAGTCGTGCTTTCCTTCTTGCAGTAGGGTTGGAGCGTAGGCTGTCCCCCCTCCACCCTCAAAGTCCATACTGCTGCTATATCCGCTTACCACGACCACTTAGATGGCAAATCTGTTGGTCAGCACGACCTGGTCATCAGGTTCCTTAGGGGGGCGAGACGGTTAAATCCTTCTCGTCCCCTCTCCATACCCTCTTGGGACCTCACTCTGGTGCTGAGAGCACTTCAGATTGCTCCCTTTGAGCCTTTGCTGTCAGCAGACTTAAAGATTCTGTCTATGAAGACTTTGCTGCTGGTGGCATTGGCCAAGAGATTTGCTGTACACTTTAAAGACGGTGGAACAAGTAAGTAATGTTTTGAGAATTAAATCTTGCCATTGTTGCCAATATTAAAAATCTATTAAATGTATACATGGTTACTTATGACATGTATACATGTCATAAGTACAACTAAGTAGAACATAAATAGAACTGACAAAACGTTCTATTGTCTTCGTAGACAAGTTCACCATACCATGCCACTGTCCAGATCGGAAATTTGGTGTAAGGAGCCATTGGCATTGTCCCAAGTGTGCCAAGATAATAAATAGATTAGGAGATTTCAAATCCCACTTGAAAAATCATGGTAGGTCGATGTAAATGATTAAAATCATACTCTTTGTATCTTTGACAAGTTATAAGTTAAACTGCATCTGTCAAATGTATTATTTTCTTTCTTTGCCACATCAGGTATGATGGTGACAACAACACGTTCTGGTGAGTATGCTGACAATTTTGTTCATGCTTATATTCCACCAGCAGCACTGAAAAATTATTGATGAAATGGTGGAAAAAGGACTCATTTCAAGATGTAGGCAGGAAGAATATATGACAGTCTACCAGCATGCTAACTCTGAAGAAGTTGACTGTGTGTTTCCAATTTTCTGGGGGGAACACAGTCTCTCTGATAGATACATGTTCTTCTCAGTGTCCACTGGTGAGAAGGACAGCTGGAGTAAGTTTGGGAGGACACTGTCAACATTTGATACTAAAACAGGTAAATGGCACTGCCAGTGCATAGGCTCAAAAAACAGAATCAGCTGCATACATAGATACTTGTCTATGTGGTGGCTGTTCCAAGAGCATCCTCACTTGGCCAAAAATGCAGTAGACACCTCAAATGAGGACATTGAAGACACTGAGGAAATGGTCAGCGGAAATATGGGAATGCCATATCAGCCTGAATTCACCCATAGTAGTCTGATCACTATGACCAACTACTTGTGGAATTTCAAGAGAATTCCAGAGGATCTACCACCGGATTTAACAAAGACAGAAAAGCCTGTTCCAGAGTACTTTGAGCCTACAGAGAAAAATTGTCCGTACTGTCCAGGACCGTGTCCTCCTGAACTGAACAATGCTTTTGTCTTAACGACACAAGCAACAGTTTATGGAATATTTTCTCAGAACAAAGGTAGGACATTCTGTACAGCTTTCACACTTAAGCCACTTGAATTGTGCATATATGCATACACATGAATTATGCATATATAAAAAGGGAAATGCCAATAAATATGTGTTGATGTGTTTTAATTTAGGTATTTCCGTCTATGGAAAGGAGTGCCCAGTTTGCAGAAACATAGTTCGTTTTCAAGAGTACAATTCTGGATTTCATAATTACAACAACAGGGTCTTTCTTTCTATAGCCTTGTGTTCTTTTCTGACAACTGGTGAGTAGAGACAATCGGATTGTTACAACTGTGGGGTACGTTTCTACTCAATTAAGCACATGCAAAAAAAATTACAACATATGTTTAAAAAAAATTGTTTTATTCTCTGCAGAATCACGTTGCTATAGGACGGATGTTACGCACAATTGAGTCCCATTCTGGGACCAAAGTGCCATATAACTCCATCAGGAAAGCTTTTTATCACTTCTCCGCTCTCAGAAAGTATTCCTACAACTATTTCTGTTACCGTTGTGGGCACCATCCATCTGTTGTCATCGCTGACACAAATTGGAAAGTTGCCTTTGAATTGCCAGGTGAGTGTGACTTTAAAATATATTTCAAAACTTCTAGCAAAATTGATCCCACATTCACATGCATATTGTCACTACACTTTTTTCAAAACTCCCAGTCCATCTCTTGAAACGTCCGGAGAAACATAATATCACTCCCAAGGAAACAGAGGTTAATGTGGCAGCAAGGTGGGAGAACCTGGAGAAGGAAATTGTAGCCACCGGACTCTGTGACGGTAAGCATAATATACTGGATACGTTGACAAGTGCTCTGTAAATTTTTTTTGATATTTTGCAACATTAATAATCTTATTACTCTTAATATGAATGTATACTTTCATATTAAGAATGTAAATTTTAATTAAGTTACAATTTTGTATTGTTTCAAAATAAGGTTGAAGCTAGGTATTTTTTTAGTACTTAATTAACATACATGAGAGAATTTTAACCTTACAAATTTCATACTTTAGATGCATCTGGCAATCCATTTCGAAGTGCATTGTCTTACTCTGCATTTGCTCCATGAATGGGGCAACATACACAAAACAGTGATACTCTACCGAAAACTGAAGTTTTTAAAGGGCTATCCTACAGTGACAGGGCCAGCAGCAGTCGTGCTGCAAAGGAAATCGATGAGGACCACATTTTACAAGTTCTCGATTCAAAATCGGTAAAGTACAATGTACATGATTTTCTTACAGTATATTAAATATTGCATTCCTTAAACATTTTTAATGTAAATTATTTTTTGAACAGCCAAAAAAGGATGAACTGAAAAAAGCCTGCAATGTCCTCAGGGTGTCTGCCAGTGGATCAATTGCTGATATGATAAACAGGCTTGAGGAGCTTCTCCTTTATAAGCATGTTTATTCCAAAATGTTTGTGAAGCTCAAAAAAGCTGGAGGTAAGATGGGTTTTGTTAGTCTATGGCATGTATAAAATTCATTGTAGGGATAAATATATTTGACTTTTTTTGTTTTGTCAGTGTACAGTATCTTTTTGGTTAAACTCACCTACTCTATTGCATAAATTAAGCTTACATGTCAAATTTGTTGTAATACAGGTGGAGTGTTACACATGGGATGCACCCATGGAGTGGTGTACTATGCATCACCTTTGTGGTGGCAGGAGCCAGCTCGGGACCATGGAGATGCCCTACTGAGTTTCAAACACCCTCCAACTGTGTACATAAGTGACATTGCTGGACGTGTTGCCAGACATGTCAACAATCGTACACATCAACAATTTTCCCAGCCACATGATGGGAGGGTATGTGAGCCAACAGAGGCCAACATATCATTGGCATCCGCTGGGAAGTTGAGGGTAAATCTTGACTGGGTTGACAACATAAAGAAGAAAACAAGACTTAACCTAGAACACTCGACAATGGAACAGTTTTCGCAACCACATCCAGAAACTGGAACATCACACCGTTTCTCCTTTTATGATCGGTTCCACCATAAAAACCAAAAACGACCAGATGAGAAACTGCGAAGTCTGAAAGCAATCCCTGAACTGGCTTCTCTAATCAACACTGCAGAAGCTGAGCAAGTGAATAGGGAGCTGTCCTCAAGCCGGTATTCATTGTGCCAGATGAAAGATACACAATACATGTTTTCACTACGCCTGTATTTCCATCTTCATAATGCCAGGAAAAACTCTACGCCTGTATTTCCATCTTCATAATGCCAGGAAAAACTCTGCATTTCTGAAGGAAATGCAGAAACGTACAGATGAAAACATACATCTAGGACTACAGGGCAAACTGGTGTGTGGCCAAAAAGGTAATTGTGAAACTTGAAGTAATGTGTGCTGTTACACATAATTGTTTTATGATAGCTGTTTACTGTGGAGTAATGTATTCATAAATAATTGCAGAAACAATCACACGACCAACAGAATACCAGGACAGAGATCCACATGTCCCAGCCAAAGTGGACAGTGTGCCTAAGGAGGGAAAGAAGTTTTCAGTGGCAATGTTCCCCATTGATCAGAGGCACAAGGTAACAGCATTGGAAATTTAACACAAATGACAACCATGAACAACAATAACAAATAAAACAGTACCATCAACATGTCTGTTAATAGTATATCATTTTACTTTTTCAACATTAGGAAACAATCTCCAAACTGTATTCTGTCAAGAGGAATGACAATGAAGTAATTTCCAGGATTTCTTCCTATGCCATTTTGTATCTGCGGGACCTAAAATCTGTTCTCCCCCCACATTTGTTGAGTGACACAAGCAGTATAGCAATGCTTTGGCTAACTGATAATGTAAGTACGAAATGCTATAAAGCATTATAAAAGTTGTTTTATCCTTAGATTTTATGTTACTATGTGATATCACTCCACTTATGTTTATTTATTTTAAAAAAATCTTTTTTTAAGGCTGTCAATTGCCGCATCGCTCAAATTGCAGAAGAGACTAAGCATGTAAGTTATTCACCCTAAACCTATGACTTACCTGTGCCATTTATAGGTTATATAAAGACTAAAACCTGTGATTTTGCCTTTCAGGTCATGGCCTTGAACACAGACACATTCATTCTGTGGCACAGAGATTGGCAGAGAGAAGCAACTGTATCAGATGTGCATTTGAAAGTTCTTGAGGTATTTACGAAATACATTTTTAAACACTTTTTTTTTTTTCAGCATAAGCATTAACACTAGCACTACCGGAATTCTATAACTACTAGAACTGCCAATAGCGGTCATTTTGACTGTTCATACCAGACAGCAGTGAATGTCATTTTTGTCATGTTATATTTACTTCAAAGCTTCTATGGTCATGTTTTATGAAAAATGTGGGGTAATTTAAGCATACATATTATAATATGTTCGTGATATTATTGTGTAAGAGCTACTCGACCTCCCACAAAAGTGCATGCCGCAATTTGCTTTCCGCAGTTTGCATCCGGCAAGCTGGAGATCAAAGTTTTTCACCGCAGTTAAAATGTTGTTTTTGAAAGTCAAAATGTCTACAAATATAAAATGAAGCAGAATATTTCGTTAGATAAAAACATATTGTGAATTTTGGAAATGATTTGTTTGTTTGTTCCACACGAATCGGAAACAATTTTATGCAGCCTCTAATGAAATCTAGAAAATCTTTTTTTACAAACCGGAATTATCTCTGAATCACTCTCAGAATCAGTTTCAGACGAACTGTCAAGAGACCAAGAGACATCGCTCTCTGCTCCTCCATCAGACTCTGCATCATCAATGTTCTCAAGCAAGGATAAAACCTCAGTGACAGTCATTTTCTTTTTTGTTGCCATTTTGACGGTAAAGCTAAGTTTTAGCTTAGCAAAAGCATACAAAACTGCCAGAGAAAGGTTGCTAGGCAACAGCTACGCACATCTTTAACGGCGGGAAAAAGCGCTGAGGAGATACAACGCCTGTAATATGTGCGGTCAAATTGACCGCTATGGCCATTCAAGGTAGAAATACTCAGAACTCTTTTGTGTTTTGTAATTTTAATAAAATAACAATGTTAAAATAAAATTTACATTAATTTAAGAAAAGTCATGGAACTGTAGTTATATGGGTTTTATTTCAACAAAGTTATTACATTGCAAATCTTTAAAACGGTCAAAATGACTGCCTTGGTAGTTCTAGTGTTAAGTCTCATAACTGTCTCTGAAGTGTCCTGTTTGCTTCATTTCAGAATAATTCAGAGATCCAGAAAATACTTTTGCCAAGAATTGTTGGATCTGGAGATAACCCAGAGAGGGGGTGCCACTTCATTCTTTGGGTAACATCAAATGATATACTAATAAACTGTTACCATTTTTTTTTTTAATTTTGTGCTTTAGGCTGCTTGAAACTGGGCCACTATATATTATAATGCAGTAGACACTACTTTTTCATGTATAAAAGCTAAGTTATTTTTACTTTACAGGTTTTTGACATGACAAAGCACATCAGAGTTTATGATAACACCAGTCAATATCTGACAATACACATCCGTGACATGGAAATTCTGAAGTAAGGCTTTCTTATTTTTACACACTGTTTCATATAATTACAAATTGTGCCCAATACATTATGATTTTTAAATAAATCATTGCATAATAAGTTATTATAATAAAACTGTAATACAATTAAATTATTACATTATTTACATTATATACTAAAGTACTTTTTTTCTTTTTCAGAGATGCTTTTAGAAATGTTGCATCTTTGGATGATTGGACTGTGTCTAGTCCACAACAATGGCAGAGAGACGATGGAAGGAACTGTGGTGTTTTTGTATGCACAGTGAGTTAACTGTATTATGTTGATTTTGTTAATATAGTCTCTAATATAATACATGTTTGATGAATATAACTGATTCTGTTAAATAATTTTTGGAGTAGATGGCAGAGATGGAAGCTAAAAGTATTAAAATGTGCCAGGAAATTCTGCACACTGAACAGATGGGATACCTTCGTCTTTACCATGCCTCATGCATGGTGAAACATCTGCAACCAGAGGTAACCCTTGAAATTCAAAGGGTTTACAGTTTACAGAGTATGCAAAGCTTAACATGAAAGTTTATCCTAGGACTTTCCACCCAAGTCAAAATAGTCCAGAGTGCAACACAGACCAGCTGTATGGCCCAGGATGTAGGAGTTTGCATTTATCAAAAATATCGATCAAAGTATGTGACGACTATTTAATTTCCTTATGATCTACAATTTGATTAAGCAGTTACGCTCATTGTTATCATTTATCTGTATGCAGAGTAATGCACCCACAAATCCAGTCAATGGACTGGATTCAATGTGACCTTTGCAAAAAATGGCTGCATTCTGACTGCGCTGGTATCAGCCTCGAAACAATCACAGAGGAAACATCATTCAGCTGTGGATGCGACACTAACCATGTGCATACCTTTGAGATGTATGTTATACCTTAAATGATATCTTTTTCATTAAAAAGAACAGTTTTAATACTACTTTAATTTTACAGAACATTGGCACTATTGAAGAAGGGTTGGTTGGTTGACCTTGTAATACAGGATCAAGAAGTCTTGGTAAATATTACAAATTACTAAGCAAACAATTTTACTACTAATATCCTAGCTGTATCATTTTTTGCATTGTTATTTACAAAGAGGTAGTCTCTCGCTGACTTTTCACTTTTACAGTGTTTTTCATGTGTTCACATATTGTATAGCAGTATAATCTGTTATAGCTAGAAAAGTTTACATTTCTTACATTTGTCTAATTTTGGTTACATTCCAGAGATTGCACGAAGGCTTGAGAAATGGCACAATCCGATCCAGCAGGATGTTTTTATTTCAACATCCCACATTTTCTCCAAAGCTGAGGATGAAACTGAGCAAAAAGTTTAGTTTTTTTGATGAAGAACAGGTATTTCATACTGTTTGCCTTGTTTAACAATTTATATTTAATATAAGTTTATTTATGTTCTACCTTAAGAACACAAGACTGTACAGATGCGTAAGAAAGTATATATCAGACGTTATTTTAACATCTCATATTTCATTGGAATATATACTGTCAATGTAGATTTTCTACAGAAAAATTAGAGAATTATGAATGTAATTACGAATGTTATTATGTACAAATTTAACAAATGTTTTGCTACAGACAGAGAGGATAATTGAAAGAATATACACAGTAACACAGCTGCCTAGGGTTTCCCTGGACAACACAACTTACGTTCTTGAAGTTTTGACCCCTGAGGTATATATACAGACACTTTGATACAGTACATGGGACAATATCATTAAATGCACTGTACATATATCTTTCATAATTCTATCTTCTTCTTTCTTTAAAGCTAACACTGTTAATGCTGCAAAAGACTGAGGGCTTTCACAGGTTCCAGGCAGAAATGGCTTTACAGTCAAACATTGCTTTGGAGTAAGTTTCTTTTACTGTTGTTTTTTCATTCATCCTTAAAACATGTCTGAAAAGCTTATACCCGTGTCTTATTTCTCTTTTAAAGGGTCAAATGTTCAAATCCACCATGGTTTTGATGGCACTTCATCAGTAGGAATGTAATCCTGTATTAAGAGGGTGAAGAGGGTTGCTGAACAACTGTACTTTCGGCCCAAAGTTCTCGTAGCCCTGTCTAGTAGCCCTGTCCCCATATTCTTTTACATTTCTCCTAGTGGTTTAAGATCAATAATATCACTGCCATTGAAGACTGCATGTAAACATTGTTACTATTGATTTAGATACAGTACCGGTCAAAATTTTGGACACATTACTACTAGTCTCTTATTATCATCAAGCCTGCTCAAAGCCAAGCCAATTTGATCAAAAATACAGAAAGCACAGTAATATTGTGAAACATTACAATTAAAAATAATGGTTTTCTAATTTAATACTTTAAAATGTAATTTTTTTCCATGATCAAAGCTGAATTTTCACCAACCATTACTCCAGTCTTCAGTGTCACATAATCCTTCAGAAATCATTCTAATATGATGATTTGCTGCTATTATCAGTATTGGAAACAGTTGTGCTGCTTAATATTATTATTTGTTTTGTGTGATACTTTTTCAGGATTCAATGATCAATTAAAAGTTAAAAAGAACAGCATTTATTCAAAATATAAATCTTTTCTAACAATGTAAGCGTTAACTGTCACTTTTCCTCAATTTAACACATCTTTGCTGAATAAAAGTATTACTCTCTTTCAGAAAAATAAAGGAAAAATTACTGACCCCAATTTATGAATGGTAGTGTATATTGCTACAAAAGAGTTCTGTTTTAAATAAATGCTGTTATTTTTTAACTTTTTATTCATTAAAAGAATCCTGAAAAATCTGTGTATCACAGGTTATAAAACAAATATTAAGCAGCACAACATTTTCCAACTTTGCTAATAAATCAGCATATTGATTTCTGAAGGGTCATGTGACACTGAAGACTGGAGAAATGATGCTGAAAATTCAGTTTTGATCACTGGAATAAATTACACTTTAAAGTATATATATATATATATATATATATATATATATATATATATATATATATATATATATATATATATATATATATATACCCATTATTACTCCAACCCTTATTTTAAGTTGTCATAATATTTGACAATATTACTGTTTTGTTTTTTTTTATTAAATAAATACAGCCTTAATGGGCATAAAATACTTATTTCAAAAACATTACAAATAGCAGTGTGTCTAAACTTTTGACCAGTACTGTAAATATTTATACATATAGCAATATATTTATAAAATGTATGTAAATAACACTTATTTCTAATCTTAGAAATGCATGCAAATTGCAATAGGGCAATTTTTGGAAGTTTTATCACAACAAATTGTTGGTGAAATACTGAAACACTAATAAACATTCTTTTTATATACATGTATTGCATTTTTGTGTAATTAATTGTATTGCTATTATATTATTATTTTAGGTTACTGTTGTATAACTTGGTTGCAAAGCTACATCAGTGTGTATTTCAGATTAATGAGCCTGGCCTCATTAACGCAAAATAGGTACCAGTGTCATAATTTACATTGAAATGTATTGTCAAATGTTGCCTAAACATTGTTAGACTTTAATAACAAAACAGGAAATAAGAAAATAAGAATTTGTTTTCCTAGTCATCTTTTATTACGAAGTAGTTACTTAAGAAAATATAACAGTAACGGGTCACGTGACAGGTATACGGTGGTAGGCGAGTGAGAGGCGCAAGGCAGATGCATACTGTGACGGTTCGAGTGACAGGCGTGTATATCCCTGGCAGGTCGAGTGACAGACGCGTTTATCTGTGACAGGTCGAGTGACAGACGCGTTTATCTGTGACAGGTCAAGTGACAGGCGCGTTTATCAGTGGCAGATCGAGTGACAGGCGCGTTTATCAGTGGCAGATCGAGTGACAGGTGCGTTTATCAGTGGCAGATCGAGTGACAGGTGCGTTTATCAGTGGCAGATCGAGTGACAGGTGCGTTTATCAGTGGCAGATCGAGTGACAGGCGCGTTTATCAGTAGCAGGTCGAGTGACAGGCGCGTTTATCAGTAGCAGGTCGAGTGACAGGCGCGTTTATCAGTGGCAGATCGAGTGACAGGCGCGTTTATCAGTGGCAGATCGAGTGACAGGCGCGTTTATCAGTGGCAGATCGAGTGACAGGCGCGTTTATCAGTGGCAGATCGAGTGACAGGCGCGTTTATCAGTGGCAGATCGAGTGACAGGCGCGTTTATCAGTGGCAGATCGAGTGACAGGCGCGTTTATCAGTGGCAGGTCGAGTGACAGGTGCGTTTATCAGTGGCAGATCGAGTGACAGGTGCGTTTATCAGTGGCAGATCGAGTGACAGGTGCGTTTATCAGTGGCAGATCGAGTGACAGGCGCGTTTATCAGTAGCAGGTCGAGTGACAGGCGCGTTTATCAGTAGCAGGTCGAGTGACAGGCGCGTTTATCAGTGGCAGATCGAGTGACAGGCGCGTTTATCAGTGGCAGATCGAGTGACAGGCGCGTTTATCAGTGGCAGATCGAGTGACAGGCGCGTTTATCAGTGGCAGATCGAGTGACAGGTGCGTTTATCAGTGGCAGATCGAGTGACAAGCGCGTTTATCAGTGGAAGATCGAGTGACAGGTGCGTTTATCAGTGGCAGGTCGAGTGACAGGTGCGTTTATCAGTGGCAGATCGAGTGACAGGCGCGTTTATCAGTAGCAGGTCGAGTGACAGGTGCGTTTATCAGTGGCAGATCGAGTGACAGGCGCGTTTATCAGTGGCAGATCGAGTGACAGGCGCGTTTATCAGTAGCAGGTCGAGTGACAGGCGCGTTTATCAGTGGCAGATCGAGTGACAGGCGCGTTTATCAGTGGCAGATCGAGTGACAGGCGCGTTTATCAGTGGCAGATCGAGTGACAGGCGCGTTTATCAGTGGCAGATCGAGTGACAGGCGCGTTTATCAGTGGCAGATCGAGTGACAGGCGCGTTTATCAGTGGCAGATCGAGTGACAGGTGCGTTTATCAGTGGCAGATCGAGTGACAAGCGCGTTTATCAGTGGCAGATCGAGTGACAGGTGCGTTTATCAGTGGCAGGTCGAGTGACAGGCGCGTTTATCAGTGGCAGATCGAGTGACAGGCGCGTTTATCAGTAGCAGGTCGAGTGACAGGTGCGTTTATCAGTGGCAGGTCGAGTGACAGGTGCGTTTATCAGTGGCAGATCGAGTGACAGGCGCGTTTATCAGTGGCAGATCGAGTGACAGGCGCGTTTATCAGTGGCAGATCGAGTGACAGGTGCGTTTATCAGTGGCAGATCGAGTGACAAGCGCGTTTATCAGTGGAAGATCGAGTGACAGGCGCGTTTATCAGTGGCAGGTCGAGTGACAGGTGCGTTTATCAGTGGCAGATCGAGTGACAGGCGCGTTTATCAGTAGCAGGTCGAGTGACAGGTGCGTTTATCAGTGGCAGGTCGAGTGACAGGTGCGTTTATCAGTGGCAGATCGAGTGACAGGTGCGTTTATCAGTGGCAGATCGAGTGACAGGCGCGTATATCCGTGGCAGGTCGAGAGACAGGCGCGTTTATCGGTGGCAGGTCGAGTGACAGACGCGTTTATCTGTGACAGGTCGAGTGACAGGCGCATATAGCGGTGACAGGTCGAGTGACAGGTCTCAGTGACAGCTGCCCCTGCCACGCAAAGATTTTACTCCCTCTCCGATAGTGGAAACACGGCTGCCCCCGAAGGCACAGGTTGAAAGACCCAGTCAGTGACGTCACGATATGCTAATTTGTTTAAATTCATAACTTACCTATGTAATCACCATCACCAAAATTGTACTTTCTTTTTTAAATTGAAACTTGAAAAAATATATATATTTTTATAATCTATAATATAGGCAATAAAGACAATAACGGAAATAATAGAAATAGGCAAACAAGCAGAATTGACAGATACAAGTTTTGACATGGAAAAAAAGAAAATAAGATAATAATGAGCGCCCCCCCCCCCCCCTCCGCCATGTTGCCGTCATATAAAACAGTTGTCATGCCAACTTGCTACTGTAAACAGAAGCTCGCAACGTTTGCCTCGCCTCCGAGTTCTTCTGATTGGTCCACTGTTTTGGGACTGACATTGATGAGCGGCGCTGCGTGTAAAAGTTGAAATTCTTTTAACTTGACACGGCGTCTTAAAAATGCGGCGCTCATGTGAGAGGCGCTGCAAAAGACGCGAGACGCGCACGTAACGGTCATGCACGTCCGTCAAGCGCGTGTTTACATAGAAAAACAATGGGAAAGTATACTATACTATTTTATACTATACTATTCTATACTGCTATAGCGCATTGGAATAGAAAAACGCGTTCTGTGTGAACGGCCCCTTATTGTATTAAAATAATTCTCATTTTCAGATTCTGCAAGGGGTTCACATACGTTTTCATGCCACTGTATAAATATATATGCTTTTTTTCTTTCAGCGTGTCATTCATGTTCCCTCTTACTATCCTACCGTGTGTCTCAATCAGCTCCCTAGTTCAGTAACTTAGTCAGGGCACTGATCAGTGAATCAGCCGCATTCACTTTCATGATATAACGTACTGATTCACGATCTAGGGAACTAGGGAGCTGATTGAGACGCAGGGCTAGAGATTAGGATGATTATGAGATTAATTTAAGATGTCATCTTTTTTTTTCTTTCATCAAGTAAGGTTACAACGTCTAATTAGCATATGCTGAACAATTAAAAAAGTGAATGAGCTTGATTAATATGAAATATAGCCTGGTGAACGTTACTAGTTACACGAGGGAGGCTAACATTAGTGAGCCTGTGTTTGGCTAACGTAATTAACTTACCTTAAGTGACTCCTTGGGTGCAAGATCCAGCGGTAGGTTTCGCCTTCAGCTTCGTTTTTCTCCTCATTTTCGTTCCCTTCAACACACTCTAATTGTCTTCCATTTACGAGATATTTAAGGCCTATTTCAGGATCACTTAAGCTATTTTCACTCATTGCGACTGAGCAACTCATAAGCAGATACGTTATAGCCGTTATTTTATTTCTGTTTGAATTTTTAAGTGACGCGAACCGGCGCGTGACAGTCGAGCGGTGACGACAATCTATACGTTAGAAAACTTCGTTCGTTCACTGGATTGTTTTTATTGGACCGATAATGTCGCTATATATTAGGAAATGGTAAATGCTCCTGAAATTATAATTTATGTGGACAAATTTAAGTAGGCTACTTTCCTGTGTCAGTCATTTAACCACACGCGCACACACACACACACACACACACACACACATAGGCTAGGCCCATATAAATAGGAAATACTGTTTGTTTGTTTGTTTGTTTGTTATTAATATTATTTTACTTTAAATCAAATTCAAATTGTATAAGGAATCTGACCCTTCAACATTTTAACGTTTTTTTCCCCTCACATTGTTTTTTTTGTTTGTTTGTTTGTTTGTTTTTCCTCACAGTTTCCCACATTTATGAAAAAATCCTCACATTAGCCAAAACAAAACATTAGGAACTAAATCACAAGTTGTCTTTAGGTTTCTGTGACATGGTGCCGTTTCACTGAAAGAGAAAAATATGCTGCAAGTGCAACCTGCTTTTATTGTTAATATGCAAGGATTAAACTATGATAATTTTCATAGGGGCTACATTTTAATGCCTGTGCATATTATTTCTCAATTCACCTGCTATTTGCAAGTGTGCTAAAGTGGGATTTGGCACCCTGCACACACTTCTTCAAACAACACACCAACAGAGAACCGTGACTCTGATTCTTTATGCACACACACACACACACACACACACACACACACACACACACACACCTACTTAACTACAATGTGAGGATGTATGACTGGATACCCTACCTTTAGGGACTACCCTTTCTGAAGGGTCTAGAGACTAAAGAAAGACATCACTGCGCTTCTGGAGAAGCCCTTATTACAGACATCACTTGATTTTTTCAATAAAACACTTCCTTAAAGACCTGACACTTTACCTTCACATTGGGGACAGTATTTTATATGTCCAATTTGAGTTAATTTAGCATTGACTGCAAATAATCATTACCCCAAAAACATCTTAAAGGTCCCGTTCTTCGTGATCCCATGTTTCAAACTTTAGTTAGTGTGTAATGTTGTTGTTAAAGTATAAATAAAATCTGTAAAATTTTAAAGCTCAAAGTTCAATGCCAAACGAGATATTTTATTTAACAGAAGTCGCCTACATCGAACGGCCAGTTTGGACTACATCCCGCTACTTCCTTCTTTAATGACGTCACTAAAACAGTTTTTTGACTAACCTCCGCCCACAGGAATACACAAAAAAGGGGGCGTGGTCTTGTTGCGCTCCCACGGAGAAGAGCAAGAGTTGCATTTGTAGAGTGTGTTTGTCGCCATGTCGTCGAAATGCTGTTATTTTCATCCCGCAGTCCAATCACCTTTGTTTGGCCTTCCCAGGGACGCTGTACTCAATGGTTACAATTTATGTTTAATTGTGGTATCCTTACTGCAATAGTTAATGTTGAACTGCAGTGCACATAATGGCCACAAGAGGGGACTATGTTTATGTATATGGCTGTTTTCCGTATGAGGTACTCTTCTGAGTGAGTGCTAACGTTGTAAATTTTCTGTCGCTGCTTGTGGAGATTAAAGAGTTCAGTCTCTCGGGAATTATTGTCTTTTGCGTTCATTCGGCACAACACCACAATAATCCACATGTAAAACTATGTGCAGCACACGTTATGGTAAGAGGCGTGACCTTTCCGGGCAAGGAGCGCTAAGCTGCTGTCGAATCACAACACAGGAACCGCTGGCACAATCAGAACTCGTTATGTATTTCTGAAGGAGGGACTTCATAGAACAAGGAAGTCATCAGCCCGTTTTTATGACAGTGGAAACAGCGGCATACAGATGAGTAAATTATGTGAAAAATACTGTGTTTTTTTACACGCGAAACATGAACACATGTTATATTGCACACTATAAACACAATCAAAGCTTAAAAAAAAACACGAAAAACGGGACCTTTAAGGTGTTTTCCTCACCAGTGTCATCTCTGGCTGCTCACTGGGGCTTTAAGACATTAAGCATGTTTTCTGCAAAATGTAATAATAGTCAAAAAACTATATGAATAAAAATAGTGACACACAAACTCCAATAAAATGACTCTTTGAGGACTCTAGTGATACACAAAATCTGATAAAATTACACTTTGAGGACTCTAGTCATACACACACTCCAATAAAATGACTCTTTGGGGACTCTAGTGAGACACACATTACGATAAAATGACTCTTTGGGGACTCTATTGAAAAACTGATTAAATGAGTCTTTAATATAAACAATAACAAAACATTGTGGGGAATAACAGAAATTCAAAATGATAAGAAAAAAAACAATTTACAAAGGACAACAATGAAAATGCAAAACTGGCACCAACTTGGAGGCTTCCGTACTTCCTCCATTCACCCATCTTTAAAATCTCTCTACTTCCTCCTTTACCTTCACCCTCCTCCTTCCCTTTTCATTCACTCGCTCTTTTCATAACCTTTACATTCGCCCCTCCCTCTTTTCACAATCTTTACATTCGCTCCTCCCTCTTTTCACAACCTTTACATTCGCACCTCCCTCTTTTCATCCCCTTTACATTCGCTCCTCCCCCTTATCCCCTTTACCTCATCCTTTATATTTATGACATATAGAAAGTTTAGTGACATTCCATTGAACTTCATTGTAACTGAAAAATGAAAACAGAACATTGAAAATGAACTATTCTTTCTTCATTAGCGTTCTTATACTCCGTCTTGCTACATTGATATTCTGATTCATTCCATCCTCAAAACAATTTCTACACCTTTATCCTAATTTCTTTTATTTTTCCTCCACTTCTTACAAAAAGAGAATGATGTGCAAAGTGTTAAGATGGCATGTAAAATATATTTATAAGAGCTAATATGGGATTATTTTACTTGGGATAAATGGTACAGATTATTTGTGATTAGTTTATGTAACATCGCAGTACAGTCTTTTGCTAACAACGTTAATGTACAGCACCTTCAATGAGCTGGTCGCTAGTTGAGCCACTCTCTTCACACAAATAAGTCAAATAATACTTTTAACACTTTCCACATCATATTATATTTTTACAGTATTTTTATATATTATATATATTTTTTTTACAGTAAAGAAGTTATAAAAGGCACTGAAGTGTTTTTGTGTTTGTGCCTCCTCACAAACCACCCTTTCTTTTAAGTGTCGTGATCCTGTTCCGCACATAATTCTTCACACCAGTCCATGTTCGCTGCTTTAAAGCTTCTAGCTCTGCGTGAATGCATCTTTCACAGTCTTGCTTACCAGGAACTTTGCATGTCTTGATGAACTTCATCATGTGTCTCTCTACTGCTTTTACCTCATTGTCCTCCCATTTCTTTTTTGGAGCGTTTGAAAAACCTACGGAATAATTAAAAATGTAATTCTCATAACTAAATCAGTGAGTATGACCAAATCATACATATGTCCTAATGTGTAGATTTTTCTGAATTTTGAAAAGCCCTTGGATGGATATTGCTGCTTGGAGCTAATTTATGGTTATTTGATTATTATTGTGTGTGTGTAGTTTAGAGATTTTTCTTACCTTGATCCTCTTGTGAATCAGATTGAACAGGTGGATCAGTCTCTGCTGGTGCTGTTGTCTGAGATACATCACTGTAAGCCTCTTCATCACTTGACATGGAATCACCTTGAGCCTCAAGTTGCTCTAAACAGTTGATTAAAAAAATCAACAGTTTATTGATTATACTTAGCATCTGTAACATATGATAATGTACAGTTTTTGCAAATATATACAGCACAGACACACAGACCGTCCAAGTATACTCATACCATTTGGGTCAATTTCAATGTCGTCAAGTTTCTTTCCTTTGAAGTCAGACAGTGTTCCTTTCTCCATGGCCATTAGGACTTTACTCATTTTAGCCAGCTGCAGTGTCCCCTCTGGTAACCGGTAATACTGTCTGTGGATTCTAATATCGTGACCAAGGAAATCAGCCAGCTGGTCTGCTTCATTCTCATCAAGGTTAAGAACTTTCGACATGGTTGCTATGCGTTTAAACAGGGATTTTTTAAAGGGAGGGGTGTGGTTGTTTGGGTGTCGATTTCAAATATAAACAGTTTTTCGCAGAAATCATCTAATAGTTGCTGCATTATGAGATGGTTACCGGTTTTTTTGATGTTCTTGCTTTGCCTGACTGCTTATGTGGACCACTGCTGTTCACCTCGTCCAATCCAGGTGAAGAAACAGGAGCAGCACAATGAGGCTGGATGCAAGAAAAGGAACCAGTGAATATAAAAATCTGAAATGTTTGTATAGAACAGAAAAACTAGTAATTACTCTAGCTGTCCTACAGTAACTTTATCTATCACTCCTTTCCTTCTGTTAACACGCTCCTCACAACTCTGTGCTGAAAGAGTCAATAATATAGAATAATGATACAGATGTTTTAAAGTGGACTTACCGATCTCTGTGGGCCCAAACTGATGGATGGCTTTTTATCAGAGGATTCGGTTGATGCTTGATTCAAAGGCTTGAGAAATATGAGACCACAATCACATGGTAATTAATCAGATAGTAAAAGATTATCATGAATTACTGATCAATCTTTCCATCATTTTCTTGATGGTACCTTGACTCGCCATGACCAATCTGAGTCTCCGTAATTGTAAGTGATTTCTTCCCCTGGTAGAATGTCTCGCACAGCAAAGTGACACAGGTTATGTTTACTGCTCACTTCGAGGGTTCTCATTTTGCAAGTAGGATTTCTGTGTTCGTCATTTACAAGTCTTCCCAAGGAACCGTCTTCTTTAGATGCATCCATGCTATAAAGACATAAAATTATTACTCAATACTTGTAATCTTATATGTGCTAGACATGTAGAGTTATTTTTAAGTGGTTCTGAACTCAAGCCCTGGGAACCCACCGCTCTCCATAAGTTGTATGTCTTGTTTTTTAATCCAACTGATTCAGACCATCAGCTGATCATCAGGACAAAGCTCTATGAACTCAACTGAGTGTGTCAGGTTAAGGAGGCAAACAGAATCTGCAGAGAGGAGGGTCTGAGAACCACGGATCTATCGGATAGTATATGGCAACGTCCTCTCAGCAGACAAATGCAACTAACATTCACCATTTTGTTCTCTTTTGGGAATACGGTTAAAAACGAATATTGATGACTCAAAGAAACTGCACTCAGCACCCTTCAAGTCAGTTCATGGTTAATTTTAAGTATTAAGGGTGTGTTCACACTTGGCATGTTTGTTTAGATTAAAATGAACCCTGGTGCCATTGCTCTTCTATGGCACTTTCTCAATGTGCGGTACGACTCAACTCGGCTCGGTTTGTTCTTCCGCTGCAGTTAGTACCGCTTCAAAGTGATTGGGATTATAGTCTGATCATTACAGTTGTGCTGCCACCTCGTCTACTGACCACGATAGAGGCGTTTCTTTTTTCAAGTTGCATGTGATGGTCATTTAAAGCAAGTCGATTAAAAACAAAAGGCAGCAAACCCGCTAGAATTAAATCTAGCTGGTGTTGTAAATCCAATCTAGTGTCTCTGCCCATCTCTGTGGATGCTGCTATATACTCTCTGACCAATCAGTGATCTTCAGTGCTTACACGTCACATTTCAGTATCATTATGGCACCTTTGGAACCTCAACCGAAGTGGTACTATTTAAATTGATAGTTCACCCAAAAATAGAAATTTTTATCTGCTTACCCCCAGCGCATCCAATAATGTAGGTGACTGTTTTTCCAGTAGAACACAAATTACGATTTTTAACTTAAACAGTTGCTGTCTGTCAGCTGTATAATGGAAGTCAATGGAAAGTCCATGCATAAAAGTCCATAAAAATTAAGGGGCCGTGCCGAGCCGTACCATGTAGTGGAAAAGCAGCATTCATTAGAATGTGTGAACGCTGCTATCTGAACCCTGGTGCACACTAAACAAGTGGACAGAGACTACTGAAAAGATGGGTCTTGGTCCATTTCCAAACAAACTCTGGAGCAGTTTGACTGAAATATGAACGCAACACGGACCAAAGAGATGTAAACGAAACAAAAACAGGAAGATGAGACCCTAAAAAGGACAGAATGCTCATGCATACCTGTTTTTTCTCTTCATAGTCGTGATGTTGCCCATCACAGTTCAGTACAGGTGTCAGAACCGGAGGGATTCCTGCCGCTGTTTTGACTTTTACACACTTTATAAAGTTCTCAGCTGGTCAAAATACCACCGTATGTAGGCTACGCACACAGCATGTGCAGCAAGTTCTGTCTTGAAATACAGGCAATACGTCATAAAAGCCAACCAATCAGGTTGTGAACATATCATTATGCCTTTAGGTTCGACGATAGAAATGCTAAGTGGACCCAGACCAAACGAACCAAGCAAGCCGAACTACAAACATGAACACACCCTAAGTATCTTACAGTTCCAGATGTTTTAGCATCTCTACTACATCAATCCAACAGGTCTGCGTAGCCACGGGGGGGCCTGAGGGAGCCTAGGCCCCCTCATTAACATGTAGGCCCCCCCAGATTTCTGAGTGATTTTTTATTCTTTATGTTGATTTGTTACACTGATGCATATGCTGCGCGATAAAATGCAATAGCTGTTTTTAGACTTATTGGTTTGATTTTTTCATGTGTTGCGCGTAGCCTCTGCTGTTATTATCTTTGCGCGTGAGAGTTCGTTATTATGCGGTGAGTGGCAATGTGAAGCGACAACCGAGGCTTCCCGTTTCCAGGACGCACATCTCAATGCAGTGAAATCCGGTTGGTTCTCGGGTTTCCTAACTCTCCATTCATTTTAACCAATAAAAAGTCGTTAGATTATCAAGAACCTCTGACTGCAGCGCACACAGCTTTCTTCTCGTCATTATAGTTAATTTGAGGCAGTTTTCGTGGCGTTATTTGCTCTCGCTCAGATATATATATTTCCCCTCTTCTGGTCTATGTATCCCTGCCTCTGCTGAATTATTTTTATCCCTGGTGGGGATAAAAAAAAATTCCCTCCCGGGTGTCACTACTCCACAAACCACCAACAGATCATATAAAATACCGAAAATAAAAATCGTTTTTTAAAACATTGCAGTAAAACGCTGCGTTTATATAGAACTGTCTCTTTATGACACAACAAACGGGACACTTTCAGACGCGCTTTCCGACTTTCGCCTCAGCGCCAGGCGCAAGTCAAACGAGCACGGAAAAAGTGCAGATGACGACAAGGGAGCTTCAGTTGAACAACAGTGAAGGCTATGTCAGGCTATGTCGGTAAAACTCAGAGTAACCTGACTGTCCAATCAGCCGTTATACTGTGCTCGTGGCGCACACTCAAGAATTGCATGCGCAAATGCGCCGGCGCGCGCTGTATAATTACTTTATTACAGCTTAAATAAAGCGCAATAGAAACTACGAGCAATGACCGTTGTATGAAAATGAAATTGCCAAACATGCAATTAAAGCTGCCTCAAATCTGTGCATGCATGTATTTGTTGACATGGTTTTAAAGCTATTGTTATCCAATTTGTTGGTCTTAATGTCTTAAAACTGCACATATGTACACCAGGGAAATCTAAATTTTCTCGGGGGACCATGCCCCCGTACCCCCCTAACAAACTACATTTTATGACCTCTGCAATTATGAAACTCTGCGTACATGTTCTATAAATTCTATCTAATGAAATCCAAGGTAAACGTGTATTTCTACAAATGTGCGCACTTTGAGAGTAAAAGTTTGTATATGTAGTATGCACTGTAATAAAAAATAAATGGGACCAAACGCGATTGAATGTAAAGGTTTGTGTCTCGTTATTCTATTAATAACTACCGATTGATTTTGCATTTCTTTTTGAAATTAAGAATTATTATTGTCATTGTAGCCATTATTAGTGTCACACACACACACACATACACACATATATATATAATATTATATAATATAGCGGCCCCCTCATTTTTAGATGGGCCCCCCCAAAAAATAAAATTCTGGCTACGCCACTGGTCTGTACTCACCACCATTTTCTGCCACGCCACTGAAAATCAAACAGGAACGTGTTCTCGGCCTCAGTGTAGTGTTCAGTTCAGTCAAGACTCTCTTCTGAACTCGGAAGTTCACCTCTGTATTCAAGAACAAAATCACCTCTGAAAAAAGCTCTAGTGGTGAAAACTCCACGCCCTGAAGAGGAGAAATGCATTAGTTTCAGCAGTTTCTTAAAAGTCAACTATCATTTTGATCATTACTTAAAGTTCTCTGCCATATGATGTACATTATATGTAAAAGGGAAATTACTGAATGAAAATAGTCAATAGCCAGGCAAATTTCTAAGTATGCTGTGCTTTTTATACATTATATTATACTTTAAACATCTTAAAATTATACAGTTAGAATTTTTATACTCTTTCATACATAAACAATATTATCTTGGCTTTATATATCCGGTAGTTCACATCCCCCTGGTTCCCTCAACTAAAACCCTATAGGATGTTTTAACTGGCTTTTGTATTGCTGCAGAAACTAAGCTTAAGTTTGCCTATTAAATACACCACAGTTGCAAAACTTCATCGTCCTCATGATTAAGCTTCAAGAAATCATCTAGTACATGTTTTTGTTATATTATTTTTAAAAGAAAATTCTGTGTTTATAGATGCATCGCTTCTGGATAGTTTGTCTTTGTGGTGTATGGATGTTTATGGATGGTTTTTGGCTTCTATAGTTTAGATAAAGAGTTTTTTTTTTGTTGTTGTTGATAAATGTGCCTCCAGGAACTGTAAAACTTTAAAAATCGATCTCCCTTTGTAATAAGTATAATGTTTTGCATTCTTATAATGTATGTTTGAATGGTTGTGTACAGTGTACATCCCTAAATCTACGAGGCTGTGAAAGTGACTAGTGAGTAGATGAATTTATCTGTTCAGGTGACGATTTTTAATGTCCCAGACAACCTCTGTCTCCCATTTAGACATTTTAAAGTAAAAGCTTTTTTTTTTTTTTTTTTTTTATCACAAGAGGGTATTACTGATGTATTTTGTGTCTTAGAAAAAAAAGTGAAAATAACAGCCCTTACTTCAGGAATTTAACCAAAACCCAATAAAAAAAAAAAAAAACATTGATCATGTACATGATCATGCACAACGATATACTGATAACTCGGGGAAAAAAAAATCCCCTTATTAAAATTATCCATTGTCCTTGTTTACATACAAACCAATAACCACCTAAAAGTGTTAGTTCACTGTTGTAGAAATTTTAAATTTTCATATGCTTTTTACCTGTATTCTTGTGAAATATGATGCTTATGGAACATGATATGATGTTGGCTCAAGTGGTAATGTTTAACAGTGTTAACATAGATGTTGGAAATAGAAAGAGCAAGATATGGTAAAAGGACAGAGGCTTCGGCCTTGGAGGTTAGAGATATAAAAGTGAGGGGAAGCTTTCGTTCTTGGTCTTACACTCTGCAGCTACTTGTGTTTCTGTATGACCTGTCTGACCTTTCTTGCAAGAAATAAAAGCTTTAAAGACAATTGGACGTGTTTGTCTCTTATGCAGTAGAGTCGGAGTTGATTTTTGCCACAACATCACCCAAAAATAAAAATTCTGTCATTAATTCCTCTCCCTCATGTCGTTCCACACCCGTAAGACCTTCATTCATCTTCAGAACACTAATTAAGATATTTTTGATGAAATTCATTGGCTCAGTGAGGCCTGCATTGAGAGCAAGATCATTTCCTTTTTCAGTGTCCAGAAAGCTACTAAAGACATATTTAAAACAGATCATGTGACTACAATGGTTCAATACTTTTTGTGCACCCAAAATCAGTCATCACTAGATATTATTGAATAAAGTGGTTATTTTGTTTTTCTGTGCACAAAAAGTATTCTCAACACTTCATAACATTAAGGTTGAACCACTGTAGTCACATAACTGTTTTAAATATGTCTTTAGTAGCTATAGAGGCCTCCCTGAGCCATCAGATTTCATCAAAAATATCTTAATTTGTGTTCTGAAGATGAATGAAGGTCTTACAGGTGTGGAACAACATGAGGGTGAGTAATAAATGACAGCAACTTCATTTTGGGGTGAACTAACCCTTTAAACTACAAGACTTTATTTGTAAAGCAGGTTATTCTGCATTAATGACATCAAAACCTAACCATTCGTGTATCTGGTTAGTCATAAATACTTGCCTTTATATTTGCTGATGAACTGTTCTTGAAGCCCTTGCATCCTTGCATCCTGCAGAGGTGTTTTACGCCTTTTGCTTTTCAGCATTAATTCTGGAAAAAAAGAAATAAAAAGAAATCTAAGGTGAATGGATTAAATAAGCATTTTTTAAAATCTTTTTGATCTTACTGGAATTGTTCACCCAAAAATTTACATAATTATTGTACTAATCCTCATGTTGTTCCAAACCTGTGTTGTGTTTTTCTGTGGAACACTAAAGTTTATCTTTAAATGTAATAGACCCTTTTACTGTTTGTACACAATGATGACGTAGCAACGTATGCGCGTGCTTTTGGGCAACGGAAGTGATGTTGTTCCCCATATTCTAACGTGTTAGCAACTCCGAAAGTGATATATATATCTACAGCTTCGCGAGCGGATTAAGCAACACAGACAGATAAAGTTATTTTAAAAAGTTGACTTTATCAAATGGTATCCGGCTATCAGATCTGTGTAGTCGAGTGGATAGAAGACGTTAGCAGATGGCCAAATACAGTGGCCAGATATATAAACATAAACCAGGGCTCTCAAGTTTTGAAGACAGGCAAGAATGACTAATATCCAACAACATGACATGATTTTTAAAGTGACCAATAACATTGACGATGTAATACACTATAATTTATTTAGTGCTAATAAAATTATTAAGCCTATTTGGAGAGAGAGATGTTTAATGTGACAAAATGTCAGTCATCGTGTGATAACGAAAATATAACTAGGTCTAGACTACTGAGCAGGTGTTTTCAGTGAACAGGCTGTAAAACTGTTGACTGTTCAGACACTCATGAAAAACTAATGCTGATTATCTGGGAAACATTCTCTAACAGCAGTCAAGTTGTCATTGTTTGTGTCAAACAAGCTGTGAATTTGTTGTAACATTAAAATAGGAGATCATGACTTATTCTGTGCTCAAAGTGATGCTCAGAGCTCCAGTGTTTTCCTCTGTGGGTGAACGAGGATGATGGTGAACAATTCCAGGATATGCTTTTTTTTTCATTGGTTGTTGCGTTAAATCTTACCCAGATACAATAGTGCTATTTTCTGATTGGCTACTGTGTAACCTCTTTCTTTTTTTGATTGGCTGATAAGTGGCAGGCTACTCCAGGGGAGACGCGCTTGATTGCTAGCACGTTAAAACCAATAGCCAACAACACCACTTCCGTTGCCAAAATGCGCGCGCAACTGTTTGATCACGTGGGCTGTAAAAGGGTCTATCCGGTTGTTAAGTCTGACGTCACGCGGCAGCGCTTCCGGGTCCTAACGCTCTATCTCATACCACAAGAAAACAACAAATGGTGCTAATATACATAGACAGTAAAAGAAATGGACACAGCGACCCCATTGGAACTCGATTGAGTCAAGTGAAGCCCATTTTTAGCGATTTTTAGCACTTCCGCTTCTGACGCGCAGACTCACACTAAGCTTGATGACGTCCGCAACGTGTCTGACAGATGTAAATCTTCTAGTAGCTGTGCGTGAAAACTGCCATCGTTAATCTTGCAGAGACGGCGAGCTTGAGTGAGGAGTTCTTTGGCGTGAGTGAGCAGGAGTAAGTATTCTGATTAATTATTTTGTATAGTATTTTAAAATGTAACGCCAGTACGCCATATTAAGATAATCTCCCTGATTGCCTGCGAGCTTCTCTTCCTGTCTGTACGGTTATTTCTCTACTGTGCGACAGAGAGTCGAGTGGTTATGACGCAATCGTTAGCTTATTTTTACAAAAACTGTTTCTATGGGGCCATAATGTAACATAGAAGGTAATGGAGCCCTTTATACATTGTCGTGTATCTTTGGAAATAAATAATGGGTCTTTAAACGCCTCAGATGTAAAGTTATTCACTGTCAAAGTGACGCCAAAATGAATGGGAGTCAATGGGGATGCTAACGCAAGTGAAGTTCTGCTACAAGATGGCGGCACCCGGCCGACTTCAACTTCCGGTCGACTTCCTTGGGCACTGCTAATATACATACACGATGTGGTGTAAAGCTGCGTTCACGTCACCTCGTATTTACCAGAATCTTGAAATGACAACACGTGACGTTATATTCGGAGCTGTTCACGTCCTTTTGGTCCTTGAACTGGGAATTATGTGTTCCCATGGCAGCACTGTCAACGCCTAAATTAATCTACAGCTGTCAGGTGGTACAGCGCGGCCACGTGGTATATCTGGGAGCTTTCAGAAAACTCCCAGCTTACAAGCTGTAATTACGAGCTCTACGAGGACATGAACGCTTTTTACAAGCTAGAATCTCGTAACTACAGGAATTACGAGGCCACGTGAACGCACCTAAATACTACAAGAAATATATAATTATCTCCATATCAAAATTCCAGATGGCCAGACAATGATTCATCTTTTATAAATCATTAAAATATTCATATCTGTGACGCTCCGAACACGGAGACTGTTGTGTAGACTGCAAGTATTTAAAATGTTTAACTTTTTTAAATGATTGATGTTTAATATGAATAAATAGCGCTCATAAACGGCCGTCGATGGCATTCTCAAGTGAAACGAGTCGAGGGTTGGACCCGGAAACGGCGTTCTTTACGTCACGACTTAACATGCGGATACAGAGCTCTATGCAATGACAGCACATGTGACCAGTCTGAAACAGGCATTTAGATAAAGAAAACAACAGCAATATCATTGATGCCAAAAACCATTGTGACCAGATGATTGGTGTCAATCCATATTTATATTAATTTAAAAGCTACGGATTTTCAGTCAGTAACCTGCTAGATTCATATGGACTATTTTGTCTGCTTTGGAGCTTGATACTTAGACACTTTATAGTATTTTTATTCTATGTACTGTCATTGTGCAAAAAAAGCTCTGTGAAGATAAATAAAAAAACATGGATACTTTTGTGTTCCACTAAAAAAAAAAATTGTGTAAATAATGTACTACATAAAATTAAAAATGACATCAGATAATAAAAAATGAAAATTAATTATTTCAAATTACAATACATACTGTTGATATTTTACAAAAATTGAGAAAAACAGGCTACCACTAATTAAATTGTAGAATCTAAAGTGATAGTATATGAAATATAACAAAATTATATTTGCTGATCAATGCCTACAAATAAGCAATAAACTATTTTTTCCTTATTGCAAAAAAAAAAAAAAAAAATCAAATGAGAATCAAACTCAAATACAATCGAGAAATAAAACATTAACAGAAATACATCTTACTAACTTTCATATCTCACAATGTATTTTGGTTATCATGCATTTTCGGGACAACACTTGATCTCACCTCTCCAGCGTCCATTGATGGGGGTTGTCGTCTTTTTCGCGTCAAGCAATGCCATGTGACTGCATTTCCCGGGAAAACACATCCACAGCTGACATGTGTACGTGACGTAGTTACGTTTTTGGATTTCACGTTGAAATTGTGACTACATTTATTTGACCTAATAAATATTTTGGCAAACACCTATATCTTTGTTTGTTTTATTCACAGTACTGGCTCTTCAAACTTAAGTAAAAAAAATAAAAAATAAAATACAAACGGAGGCGTATGTCTTTCTAATGGACAGAGCACATGATCACTTTTAAACGATCTCTTTGGAACACATATCTTAATTTTTACTAATTCTATTTAATCAAATGTTTGAGTTAAAATCAGGGAGATGTGTGGATTATTTCGAGGCTCTAAAATAAACTTTAACGTGCACTTTATTAACAGCATTTTCTTTCAATTTTTTTTTTTATTTATGGTATTTTATATTAAATATAAAGGAAGGAAAAGCTGCTAGATCTTGTAAAAGTGCTTTAAAAACGCATAGCCACGACAGATTATTCCATCTTTTGAGCAACACTTATGATCTCTCTCATCAGAGTTGATCTCACTCTGCACTGAAGCTGCTGCGCTGCTGTGGGGGATGGGCGGGAGGCGCGCGCGCGATCAGAGTCAGGCAGGTGGGGGAAGGGCGGCGAGTCACTCAGCAGCTCTCAGCTAGGGGTTAGGGTTAGTGTTAGGGGAGCAGGGGTTTCACATCCAGTGCCATTTAAAATCAAAGTAAGAACAAAATAAATCTGTAAACAAACATGTAAACGTCCCAGCTTGAGTTATGATTCTTTTAAACACGTTTTATTCTAAACACTGTAACTGCTCTCTCTCTCTAAATAAACAATGTTTGCTGTAACTGCTCTCCTATTATATATTCTCATTCATATGAATCCTTAAGATGTAAACCAGTATGTGCATTTCTTAAAACAGTTCATACAAACAACAGCACACAATGAATTACCTGCAATTAGCCTGTAACCAGCTCATAATCAGTTCATATGTCAGCATCAGAATGACAAGTCCTTGTGTCATTGTTCACAAAGACACTCTGACAGTATTTTCATAAGTAATATGGCTACGATTTTGATGTCAGTGATTGAAAATACACAAGACTGCACTTTATCTGTATGACGTACATTTCAACAGTACCAATGAACATGTCACTCTGGATGAGACAGGATTCAGATACTTTCTGGTGATCTGTCAAAAAATTACAGTAGCTACAATGTCATGTGATATAATGACAGCCAGTGGCACAGATCCTCACCAAACCATCCATTCCAGCGTGATGAATATGATCCTCAACTGGAAGGAACTGAAATAAATACTTTGACTGTTGCGATCCCAATCGGATTTATGATAGCTGCCTGAATTATAATAATGCACTGTTCACTGTTGGACAGAGGAGAACTGATGACAAAGAAATGTTTCAAGGGGACCCCAAACAGTGACGAACCTGGCTGGAACATGCTTGTTCAATGAACACTTGTCAGTGGTGTTGTCGATTAACTGAAAGTTTTCATCATCATTGTATGTGTGTTGTCAGCAGCAAGTTTCTGTATTTGGGTGAATATTTGCAGCATGCGTGTTGTCAAACTGATCAAGATGTTTTGTTCATTTTTTCTGTTTGCATGTGTTTTCTTCAGTTGTGCACGGTGATCTCTCTCAGCCACCGTAATATTTACTGTATAATGTAAAATGCAAGTAGACTGCAGTAACATAGCATTACATCAGTCTACAGTTTATGTAGTGAACAGTACATAGTGAACATTGTCTGATTTGAACATTGTCTGATTTCACACCTGTTCGGTCTACAAACACATCTCCCATCATTTGGCTCTTTTGACCCGTCTCGGCCTTAAGGTCATGACTGAGAACATGATCTACAACAGTGCATATACACTTTAAGTACACAAATTACATAAAAGTGAATTTTTGGGACAAATGAGATTTTAAGCCAGGAAACCATTTTAGAGCATGCTGAATGCCATTATATAGTCAAACAAATGAGGACATACAAAATGTCCTAAGTTTTTTTGGTGGTCCCCAGTTTACTGGTGTGTATCCTGGTGAATGTACCCAAAAGTGACATAAGTAGGTACACACACACACACACACACATAGGGTTTCCGTGTTTAATGGGGACTTTGCATAGACATAATGCTTTTTTTGAACTGTTCAAACTATATTCTATACCCTAACCCTACCCCTAGACCTATACCCATCACAGAAAAACTTTCTGTAATTTACATTTTCAAAAAACAATTTAATATGATTTATAAGCCGTTTTCCTCACTTGGATCAAAACATGTCCCCACAAGATGATCTCTGATATTGCCATCCTTGTGGGGACATTTTTTCCCCTTAAATTAAGGTTTACCACACACACACACACACACACACGCGTATGTCTATCAGATCCACTATTCTGTCATCTTCTGAGAAAGAGAGAACCACACGGCCAAAGACTAACGGCTAATTTAAGATCTCATGTTTGAGTTTCTAAAGTGTTCTGCTCATAAATATGATCAATGATGCTGCTTCTTTTACGTTGTTCAAGCTGAACGAATAATGACATTCTGTGGTAGTTTGATCCTGTGACCATGACACAGGGATCATTTGTCATTATCAGTTTAAAGGCATCAGGAGTCTTAACGTAAAATGATCAGGACGGGATTCTCCCGCTCATAAATTCAACCCCAATAATCAATCATGAGTGTGTAATGATCTGTGATGGATAAATGAGAGCAGCCTGTGCACTGAAATTCTATCATCTGTAGAATGATATAATCCAACTGTTAGGCCCCTAATCATGTGCGCAAAATAATCCATTAAACTGATTTCAGATTAGGTTTCAAATGCAACTATTTCCGGTGATTAATTGCATTCATTGGACACTCAAACTATTTCCAATTTTGGAAAGTGTTCTGGGTTTTCTGTGTTCTCCTGTATCATCGTTGGGTGAAAATTTTAAGTATGATCTTAAGTAATATGTAGTACTCTTGTTTAGGGGTCAAATCATTTACCCTAAATATGAGCAATGCTTTCCTTGGCAAACACCATAACTACTTCTGAGTTATAATTGTTTAGAGAAGCCAGTAGATGGTGCCATTTCACCGTTTTGCTTTGTGGGTGTGGTGGTAAGTGGTGACGAGCAATTCTATTTCTGTTCTACTTTTTAGCCATTTAAAATCATATGTTATTCCAATGACAGAAATACAAAATTGTGAAGGATGATGCAAAATTAACAAACAATGCATCAAGCAAATCCTCTGCTTAATGAATAAAAGTAAATATGTGCAAGCTGATATATTTTTTTTCTTTGTACAAACAAATACAACATCAAACCTTTGTAGATGATGCTTATATCGGCCTGTCCATGCTGACAGAAGCATTAGTGAGCACAGTTTATCTCTGGAGTGACGGATGGACGCGCTGTCTGAAAATGTGATCTGGGATTCCATTTTTTCATATCAGAGGCAGAGAATGTTAAGTCGAGAGTAGATCTGATCTTAAAGTCAGCAGGTTCACGCCACTGCCTTCAATTCATGCACTTAGGAGATAAAACACAACCTGGATCCACAGCGACGCAAACAGCAAAACAACTCGTTTTTTGGGGTTATTTTGTGTCTTTTAATGATCTTTGTGACTTATTAAAAATATTTATTATATTTAAATATAGTTAAACTGTTGATGATTAAATAGAATGAAAAGTTAAATGGCAAACTGTATGTTGGCTTGAGAAAAGTAATATTAGGTTTAAAAAGTAGTTTAAAAAGCTTGAAGAATGAAGCAGTTTTAAGTCTCAGACAGACAGATAGCTATGTGGTTGGTTGTTAGGGTGTTAAGCAGTTGCTAGGGAATTCTGGGTGGTTGTTAGGGTGTTGCTATGCATTTGCAAGAGTGCTCTAGCTGGTTGCTGGGGTGTTGCTGTGCAGTTGTTAGGGTGGTTGTTATGCGGTTGCTATGGTGCTGTTATGTGCATGATATGGTGTTCTGGGTGGTTGCATGGCAGTTACTAGGGTGTTGCTGGGCAGTTGCTACATGAAAAATGAAATCATTTCCCTTACGTAATTTGGGGCAGATGTGGCCTAATGGTTTGAGAGCCAGATTGTAACCTGAAGGTTGCGGGTTCGAGTCTCAGTACCGACAGGAAATATAGGTGAGGGGAGTGAATGAACAGCGCTCTCTTCCACTCTCATTACTCACAACTGAGTAGGAAGGAAGGCAGGTGCCCAATCGCTCCCCGCAGCAAATAAAAAAAATGTTCATTGGTGTGTGTTCACGGTGTGTATGTTCAATACTGCTGTGTGTGTGCAATTGGGTGAAATGCAGAGCATAAATTTTGTGTATGGGACAGCATACTTGGCTACACGTCACAATACCAGGTTTATGTTTTGTTTTGCCTTTGTGTTTATGGATTTCTGTCTTCTGTGTTAGTTTTCCTTTGACCCAGTTTTCCCCATTAGTTTCATTCATTCATCCCATTCACCTGTGCCTCGTTAATCACCTTGTTAATGATCTTGTTTGCTTCTTTGTTTTCCTGTGTATATGTCCTCAGTATCAAAGTCCTTTCACATTGAACGCGAAATTTGGCGCGAATGTTCGCCGTGATAAGGCTCTTGAATCGAATCAATAGATCCCTATGAGGCTGTTCACACTGTGCGCGAACATGCGAACATTCGCATAGCAAAAAAGCGAGGATTTTTTTTTCCCACCTCTGTGTCGATTTTTTCCCCCGAAGGTTTTCGCCATATACAAGACAAATGCATTGTTGATTGGTGCCACCTAGCGTGCAGATGTGAATTAGCAGAAGATTATCAGTCGTTTTGCGTTCGGTGTGCAAGGTCCGTTCTTCAGCGATTCGCCTTGCTTTTTCACGCTGCATTCAGTGTGAAAGGGCCTTCAGTCTGGTCTTTGTCCTGTATTGATTTGCGTTCACATGTATGTGGTTGTGTTATCTCCATGTTTTTCTCCTGTCTATTGTTTTGGACTTAGAATTAAAGGGTTAGTTCACCCAAAAATGAAAATTCTGTCATTTATTACTTACCCTCATGCCGTTTCACACCCTTAAGACCTTCGTTCATCTTCGGAACACAAATTAAGATATTTTACTTGAAATCCGATGGCTCAGTGAGGCCTCCATAGGAAGCAATGTCACTTCCTCTCTCAAGATCCATAAAGGTACTAAAAACATATTTAAATCGGTTCATGTGAGTACAGTGGTTCAATATTATTATAAAGCGATGAGAATATTTTTGGAACGCCAAAAATAACAAAATAATGACTTATTTAGTGATGGCCGATTTCAAAACAATGCTTCAGGAAGCATCAGAGCACAGTGAATCAGCATCATGCGCACGCGTCATGGTGCTCACGTGAACAGAGTCGGGCAATACTGAGCTGGCATTCTGACGTAGAAACCGAATGCACTGCACTGTATTTACTACATGAATAGTGTAGGAGAATGACGAGGAAAAAAATTAATTGTTGAATAAAGTTGTTATTTTTGTTTTGTCCTTGTGCACAAAAAGTATTCTTGTCGCTTCATAAAATTAAGGGTGAACCACTGCAGTCACATGGACTATTTTAATGATGTCTTTAGTACCTTTCTGGGCCTTGAAAGTGGTAATATCATTGCTGTCTATGGAGAAGTCAGAGAGCTCTTGGATTTCATCAAAAATATCTTAATTTGTGTTCCAAAAATGAACAAAGGTCTTGCAGGTTTGGAACGACATGAAGGTGAGTACTAACCCTTTAACTTCATGTATTCAATTAAGCAAACACAATGAATGTGCTACACAGCAATTACAACTTGTGCTCGCAATGATTCCAATATAAGGATAATATTACCATATTAGGATAATATTTGAAAGTTTTGCATGTCGATCAAAAGTCGCTGTCATCTGAAACCCTTGCAATTGTCTGCGTCACCTGAAAACACTGAAATGGCTGGATCCATCACTGCATAAATTTCATCATATTATATTAGCTGCTTCACTGGTGCCTAATTTTTCAAACATCAGTCATAACATAAGCTATATAAAATGCATAAGCTGATTCACTGAAATACTTTTGCAAATGCTGTTTCATGGTAATTTTAAGGTTAATGTCTCAAAAGCAGGAGAATGGACATATAGTTCAATACTTTGAATTTTGTCCTTTCCTGAAATGATCCTGGTGAAGTCAGGCATCTCTAATACCTTAAACTCTGTGTGTACAGCAGCGTGTGATTGTGTTTGTAGCCTTTATCGCATGTTCGGGATTAGATGACCCTGCCAAGATGGATAGAGGGAACGTTGCGAACTGCCTGCTCAGAATCAACTTGCCAAATCATCGACATCGGCTGAACTCTCAAGTGATCACACACAGTCACTGTTTCTTTCACTGGTGCTTCCCGTGTAAGTCTGAGAATTTTACTCTCAGTTTTCCAAACTTGCATCTTAAATTTCTGGATGTCTTGCGTCATCTCGTTTCCCAGCAGCCTCTCTTCATGTACATATAGGTGTGAGATGGGCATTAGGTTTCTGTCCAGACTGTGAGATTGCATTCTGCTCTTCCACATCAACAGCTCGCATTAAATTCCTTCATACAATCAGAGTCTCTAAGAGCATCAAGGGACAAAATTTACTTGCTTAAAATGTCAATTCCAGTATCTTCAGATGTGTCTGGTTCCCATGTGCTGACTTACTCTGTTTGACCTTCAGGGATGCTGTTGGTTTTTACGTTTTTTTTAAGATCTGCTCTGACATTTTCCTCCAGCATTGTGCCCCTTCTGGCACTGATGTGGTTTACTGATCTCTCTTCCAGTGTACACAGACAAACCATTGGAAGAAAATTTTCAGAATGTTCTAAAGTTCTGTAATCATTTACTCATCTTGATTCTTTAGTGCAGCTGACAAAAAAACAATACATGTGTTGAGTACAACTAACGCAGCTCATTTACACAGAACCAAAAACTGAACTTATATAAAACTTTACCCTTTTAATGCTTCGCAAGCACTTTTATTTCCTTCAGGAAATGCAAATCTATTTGGAGCATGCCTCTCTTGTTGGATCTGAGTTTTTGGACAGTTTCTTGGCTCTGCGACTTTCTCTTCCTCTCACTTCGTGTTTTATTGAATTTGGCCTACAGAAGAGCAAAAAAAGAGCATTATTAGCCTCTCACATTTGTTATTCCAGAACCTTTTACTCTGGCCCATTCATCATAGCTGAAATCCAAAGCTGATATCTGGCGTAAAGGAGACCTGAGTTGTCTGAGTTTACTTTTTATCTGTTAATTAGCAGAAGCTTTCCACCCCGTCTTGCTCAAGAGCACAGTAGAACCAAATGATTAGATTACTGGTACGTGGTAAAAACATTTGAGACTCGTGTTTTTAATCTTAAATCAAGGCCTGATGATATATTATTCTTACTCTAGTGTAGCCAAATGTTTGACAATTGGTCCAAATTGCAGTTTTGCCTATACAGCGACAAACCACTGTTCTGTTTTCTAGTGCTGTTGAGGGTTGTGTTTATCTGAAATGCCACAATAACAGAGTGGTGTGGAAATTCAAATAATGATGTAGCAGCCAGAAAACAGCTGAATAGAAAATACTGGAAAAAAAAAAACTGTGGAAAATGTTTGTAAACTTGGTGATCAAAATTTCTATCCATAGAAAAAAAGTTAATTGTCTATATATATATAGGATACAATATACAAAATGACTGCTAAATAACAGCTAGCCTAATATACAAATATAATACAATCATTTTTTAAATGTATAAAGTTTTGTATATATGTTTCTCTATGCATATAATAATAAATGACTTTTCCCCTCATAGGGAAATCCAAAAATCTCATCCCTGTTGTGCTCTGTCCCGTGAGGCATGTGGATTTTGTGCTCACCCAGGAATCAGCGCTGTTCTCTGGCATTAGTTCTGCATGTTTAGAGTTGAAGCATAATGACCTGTGTTTTTACTTCTAAAAACTCACACTTCTTTAAACAATTGCCTTTCAAACCAACAGGGAAGTTTTCACTGCACTGACTAAACATTAAATTTACTGCTTCTGAGTTCAGTTAAATTTGCTGGACATAATTCTTTACTCCTGGTGCTTGCTGATTTCTTACAGAATAATAGTTTATCTGTTTTTTACATGACTATTGACTCTGGTGTTTTTAAAGTTGGCATTAAACAGATGTTGTAGACCTTATTTAGAGCAGTGTCATGACAAGTATGAAAGCAAGGCTGTGAGGGATAGATAGCCGTGTTTTCAATGGCATCTGCTCCTAGATCACTTATAATTTTCCACAGCCCATGTTGTCTGGAGTTTTTTTTTTTTTTTTTTTTTGTGTACTTAAATTTCTTAGAAAGATATTTTTGCAGTTACATCAGCAGAACAAAGGCACATTAAAAAGCAGTATAACCCACTGAAGAGATGTAGTCCATAGACTGTCCCTATTGGGATGTATAACCAGTGAAACTGCTTCTCGAACAAGAAAAAATGTACCTTGGGACTTGATTTTGTCCTTGTAGAATTGATTGGATTCACTTCCGTTGTGTTATGTTTTGCTATTGGTCATCTCTCTCATTACAAGACACATGAATTAAATATAATGTTGCATGTGCAATGGATAAATCATTTATAATAAATCAATATTCCATTAAAGCAACAACAACAAAACAAGAATTGTTTTTTTTTTATTTACATTTTGATTTAATGGTGACTTTAAAAGGGAATAATTGACCTTTTGTGTTTCATTAGCATTATGGCCTATAATGATCTTTCAGATTGAAGGGAACAGTCTCATAGTTTGAGCACATAAGCCAGTAGATGAATAATGGGATCTAAATCTCTTAGGACGGGGATTCATTTGTGCCACTGAGGCTTGAAGCTCTTATATGGAGCTTTAAGGGGACTCATGGGTAAAGATGTCATGTGACAGGTATTAGATACTGTATAGCAGTCCTGACACCAGGGGTCATTAAAGGAGGATGATGGACAGAGAGGAAATGGAGTGGAGAAAGGGCAGGTGGAGATTCTGCTGCTGTCAGTTCATCCTTAAAGCTAAGCAGACGCCATGTCCCCAGAGAACACAGCAGAAAAACTGGCCTGCAGCAATGTGCACCCTCACTAAATGACCTAAAATACTACAGGCATAAACTCACATATACACACTGAGATGTTTTAGTATTTGAACAGAGACCTGCAGGAAAAAGGGTGATTAAGATGGGAGACTGAATAAATTCAGTGCATTGTTCATTAACATAAAGTACTTTGTCTCATGTTTTCTATTTGTCTTAACAGTTTTGTTCTCAAAAGCATTCTAACATTCTCTTGCTGTTTTCAAGTTAATAAATACCATGTGTTGAATTTAACATGCAAAGTAGCAAAGTCATGTGACAACAATGTGGGAGACTACCATTTAAAATGTTTATCACGTAATAAAAAAAGTTACACTTTAAAAAGTCAGTAATTTAAAAAATACATTTATCCTCCTATAATATAAATTTCAAACATTTAATTATCTGTTGTTTGTGTAGTGGTTTAAAAAGATCATTATGATTAACTTTTACAGTTCATAACTATTATCAGTTTGTTAACTGCTATATGAAGAGTGCTATGTCAAAATGATTAATTCATGTGATGTGTATTATTGTTCTAATTCTGTTGGTTAACAAAAAATTAGATGTAATTCAAGGAGTGTCCAGTAGAGGGAACTCAAAGGCTGCCGGGAGTAGCTGACGCGAACTATGCTGTGCGTCACAGCCAATACAGCTCAGCACGCAGACAACAGCACGAGTCCGTGTCTCTTTTATTAATATATATTTTCCCCCTTTTCAAGGTATGGAATTTTTATTAATGCTTTCCTTGTCATAAGTTAAGATTGCACAGTCATTTGTAATGCTTTTTATTTTTTGAACGTGCTTAGAATGTGAGGGTTAATGGTTTGATTGTCATGTTAACCATGCTAACCACGAGGAAATCGTGGGTAAAATTGTATTGTCTATCAATCTAAATGGTTGGGAGCAAATATTTTGTTGAATGTAGCCCATGTTATTTTGTATTTCATGTTTAACTTGTTGATTGATAATGGGCTACTGAAATATTGTTCAAATAGTTATTTTATTTTATTTTACTTTCAAATAAGTCATAAAAGTGGATACAGAGGACTGAATGTTTACAAAATGTAGGTTTAGTGTCATTATAAAACAATTATAAAAGTGAAAAGTTATGAAGATGTAACCAAAGAAGTATTTGAATGACAGTGTTATACTGACTGTGATACATCTGCATCTCTTATCTAGACTGGATATTAACGTGATGCTTTAGTCTGGAAATTAATGTCTTGTTGTGTGCATTCAATGTAATGTTATATGATATATGCTGTGCGTCACAGCCAATACAGCTCAGCACGCAGACAACAGCACGAGTCCGTGTCTCTTTTATTAATATATATTTTCCCCCTTTTCAAGGGGTACAACATTTTGGAGGCCCCAGCGAGGATGGATGGTCCCTGGTCCTGCTGATCAATGTAGTGCCCTATGACGACATCCCACCTTGCAACCACAACCACAGTGATAGGAGGTCAGCGGTGTGCAGTAGTCTCACAACCGGATGGGCAGAAGTGCGAGTAATCTGAGGTTCCGTACTCTAACCAGGAGAAGCTACAAGTTCTTCCCAACCAAGTAGACATTCTGCTTTACACTGACACTGACCATTTATTTCGCAACCAACATGGACATGCTAGAGGACCTGAAACTTGAAGTAGTTGGGACACTTTATACACTGAGTAGTGATCAGTTGACTGCAGTGTGTGACTTTCTAGATATTGTTGGTACTGAAATTGAGAATGTTCTGGGGAAAAGTCGTTCATTTCTAATTGCACACATTGTGAAGTATATTGAGAGAGATGAGGTACAGGAACTTGAGGACCAAGGTATGTCGTTCCTCCTTAACCTGAAAGACAAAATTGTTGAAATTCAATTACCACTTGAAACTCAGCCTGCAATCCAGATTTCTGTAGAGCCAAAACAATCAGTTCAGGTCTCAGAACAG
The DNA here is from genome assembly GCF_024489055.1 of Chanodichthys erythropterus. Classification (NCBI taxonomy): domain Eukaryota; kingdom Metazoa; phylum Chordata; class Actinopteri; order Cypriniformes; family Xenocyprididae; genus Chanodichthys; species Chanodichthys erythropterus. The sequence goes on from NC_090227.1 coordinate 21,863,784, forward strand.
GAAAGGCTGCAAAAACAGATTGATGCATTGCAGTTAGCTCTACAATTATCATTACAGCAAACACAAAGTGAAACAAAACATGAAGTGACAGTGAGCCAAACAAACCAGAACAGTAGTCCAGCAAAAGACCTCAACCAACCATTTGTATGGCAAAGAGAGTTTAAAATATCTGGCCAAATCGGAGAACCAGGACAAAAAGATAAACTCAGTTTCTCTAGCCTGGCTCATCAGATTGAGAATGGAATAAAGAAAAATGTACCTGAACACGAAATAGTCCATGCAGTCATCAAAGCAATTGCACCTGGAATGCAACTACGCAGTTACTTAGAGGGCAAAGGCAATTTAACATTACCTACCTTGAGGAGAATTCTTCGCTCACATTACCAGGAGAGGGCGCAACCGAACTGTACAAACAACTCATGTCAGAGGCCCAAGACAATAAAGAAACCCCTCAGAACTTTCTCATTCGTGCATTAGATTTGAGGCAGAAAATTCTTTTTGCATCACAGGAAGCTGAGTCTAGCCTCAAGTACGATCCTATTCTGGTGCAAAATATGTTTCTCCACACAGTGCTTACCGGCCTGCAAAACGACTACATCAGAGGTGACCTCAAGCCATACCTGCAACAAACAGACGTGAGTGATGAACTGTTGTTAGAGAAATTGAACATTGCATGCATGACTGAGGCAGAGAGACAAAGTAAAAAGAAAACTGCAGTCCAACATCGGCCGATGGTGCACTCAGTTGAATGCACTGATGTTCCAGCACCTACAGAGAAGAAAGGGAAAACGTTACCTCAGGAAAATAAGAATAAACACAGTTCTGACTTGCTAAATGAAATCAGAGAAATCAAATCAGATATGGCACTATTAAAGAACCTTAGTGCTGAAGTGTCACAAATCAGAGAGTCGATTCAACTGCCTCAAGCCAGTGCAGCACAGAATTTGTCCACACCTGGTTTACAAAACAACATGCCAGCAAATCTGATTGATTATTCGTCTCCTGTGTATTGGCCAAAATACAGCCTGGGACAGAGAGGAAGGACTGCTCAATTTCAACAAGGACTTGCTCCTCAACGTCATTTCATGCAGCCCAGGAGTCGTCCTAGGAGGTGTTTAAACTGCCAGCAGAGTGAAACCGATATGTATTGTACACACTGTTACAGATGTGGAAGCAGTGAGCATTTCCTGGCAGGTTGCAGAGTAAGAACCCCAAACTTAGCCAGAGATGGTAATTTAAACGAGGGAGGGTTGCTTCCATGGGACAGGAAGTGACCTACCAATTGTTAAAGTCCCACCAACAGTGCTTGTGTTGTGGCGTGAAGGGGGATTCCCATGATTTCAGACTGTGTACATCATGCCACAAGGCCCTTTACTGCTCTAAGTTATGTCAGGCTCGTCACTGGAGTGAACACAAGAAAGACTGTAAGCAGAATGGACACAAAGATGTGAAAGAATTAAGATTCAAAACGAGAACTAATTCAAACAAAACTTTGAGTGTGGCTGCTTTAGTGGGAAAACAGTGTCTTATTGATTGTTATATCCATGGAGTAAAAACAACAGCATTGTGGGACACAGGTTCTCAAGTTTGTATCATTGATGAGTGGTGGAAAAATAATGTATTACCTGATGTGAAGCTGAGGCTTGTCTCCGAGATAATTGATGCATCTGACACACTCCAGATAGTTGCAGCAAATGGACAAGATATCCCTTATGTTGGATGGATAGAAGTAACATTTCGGTTGCCAGGAGAAAACAGTGACAGCAGAGATCCTGTCATTCCCATTCTAGTAACAAAGGGAAAACACCTCTCGCATCCTATCATTGGTTTCAATGCTATTGAGCTCATAGTGATCAATAGGACAGGTGAAAGTGCTGATCCAACATGTGGGGAACAGTTGAAGAGAATAGTGAAGATGACTTTCCCGAGATTAGAGACAAACCACATTCAAGCTTTTATAGAACTTGTAAAGGCAGAAAAGTCAAATGAATATGTGGTGAGAACTTCCAGAGAAACGGTATTAATACCCAAGCGTACTTCTCTGCAGGTTGAGTGCCGAATAAAGATGAGCCCACTGAAGGAGGACACCACTTTGATGTTTGAACCTGATGTTGATCCCAAATGGGCAGAAGGGCTAGAGTTCCAGGAGACTCTTGTGCAGGTGAAGAGGGGTGCCCCACCGTACATTGTACTTGATGCTCAAAACCCAACGGATCATGACATTGTCCTGTGTGGCAAAACAGTCATTGGAACAGCACATGGTGTACAAGCTGTTTATCCATCTATGTCATTTGATCAGTCAAGTCAGTCCATACCTGCATCAGTAACTTCCATCCAAAGCAGCGTTGAGTCTACCAGTGATGCTTGGGACCCGCCAGTGGATTTGAGTCATCTGAGTCAGCCTGAAAAAGAAATTGTACGCAAAATGTTACGAGAGGAATGTTTGTCATTCTCCAAATCAGATGATGACATCGGATGCATAGAAAATCTAACACTGGAAATATCTCTAAAAGACACAATTCCTGTTGCACGCTCGTACATCTCTGTACCAAAGCCGCTTTATAAGGAAGTAAAAGATTACCTTCATGACCTGATTGCTCAAGGCTGGATATCAAAATCAACATCATCATATGCATCACCTGTTGTCTGTGTTAGGAAAAGAGATGGAAGCCTGCGCCTTTGTGTGGATTACAGGGAGCTGAATAAGAAGACCCATCCTGATCGTCAGCCAATTCCCCGGGTACAAGATATTCTCGACAACCTGGGTGGGAATTCATGGTTTTCACTATTAGATCAGGGCAAAGCATATCATCAAGGGTTTATGGCGAAGGAGAGTAGACCCCTGACCGCATTCGTAACTCCATGGGGGTTATATGAGTGGATACGAATTCCTTTTGGCTTGATGAATGCTCCAGCTGCCTTTCAAAGGTGTATGGAGGAATGCTTGGAGAGTTTGAGAGACCGTATATGTGTGCCGTACCTAGATGATGTCTTAGTATACAGCAAGTCTTTTGAAGACCACGTCCACCATGTGCGGGAGGTACTTCAGCAGCTTAGACGGTATGGAATTAAACTTAAACCGAGTAAATGTGGAATGTTCAGAAAGGAAATCCGCTATCTTGGAAGAATTGTTTCTGCCGAAGGCAGCAAAGTGGACCCAGCTGATACAGAGGCTGTGCGAGCATGGAAGGAAAAGAGACCAAGCACTGTCGGACAGTTACGAACTGTGATGGGCCTATTAAGCTACTACCGGCAATATATTAAAGATTTTTCAAAGATTGCTGGACCACTATATGACTTACTCAAGAACACCCCAGGAGAGGAAAAGATGTGTCAATCATCAAGGCAAAGCAAACTGAAGAATAGAGGAGTACCTTCTAACCAGCCAATAGTTTGGAAAGCTGAGCACCAAGAGATTTTAGAGCAGTTGATCAACCATCTGGTCAAACCACCTATCCTTGGATTCCCAGATTTTTCGCTGCCCTTTATTCTTCACACGGATGCCTCAAACCAGGGTCTTGGGGCAGTATTATACCAAGAGCAGAATGGCAAGCTCCGTGTAATAGCGTATGGCTCTCGGACACTCACAGCTGCCGAACGAAACTACCATCTCCATTCGGGTAAATTAGAATTCCTCGCCCTTAAGTGGTCGGTGACCGAAAAATTCAGAGACTACTTATACTACGCACCTACATTCACAGTCTTCAGCGATAATAACCCCCTCACGTATGTACTATCCAGTGCAAAACTGAATGCAACTGGTTGTAGGTGGGTAGCTGAGTTAGCCGATTTCCATTTTTCGATTAAGTACCGCCCTGGCCGAGAGAATGCAGATGCCGACAGTTTATCAAGATTGCCTCTCAGCATTGAAGAGATGATGAAACAATGTACAGAGGAATTGTCATCAGACTGTATTGCAGCAACTGCTCAAGCGGTAGAAGTACAAGAAGTTTTGTCATCATGGACATTGTCTGATTCTCCATGTTTATCAGATGGGGGTGGCAACAGCTCTATTCCTGTAGATGAAATACGACAGGCCCAACAGGAGGACCCACACATTGGACCTGTAATAAAAGGTAAATTGATCAGTGTGAGGCCCCGTGGCCACCAAATTAAGTCTCTTACCGCTAAGAGCAGATGTCTCCTTCGAGAGTGGGAGAAGCTCCATGTAGATGCAGATGGGATCCTGAAGCGGAAAACAGCTACCAGGAACCAATTGGTTCTACCTGAAAGATACAAGACAGTTGTATTGAAAGAGTTGCATAATGAGATGGGCCACCAAGGCATCGATCGCACAACATCACTGATCAGAGACCGTTTCTTTTGGCCTCATATGCAACAAGAGGTTGAATATTATGTTGCAAAAAGCTGTTCTTGTTTGAAGCAAAAGAAGCCTTGTAAAGAGACAAGAGCCCCTCTCACTAATATCATCACAACGCAGCCCTTTGAGCTTGTATCGGTAGACTTCCTGCATTTAGACAAATGTAAGGGGGGATATGAATATATATTGGTGATAGTCGACAGCTTTACACGGTTTGCACAGGCATACCCCACAACATCAAAGTCTGCTAAAACGGTAGCTGATCGCCTGTTTAATGACTTTGTCCTGCGTTTTGGATTTCCAAAGCGAATACACCACGACCAAGGTGGTGAATTTGAAAATCAGCTTTTGGCCCAGCTGACAAAAAATTGCGATGTCCTCAGTTCCAGAACGACACCATACCACCCACAAGGGAATGGTCAGACAGAGAGATTTAACAGGACCTTACTTCAAATGCTCAAAACTCTGACAGACAAGCAGAAAACGAACTGGAAGGAATCCCTGAATAAGTTAATCTTTGCATATAATAGTACAAAATGTGAGGTCACAGGATTCTCACCTTTCTATCTTCTTTATGGCCGACATCCCAGACTACCAGTAGATCTACTCTTTGGTTTGGAAGAAAGCACGGGTACGGTGAGCCACAAAGAATACCTGCAGAGATGGAGAGAACAGATGAGTGAAGCATGTGAAATAGCAAGGGAGAATGTGGAAAAGGCAGCTGGACGGAGTAAGAAACATTATGATAAGAAACTGAGAAGCACAACCTTGTATCCAGGTGACCGCGTACTTGTTAGGAATCTGACACCAAGAGGAGGTACAGGCAAGTTGCGTAACCATTGGGAAGACACCATCCACACTGTTGTGAGGCAAGTTAAGGAAGATTTCCCGATTTATGAAGTCAAGCCTGAACTGGGGAAGGGAAGGTCTAGAATCCTACACCGAAACCTCTTGCTGTCATGCGATCATTTGCCGATGGAAGGGCACTCCAACAAAGATGTTGACCTAGGGAAAAGAATGACAAAGGACGACAAAAAAAGAAGTGATATTGTTGAAATCAGTAAGGATGAAGAGGAGGATGAGGATGTGTTTTGTGTTTATTACTCACCAAATCAGCAGCACCATGAAGAAAGGTGTAACAAGGATGTTGACGAGTTGGGAAGAGGGATGAGTGGACTGGCTGAGCAGACTGAGGAAATCAGAGACCAATTGGATGTTGTTGGACAAACAGAAGAAGGAGGCCCAGGTGAAAAAGATTGTGATGAGGAACTGATTCAACCTGAGGATTCCCTTGTGATGGGTCAGTGTGAATACGAACAAGTTCAAATTGAGAACACAGCATCACCTGAGCCATGTAATGATTCAACAGCAGATGAGAGACATCCTAGACCTCAGAGAGAAAGACGAGCCCCTCGACTGTTCACTTACGATCACCTCGGTACTCCCACTTGTTATAATACAAGCTGTAGTGGTGAAGTTCAGCAGTTTCAGAACATGCCTTACTGTGGACAGCAAACATTTCCAGTATGGCCAAGCCCAGCGCCATTTTATAATCCTTACTCATATCTTGCATATGGATATCAGAGATAGACTGTGGCATAATACAGGCTGAGAAAACATTGATTTAGTAAAAGCAGCATAGTCCACATGAAACAAAGACCAATAAGCTTATGCTAATAAAAAAAACAAGTGAATTGCAAGATGTCGGGACGACATTTAATTTTGAGGGGGAGTGTGTAGTGGTTTAAAAAGATCATTATGATTAACTTTTACAGTTCATAACTATTATCAGTTTGTTAACTGCTATATGAAGAGTGCTATGTCAAAATGATTAATTCATGTGATGTGTATTATTGTTCTAATTCTGTTGGTTAACAAAAAATTAGATGTAATTCAAGGAGTGTCCAGTAGAGGGAACTCAAAGGCTGCCGGGAGTAGCTGACGCGAACTATGCTGTGCGTCACAGCCAATACAGCTCAGCACGCAGACAACAGCACGAGTCCGTGTCTCTTTTATTAATATATATTTTCCCCCTTTTCAAGGTATGGAATTTTTATTAATGCTTTCCTTGTCATAAGTTAAGATTGCACAGTCATTTGTAATGCTTTTTATTTTTTGAACGTGCTTAGAATGTGAGGGTTAATGGTTTGATTGTCATGTTAACCATGCTAACCACGAGGAAATCGTGGGTAAAATTGTATTGTCTATCAATCTAAATGGTTGGGAGCAAATATTTTGTTGAATGTAGCCCATGTTATTTTGTATTTCATGTTTAACTTGTTGATTGATAATGGGCTACTGAAATATTGTTCAAATAGTTATTTTATTTTATTTTACTTTCAAATAAGTCATAAAAGTGGATACAGAGGACTGAATGTTTACAAAATGTAGGTTTAGTGTCATTATAAAACAATTATAAAAGTGAAAAGTTATGAAGATGTAACCAAAGAAGTATTTGAATGACAGTGTTATACTGACTGTGATACATCTGCATCTCTTATCTAGACTGGATATTAACGTGATGCTTTAGTCTGGAAATTAATGTCTTGTTGTGTGCATTCAATGTAATGTTATATGATATATGCTGTGCGTCACAGCCAATACAGCTCAGCACGCAGACAACAGCACGAGTCCGTGTCTCTTTTATTAATATATATTTTCCCCCTTTTCAAGGGGTACAACATTTGCATTAATTTAAATTACATTTGTATTACACTTTGTACATATTACATTTTTAATATATTTATTTAAATAATTTGTGTATTTATAATTTTTTATAATAATTTATAGTTGGCACTATACAGATATCATATATATATATATATATAGCCTGGAAAAAAGTGCTTTTCTTAACAATCAGATGGTGTAGTTACAACATACCAACATGGGCAAACTAGACCATTCCAACCAACAAATCCTTCTACTTTTAGCTTGCACAATAAATAATGACTTTGATTGGAGGGGGCATTTAAACTTGCCCAATGAGGAGTGTTCATGTTCCTGGAATCACCTGATCAGTGATCAGAAATGCGCCTGCTCTAGGCCTACCTAGACATCTACCTGCACATTTGATGTGTTTTAAGCTTATTTACCATCTAATAATTTTCGAATTTTGGTCTCAAATGTGATTTTCTGAGAAACTTTTATTTTAAAAGCACAAACTGAAGCAGAACAGACACTCTGTGTCTGAAGCTGTGAGACTGACTCTATTTTTTTTATAAATGCCACTGAGATACTGTTCTCCAAAAAAGACACACTGGTTCGGGTGGTAAAAATGGCTTGATCTGGACAATTTAAGATAATGCATCAACTGCATTTGAAAAACAAATGAATCCTTTAGTTATGTCACTGAGGCTGTCAACTGGATTGAATCTGATAAACAGGAAACCAAAATATGAGGAACCTGAGTGTGTGTCCTGACCATGTTCAGTGTTTACCCACTACATTGCTTCTGTTTCACAATCCAACCATCTGCAAGAACAAAAGTAATGTGGAAAATGACTGACATCATTACAGACCGTTTAAATATATATTCTTTTTTTTTTTTTTCTGAGAGATTGGCATGGTAATGGATATGTATTTGGTCTTGGCGGAACAGATCTGCTACACTGATCTTGGTACACATAGAGCATGTACCGAGATTTACTACTTCCAATACATTCACACACATGCTGCTGTGAGCATGTAAGACATGCTGCTACTGCACATATAACATACATGAAATAACCCCTATAGCAGATCTATACAGGTGGAGCTGGGGAAGGTGGAGGGTTTCTGGAAGTGCGCTGTAGACACTAACAGTATGTAACGATTTACTACAGTTATTAATCAATTTATGGATGAAATATGAATATAATAATTCATAAGGCCTTATGAATAAATTATGATTCATATATCGACCCAACGGGGAATTAAACATATATTGTGAATTAATTACAACGAATTATAATCAATTACATATATGCTTAGTTCTGGTTTACTAATTATTTAGAGAAACTGTTCGTTTGTCCAGCAAACTGCAGCTCCTCAGAATGTTATAAAAAGAAAGATTTTTCTTTCCTCTGGCCACGAGGGAAGACTTCCTATTCTAGCATCCAAACATAGAGCAAGGATATAGGATCGAAACGTTAAAGTGACTTGGTCTTCAGTTGAAAGAACAAACAGAACAATCGAGCATGAATTAAATGTTTAATATATGCAGCTACGACTACAGAGATTATACGTCTAAAATATATACAGAAGTATACACATATATAAACAAGAGTGAAAATGAAGAAAAGACAGGAAAAGAAAGATGATCAAAGAATGGCAAATTACACAGTTAAACCTTTTTGAGAGAGCCAGCACAGAAATCAGTTTGAACAAATTTCAGATAAATCATAATACTTGCTTATTGGTTCAAGTCCGTGTGTAGCAGTTTCAATGCGCCTGGCTGGGTTGGTCCTTTCCGAGATGGTTCCTCCAGCGGGGTTTTCAAAAGAGGTTTAAACCAAGCGGCAACCTCCCCCAGTTTCTCGTGAAGCCAATATGGAAGTGAATTAAACTGCAATTCATCGACTGGCCGCTAGGGACAGGCTGCAGAAGTGAGCAGAATCTCATTGACCATCATGTTAAATTAGCTTAAAAAGTTTACAGCAGAAAAAAACATGTTTACAGTCTGGTTCATATTGTGGTTTTGGTCTATACTGTGAATTTTGCCCTTCATGACAACTCTGAGGGGGGTGAATTTTTTTATAGCTCATCTGTTTAAATTATATTAAGCCTTAAAGTTCTGCATAATTAAGGGCGTGGTCACTTGAGTGACAGGTATGCCGCTGCTGTCTGTGAGCCGTCATGTCAACTCAGCAGCTAATTTCCACTGAATTTGGCATCTCAGCCGTATTTGTGCCTTTTTTCTTGATTATTTTATACAATATATGGCTTGCTGCATACTCGAGACAGATGTCAGTCTGTGTACATGTGCTCGCATGCGGAACACACGTTGTTGGATCGTCATGGCATTGGCTAAAAGTTTTGTTCCTGAGATTTACTACAATGACAATACCAGTAGGATATACAACTCCGACAGCACTGCTTGGATATAACTAAAACTGCTGCACTATTTTGAAAAATTATACTTTGGACACAGGCTCATTTGTTTGAGAGATCATTTGAGAGATATACATCTGGTACATATATATATTTTACCCAAGTGCCACGGATTGGATTCATTTCGCGATCTCTATTTCATTATAAAGGTATGAAATCCCACTTGATTTGTGTTATTTGCACACCCCACACAAATTAATTAGCCTACTGGTGTTGGAGCATCTATAACGTTATCGTAAAAAAATCACTGTAGATTGACAGTAATCCTTTAGTATTTTCTAATGATATTGCTATCTTTATTAATATTTTAGATAGTATCTAAGATAGATAGCTAGGGCGGGCGTGGTTTCAGCAACAAGTCGCATGGGCTCCAACTTCGTCCCGCCTCTTTGCCCATTTTCAGTTATCCGTGAGTGACGTGCGGTGACGCGCAGCTAAAATGGCCGCAGCCTCATTTACGCGTCAAAACTGCTGTTCAGAACTCTATGGTTGACGTCACGGACATTACGTCCATATTTTTTTACAGTCTATAGTTTAAACTTAAGTAAGTTAACCGAAGAGAGAGAAAGAGAGTCCAAAGAAGTGGTCCCGAAGATGAGCGTGATGGCAGCATGTGGTCTCCGGCGGCGTCCAGGAGAGACGTGCACGAGGTGCTCGTGAGACAATCGGGAGACAAAGGAGAAGGTGTGTGTCGTTGTTTTTATGGAAACCCAAGCTAACACACCTCCTGAATTGTAGTGGCCAATAAATGCGCAGCACAAAGTCCCTTTGTTTGGTCTCCTAGATGAATTTGCATACTTAATGACTATCAGATCGGATTTCGAGATCGAGTGCTTTCTTCACAGTATCATTAAACACATAGAAAAATGCATATGTCAGCTATGTGACATACCTCAGTGAATAGCTCGAGTCCGGAGCTTTACGGAGAGATCAAACTCGACAGATCAGAAAGGCATAGAAAAGAAGTTATGGTTTACAGACAGAATTCCACTATTAAAATGCACACTAGCACAAATACACTCATTTAAACACTAGGAAACATGCATAGGCCCTAAAATACATGATGGATATATTTCAGCATAGTTGTAGTTTACATATACAGTTAAAAATGTATGTTTGTGTGTTTCTGTATGTGTCTGTGTGTGTGTTTTTGTGTGTGCCTGTGTGTGGGTGTTGGAATGTGGATCTGGCCCGTAGTCCACATGAGGGGCCCCTTTGATGTCCTAAGAGCAAGGAAATCGGGCTGTTACCTCAGAGGGCAACAAAGGTGTCAAGTGGGCTCATCTTTAGCAGACTGTTCGGAGCCGTTTTAGTGATTAACGAACACAGTTCATCAGGTTAAAATCGTTCTGAAAACTCCAAAGTTTATTGATTATCCTGATACATGTGCATATGCTACAAGTATTTGAATATTGAGCTGCAGCCCATTGGCTGCTGATGCAACAGCAACCGATCAGCTGCACTATGTAGATAACGATGTGATCGCTACAAAAAAATTAAAGACCATAGCATGTTAATATGTGGTTGCTCTGTGATCTCATAGATATGTGTACGTTGATGCCACATTCGACCCCTCCAGACACGTCGATGCACAAGCCATCTTGGAATGGTCAGCTTGTCGTCACTCAATCAATGATGCCACATTGCTCAGCCTCTGGTTGTGAGAATGTGTTGGTTTGTGTTTTTACATATATTAACTCAATATTACAGGTTTTTATGCTGTTATGACTTTTTAATGTTGTGTTAGCTGACTCATTCATCTTGTTGTATTGTGTTCTCTGCTGAAGCCTATTGCAAATATATTCATACATGCGTCTAACTATGGTTGACATACAGTCACTTGCTCTAGAAATGTTCATGGACTGGTGTTTTGACTGATCCAATATGGCCGACAGCTTACATAGAAACAGCCACTAATGAGGCATCTATGTTGATATCAGTGGCGTGCAGTGGTGTTCTGAAATGAGGAGGCACATTTTTAATTTATTTATGAATCAAATGTAAATTCATGTGCATCACATGATTCATGTGACACATCTTTTTTAAATGTTAAATGAACATTACATTACATCAAAAAGGAAAAAAAGAAACCAAATACAATTCTCTTTTTTGTAATTTTACATTAACAATGTATTGTAATGTTCTATTTATCAAAACCAAGTCAATCTCATCAAGTTAGTGTTTTAAGCATTTCTACATTCATTCCAAAATAATAACTAAAGGCAGTAACAATTTTAAAAATATACTGTATTTGTGTATTAATGTTTTTCTTTTTAATAATCAACGTAGGCTATTTTGGATCATCGGTCATGCTCCCTAAACACCGTCTGTCACAGGCACGAAGATGTATTTTTAATTTCACCAAGCTGATTGCACTAAAAACCCCTGCAGTCATGATGTTTTCAGTCCATTTCGAGTTTGATTTTGATGTGACATAAAGCATTGATATCTAACTGCATGATCTGTTTGTTTACTTTTCAATTAGTCTTCCCATTGATCCCTTCATTTGTTCATTCAAATTGATGTGCGGAACGCGCACGTAAACAAGAGGCAAGATTTATCGCACAAACCAATCATATCCAATCATAACCAATTACATCCAATCATAGCGCGATGGAGAAATTGCCTCCTCTCACGTGACTTTCCCCCATTCATTCTCAATTACCCCCCACAAAACCCACTGCACGCTATAGGGAGTCTAATGGTGTTCTATGAGTGGAAAGGGAGGCATGACTCCTGCTGTAACTTTACCTGTGGGTGTCGCTGTTGGGCAGTTGTTGCGCTCTTTTTAATGTCATAATTTGTAATATTTGTGTTGTTTTATATGTAATACAGATTATTTTCTCATCCTATTTTTTTTTTTTTTTTTTTTTTGAGGAGGCACTGCCTCCCTTGCCTCCTCAGAGGAAACCCCCCCGGTTGATATATCTATTGGGGATTCTGAGTAGTTTTTAACGTTATTATGCAGTTGCTAGTCTGTTATGGGTGATTGCTAGTGTTGTTATGCAGTTGCTATGCTATGTGGGTTTTAGCATGTTATGCAGTTGCCGTTGTGTTATGCCGTTGTGGTTGTTAGGGCATTGCTATGTGTTTTTTAGCATGCTAAGCAGTTGCTAGGGTGTTCCGGGTGGTTGCTTAATGGCCTCAGTTATTTTCTTGTCTCTATATATGGCTCAGTGTAAGTCTAGAGGATCTTTTTTTTTAAAAATAAACAAAAAACAAAAACAATCTCTTAGTAATTATTTCAGGAAAACACATTGGCTTGTATGTAAGAGTGTGTTCAGTTCTGTCACCACAGGATGGATGAACAGTATGTTTTAGATCTTGGGAGGCAGGTGTACCAGCCAGTAAATGTCCAGTCCTGCGTGTCAGTCAGAGCAATAATTGAGCCTCTAGAGATCCAGTGTACTGAGCTACAGATTGTTTCATGTACAAAAAAAGGAGTGACCCTTGTGCTTGTGTAGATATTGTGCACATGGCGTGTTTTAACGGTTATTTTGTTCTGTTTGATGTGCACAGATTGAATTCTTTACTTGATGTTTCTCTGAAGCTTTTCTGCTCTCTAATGTCAGCATTCTAGAGTCACTGCTTCAATAATCCTGTCAGTAATCCTAAATCCACATATACATGATGCATGAACACACAAGCTTAAAGTAATCTTATACATGTGTGTGTGTGTGTGTGTGTGTGTAGAATATTTTAAAAGATCACATGCTTCTCATGTCACATACAGTACAGAAATCTGAGAACACTAGTGAAAATGCTTCTGTTTAGCATTTTTCTAAATACAAAATCTTTCCTCATAACAATCAGTGAAAACTTGAATTAAAAAAAAGTAGGCTATACCTTCTCTCTTTTAAACTTCCTAATATTGATATTTTTTTTTTTAATGGAATCACAATAAACATTCTGATGTCTGTTATTTTATTTTATTTTATTTTATTTAATAAAAAAAAAAGGTCATGCAGGTTTTGGAAGAACATAAGGGTTAGTAAATTATTTTTTTACTCATATTGTGTGTGTGTTGTCCACATAGTCTCTAAATGGTTGCAAATGCAAATGCTGAAAGATTGTTTTTATTTCTAGGAAAAGAATCTGCTTTTGTGTTGGTCACCAGGTGGCAGTAAAGTCCTTGTGTATCTAAACATGCAGCATCCTCTCCTCAGATACTGAATGTTTCACCTACAGACACACAGAGCCACTCCCTTCAGGTTCATGTTATTTAGCAGATGCTTATGTCATCCAGAGCAGTTTGCAGTGCTTTCCAGGCACAGTTTTCCTAGAGAACAAGCAGCTCTGACCTCAGCAATGCTCTTGGGTCATTTCAAACTACGAATGAATCTGCAAGCTTCACTATGCATCATTAGTAATTCATAAGCATTTGGGTTCTGCGATTACCTTCTTAAATCAAACTTATTATGAAGTCTCACTGTATATTTTTAATAGGGAATTCCTATGGTGGTCGAGAGAGCTCAACGTGCTGCAACTGAAGAAAACACATTCAAGTAGAAAAAAAATGCCAGCAAATAAAGAAAACGTCTTCATCAATTTGACAACACATGTGCTACAAAAATTCACAACACAACCAAATACAGAAACGCGCTGCAAAAGTTCACAACACAGGCAAATACAGAAACGCGCTACAAAAGTTCACAACACAAGCAAATACAAAAAAGCGCTGCAAAAGTTCACAACACAAGCAAATACAAAAAAGCGCTGCAAAAGTTCACAACACAGGCAAATACAGAAACGCGCTACAAAAGTTCACAACACAAGCAAATACAAAAAAGCGCTGCAAAAGTTCACAACACAAGCAAATACAGAAACATGCTACAAAAGTTCACAACACAAGCAAATACAGAAACATGCTACAAAAGTTCACAACACAAGCAAATACAGAAACGCACTGCAAAAGTTCACAACACAAGCAAATACAAAAAAGCACTGCAAAAGTTCACAACACAAGCAAATACAAAAAAGCGCTGCAAAAGTTCACAACACAAGCAAATACAGAAACATGCTACAAAAGTTCACAACACAAGCAAATACAGAAACGCACTGCAAAAGTTCACAACACAAGCAAATACAGAAACGCACTGCAAAAGTTCACAACACAAGCAAATACAGAAACGCACTGCAAAAGTTCACAACACAAGCAAATACAGAAACGCACTGCAAAAGTTCACAACACAAGCAAATACAGAAACGCACTGCAAAAGTTCACAACACAAGCAAATACAGAAACGCACTGCAAAAGTTCACAACACAAGCAAATACAGAAACGCACTGCAAAAGTTCACAACACAAGCAAATACAGAAACGCACTGCAAAAGTTCACAACACAAGCAAATACAGAAACGCACTGCAAAAGTTCACAACACAAGCAAATACAGAAACGCACTGCAAAAGTTCACAACACAAGCAAATACAGAAACACACTGCAAAAGTTCACAACACATGCAAATACAGAAACGCACTGCAAAAGTTCACAACACAAGCAAATACAGAAACGCACTGCAAAAGTTCACAACACAAGCAAATACAGAAACGCACTGCAAAAGTTCACAACACAAGCAAATACAGAAACGCACTGCAAAAGTTCACAACACAAGCAAATACAGAAACACACTGCAAAAGTTCACAACACATGCAAATACAGAAACGCTCTGCAAAAGTTCACAACACAAGCAAATACAGAAACGCACTGCAAAAGTTCACAACACAAGCAAATACAGAAACGCTCTGCAAAAGTTCACAACACAAGCAAATACAGAAACACACTGCAAAAGTTCACAACACAAGCAAATACAGAAACGCTCTGCAAAAGTTCACAACACAAGCAAATACAGAAACACGCAGCAAAAGTTCACAACACAAGCAAATACAGAAACGCTCTGCAAAAGTTCACAACACAAGCAAATACAGAAACGCACTGCAAAAGTTCACAACACAAGCAAATACAAAAAAGCGCTGCAAAAGTTCACAACACAAGCAAATACAAAAAAGCGCTGCAAAAGTTCACAACACAGGCAAATACAAAAAAGCACTGCAAAAGTTCACAACACAAGCAAATACAAAAAAGCGCTGCAAAAGTTCACAACACATGCAAATACAGAAAAGGAATGCAAAAGTTTACAACACAGGCAAATACAGAAACACGCTGCAAAAGTTCACAACACAGGCAAATATAGAAACGCGCTGCAAAAGTTCACAACACAGGCAAATACAAAAAAGCACTGCAAAAGTTCACAACACAGGCAAAAACATGCTGCAAAAGTTCACAACACAAGCTAATACAAAAAAGCGCTGCAAAAGATCACAACACAGGCAAGTACAGAAATGCACTGCAAAAGTTTACAACACAAGCAAATACAGAAACACGCTGCAAAAGATCACAACACAGGCAAATACAGAAACGCATGGAAACGCGCTGCAAAAGTTCACAACCAAATACAAAAATGTGCAGCAAATAGGCCTGTTCACATACAATCAGGGTGTTAAAATAAACAAAAAAAACTCACCTTTCAGGTGTACACCACTGAAGAGTAAACACTGAAAAGCCAGGTTCGTTGATATCCCCATAAAACATTTTCAAAACAAATACAGTTCATGTTAAACAAGTTCCCTTTCGATACTTCACTCGTACTGCGTATGGGGAAAGGTCTCCTTTTTCCCCGTTACTGAAGCCTTTTTCAATAACGCAGTGTAACTGCATCGTCATTGGTTCACTCATAGACAAGTCGTTGAACCAATGACGGCGCGGCATAGCTGCGCGACCTATGGCGACAGAGCGCGCGAATATTCCCGCCGAAATGGGCGGGGCTTAGGGCTATATAAGCGGGCGTCTCGCCAAAGGATTTCAGTTCTCTCTCCTTCAGCGACGACTTCACATCGCTCCTCGCTGATCTCCGGCTGAAGCCTTCGCCGCCTTGAAGAAGCTCGCCTGGAAAGAAGCTCTCGCCGCCGTCGAAGAGGCTCCCGCAGTGGACTGCTGAGCTCGTCGAGGAAGAAGCGAGCCGCCCGCCTCCCACTTCCGGCCGCCTGCCAGCCCGTCTCCTGCCGCCATCCGGTGCGCCTAAAAGAGCGAATTTCCCGCGGTTTATTGCCGCTCTAAAAGAGCTTCCAACAGCGGTTTTCACCGCTCTAGCGGCCCTCGCCGCTCTAAAAGAGCCCCTCAAACGCCGTTTTCATGGCGGCGGCGTTGTTACAAATGCCGGGCCACTCGTGTGGCACATGCAGAGCCCCTCTGCATGATGACGACGGACACGGTGAGTGTGTCTGCTGCCTGGGCAGACCCCATGCAGAGGCAGCGCTCACTGGGACCTCGTGTTCTCACTGTGAGAACATGAGTCTCGCCTCTCTGCGCTCGCGGATCGCCTTCTTCAGTGAAGGCGATCTAGCCGCTCGCGCCCTCCCGTCTTTTTCCTCCCGCGAGCCGGCTAGGAAGAGACAGCGGGGCAGAGCGGCCCAGTGCACGGAGTTGGATGACGTCACGCCGGCTTCCCCGCGTGCCTCACCCTCTCCCCCGAGAGAGCAGTCCCCCGTCCTGTTCTCCCGCCCTGAGCTGCGTCCCTCGGCAGATGCGAGCGACATCTCTTTTGGCGGTTCTGAGGACGAGCCGCTTGATGACTTCATGTCTCTCGCGGCCTCTGAAACCGAAGGTTGGGCCGGTGATTCTGACCCCGCCCACCTTTCCTCGCTGGAGCCCATTGACTGCAAGCCGGGTATGGATGCCGAGCTCTTCCGCATCCTCTCGAAAGCTGTAGAGGTTTTGGACCTCGAATGGGCTCCACCAGAGGAGCCATCACGGAGCAGGCTCGATGAGTGGTTCCTGCCGGGTTCCCGCCAGGCCCCTCGTCAACACGCTGCACTGTTTTTCCCAGAGGTTCACAACGAGCTGACGAAGTCGTGGCGCGCCCCGTATTCTGCCCGCCTATGTACTACGCATTTTTCAGCTCTCACCTCTGTGAATGGCTCTGAATAGAAGGGTTACGAGCATCTACCGCCCCTGGACGAAGCAGTGGCGGCTCACCTCTGTCCCCCCACGGCTGTGGGTTGGAAAACTAAGAGGGCCCTTGCATCCAAGCCCTGCAGGACCACTTCTGCCCTGGCTGGCAGAGCATATACGTCCGCGGGCCAGGCTGCCTCAGCGCTGCACACCATGGCTATTCTCCAGGTGTTTCAAGCGAAGCTCCTCCGTTCTCTGGATGAGTCCGGCGTCGATGCACCTGCCTTCTGTGACCTCCGCAGCGCCACTGACTTAGCCCTGCGTGCCACAAAGGCCACAGCTCAGGCCATTGGACGATCCATGGCCAGCCTGGTCGTGCTTGAGCGCCATTTGTGGCTCAACCTGACCGAGATTAAGGAGATGGACAAGACGGCCTTTTTGGATGCCCCGGTCTCTCCTTCTGGTCTCTCCGGGCCAGCAGTAGAGGGCTTTACGGAGCGTTTTACTGCAGCACACAAGTTGTCTCAGGCTATGCGACACTTCCTGCCAAAACGCTCTAGCTGCACGCCTGCTTCCAGCCGCCCCAAGTCTGCGCCGGCTCAGCAGAACAAACCTGCCCCCTCTACCTCTCAGGCAGCACCATCCAAGGAACAGCGCCATCGTAAGCGCTCCTCCTTCCCGAGGCAACGTCAGGGACCCCGGCCTAAGATTACGCTGGACCCGACGCCTCCTAAGCCCTCCTGATGTTTCAGGAAGGAAGAGGATGGGGCAAAGTCTCGCCACGGCCGGACCACCCCAAAAGCTCTTTCGTTCCACCCCCCCTCCGCCTCGTTCAGCTCCGGGCATGGGAGATATGTTCAGTGTTGTGCTAACTGGGCCCAGTGCTGCGTCCATGCAAAACGCTATTCTTATGGCGAACACTATGAATATTCTACCTTCTCTAAGAAAGAGCGAAGTTCCTCTTCCACTCTCTCCGGTGCTCGGGCCCCCGATTGGCGGCCCGTCACCCGATACCATTCAGCCCCTTGTCACGCGGGCCGAGGCCTGGCGGGCCATCCCTGGAGTGTCAAGCTGGGTTCTGGGAACCATAAGTCGAGGCTACTCGCTTCAGTTCGCCCGATGGCCCCCGCGCTTCAGCGGGGTGCTTCAGACTTCAGTCAACACAGACGACGTTTATGTCCTCCGAGCCGAAGTCACGTCTCTTCTGAGGAAAGGAGCTATAGAAATAGTCTCCCCCTCAGAGAGCAATTCGGGGTTCTACAGCCGTTATTTCCTAGTTCCCAAAAAAGATGGCGGTCTCAGACCCATCTTAGATCTCAGGCTCTTGAACCTCTCCCTCATGGGACGGAAGTTCAAGATGCTAACGCTGAAGCAGATCCTCGCGCAGGTTTGCCCCGGGGACTGGTTCTGTTCGCTGGACCTGAAAGATGCATACTTTCACATCCAGATAGCCCCCCATCACAGGCGATTCTTGAGATTCGCGTTCGAAGGTGTGGCTTACCAATATACGGTCCTTCAATTCGGACTGTCCCTAGCTCCTCGCACTTTTACCAAGTGCATGAACGCGGCGCTTTCCCCACTGAGACTTGTTCTCAATTATCTCGGCGACTGGCTCATCCTAGCCCAGTCACGAGCCGAGCTGGAGCATCACAGATCCGTGCTACTCAGCCACTTGGAGTGCCTGGGTCTCAGGGTCAACTTTGCCAAGAGCTCACTGCTCCCCAGCCTGCGTATAACGTTCCTGGGTGCGGTTTTCGACTCGGTCCATATGACGGCTGTAGTCTCTCCAGAGCGCGCTCTGGCTATTCAGCAGCTCGCGGCATCGGTCAGGAACAGAGCCAATTTCCCTCTGAAGTTTTTCCAGAGGATGCTAGGGCTGATGGCTTCCGCCTCCCCGGTTCTGCAGCTCGGCCTTCTTCGGATGCGGCCTCTGCAGTACTGGTTGAAGTTCCGGGTTCGTCCTCACGCCTGGCGGCACGGCCGCCTGCGTCTCAGGGTCAATCAGGCCTGTTTGGCAGCTCTGAAACCCTGGATGAACCCTGTATGGTTCAACCAAGGGGTACCCCTACAGGCGGTGTCCAGAAGGACGGTGCTCTCAACGGATGCGTCCAACACAGGTTGGGGCGCTCTTTGCGAGGGCAGACCGGCCTTCGGCTCGTGGTCTCACGAGGAATGCCATCTGCACATCAACTGCCTCGAGATGTTGGCAGTGATTCGAGCCCTTCATGCGTTCCAGGCACACCTGACAGGGCGCCACATCTTAGTCCAGTCGGACAGCATGACAGTGGTGTCATACATAAATCACCAGGGCGGTCTTTCGTCCAGCCGCTTATGCGCTCTGGCGAAGCGTCTTCTGGAATGGGCATCACCGAGGTTTCAGTCGCTCAGGGCGACTCACATACCCGGGAGAACAAACTTGGGAGCAGACATGCTATCTCGGAACAATGTCCCCTCTGACGAGTGGATGCTCCACCCCCAGACGGTTCTCATGATCTGGGAGTTCTTCGGAAAGGCAGAGGTAGACCTCTTCGCTTCAGAAGGCAACTCTCACTGCCCAATTTATTTCTCGAAGGAGGAAGATGCGCTGGCCCATGCCTGGCCCAGCACCCTCCTTTACGCTTTTCCCCCGATCGCTCTGATCCCACAGGTCATCAGACGAATCAGGGAAGACAAGCACAGAGTCCTCCTGGTGGCCCCGCTCTGGAGGAGCCAAGTTTGGTCCTCAGAGCTGTTCAAGCTTTCCACAAAAGCTCCGTGGCCGATCCCCCTGAGACGGGACCTCCTCTCTCAGGCGAACAGGACGATTTGGCATCACCAGCCAGAACTCTGGGCTCTGCACCTCTGGTCCCTCGACGGGAGCCTGCTGACCTCCCCCGGGACGTGCTGATTACCATTTCTCAGGCGAGAGCTCCGTCCACGAGACGCCTCTACGCCCAGAAATGGTCGGTGTGGCGAGGGGGGCGTGGTTCAGCGAGGTCTGCAACCGGAGAGAATAGCGGGAGACGCTTGGTAAGTGAGAGGGTTGGATACAAATCACGAACACCTGTTTCTCATTCCAGTGATTGGCGCGGAGACAGGTTAAAACGCCGTGAGAAGCAGGAGCGTGGGAGAGAGAGGGGAACTGTTGACTGAGTCGAGTCGAGGTTCGTGGAGTGAAGCCCTTGTGGATGGTGTAAACCAAACTTGGAGAGAAGCCCTTGTGGATAGCGTATGCCGAACCTGGAGTGAAGCCCTTTGTGGATTGTTTATTTTCGTTGTTGTGCGTTGCACAGTCCTTCTGTTGACATTCAATAAAGACTCAGTCAGCAGTTGTTTGTCGTCCCTGACCACTTCCTTCCCCACTACGAACTTAAATCTACTACAGTCGGCCTTTGTTGACTGGTGTTCTACACGCAACATAGACCCAGTGGAGTGTGACGTATCTCCGATACTGTCTTTTCTCCAGGAGCGTTTGAATCTGGGTCGCACACCTTCAACGCTCAAAGTTTACGTAGCAGCCATTGCAGCGTTTCACGCTCCTATTGCTGGCCAGTCAGTGGGACGAAACAACCTCGTGGTACGTTTCTTGAGAGGTTCTAGGCGATTAAATCCTCCTCGTCCTCTCACTGTTCCCACCTGGGACCTCTCTTTAGTCCTCAGAGCTCTTAAAGGGCCTCCCTTTGAGCCACTGCATTCAGCTGACCTCAGGCCCCTGACGCTCAAAACCGCTCTGCTACTTGCACTAGCATCGGTTAAGCGAGTTGGTGACTTGCAGGCCCTCTCCGTGAGCCCTGCATGCCTTGAGTTCGGGCCCAACGATTCCAAAGTCGTTTTGAAACCTAGGCATGGCTACGTCCCTAAGGTGCTCTCGACTCCATTCAGAGCACAGGTTATTTCCCTCTCAGCGCTTCCTCCCTCGTCGGACGAGCGAGAGCTGGAACTACTCTGCCCTGTCAGGGCATTAAGATCCTACGTTGATCGATCACAGCCTTTTCGGCAATCTGATCAACTCTTTATCTGCTTTGGTGGCCGCACCAAGGGGTCTTCGGTCTCAAAGCAACGTCTTTCGCGTTGGATAGTTGACGCTATTGCTCTTTGTTACTCCTCTATGGGCCTCGACTGCCCCATAGGAGTTAGAGCTCACTCTACTAGAGGAATGGCTTCCTCTTGGGCCTGGTCTAGTGGAGTTTCGATTAAAAACATCTGTGAGGCAGCCGGCTAGTCTTCGCCGTCCACTTTTGTCAGATTTTATCATTTGGACGTCCCGACCTTGCAAGCTCGGGTCCTCTCGGTATGATCCAGCGGCCTCTATTGAGCTCCGCTTCATGCCACTCTGGGAGTTAACTCCCTTTTTGTAGTGTAACGAAGGGTTCGACGGCTCCGGCCTTCTCGCTTGTCCTCTGGTTCCCTCGCGGTGCCCAAGACAAGTCCAGTCGTTCCCTGCCGTGGCACGGCGCGGTTGAATTCGTTCCCCATATGCAGTACGAGTGAAGTATCGAAAGGGAACGTACTCGGTTACTAACGTAACCTCGGTTCCCTGAGATACGGAACGAGTACTGCGTTACATGCCTTGCCACGAGGCTGCGGCTTCAGTGTTGTCGCTTCAGTCGAATGACCTGAAATCCTATGGCGAGACGCCCGCTTATATAGCCCTAAGCCCCGCCCATTTCGGCGGGAATATTCGTGCGCTCTGTCGCCATAGGTCGCGCAGCTATGCCGCGCCGTCATTGGTTCAACGACTTGTCTATGAGTGAACCAATGACGATGCAGTTACACTGCGTTATTGAAAAAGGCTTCAGTAACGGGGAAAAAGGAGACCTTTCCCCATACGCAGTACTCGTTCAGTATCTCAGGGAACCGAGGTTACGTTAGTAACCGAGTACGTTTTTTTAAATGAGGAGTTAGCTAATCTTGCAGCTCGTCAGTTATGTGGTGATGCGCTATGAAATTATTGTGGGTCAAATGAAAATATTAATTTAATTCTGAAAGTAGTCTAATAATAATCATCATCATCATTCAGATCATCGCAGAGGGGGCTTGAGATTGCCGGGCCTGGTATGTGCTATTTTCTGCGCGTTTCTGTATTTGCCTGTGTTGTGAACTTTTACAGCGTGTTTCTGTATTTGCTTGCATTGTGAGTATTTACAGCACATGTGTTGTCAAACTGATGAAGATGTTTTTTTATTTGCTGGTGTTTTTTTCTATTTGCATGTGTATTCTTCAGTTGCAGCGTGGAATTCAGGAATTCAGATATTCATTTCTCTTTGTGTTTCATAATGTGGGTCCTAAATAAAAATGTTTTTACATGATGCATGTAACAGGATGAGTACAGCAGTAAAAGTGTCATGCTAGAAAGGTCTGTCATTTCACTGGAAAATCAAGTTATGAAATTTTCATTAAAAATTATGAGATCAATTGCATGAATTTAGAAAATAGGGAATTTAGAAAATGAATTTTATTTCATGCCAACTTGAAAAAGAAAATAGGGTGAATTTTATTTCATGCCCACTTGAAAGAGAATATGCTGTACGTAGTGACACAATCACATCCAGTCTGGTAATATCTGGTGTTTAATGGCCAATTATGTGAAGTGTGATTGTGGACTAATGAGATTTCACTGTACATCACAGAAATAGAAACCAAGTGACCAGCTAAATGTCCCTGTTCTTGATGCTGTGGCTGTTAGAACAAACCTGACAGAGCTGTAGTCTTTGTACTGTTGTTTCTAGTACTGTTGGTGTTTGTATTTGGCTGCTGTATCAGACTCACTGTCTGCGCTCCCATTGGTTGTCATCACATATCATGCTGATGCTCATTTGCATGAAGTCCTGCTCAATTTTGTCATGTCTTTAACAGTCTGTGTCACTTATGTTGCTGGAAAACACCAACTGACACTGACTGTGAATGACTTTGGGTTGCTGCACGTTACTGTTGGCTCCTTCAGATTTACATGGAAAAGGCTTTTATCACATGTTGCCTGGTTAGAGGTTTTCACAATGACTGCAATAAAGCAGCCATAACTCCTTCATTTTCATCGAGATTTTGAAGTGACAGAGATCATTAGAGGTCACAAAGATTTATGCTAATGCACAGCAAAATCTCCAGAGTTAAATCAACTCTGCTCAGAGTACATATGGTCCCTCTCTAAATAGTGTTAAAATAACACTGAAGCATTGATAAAGTTAATGAGACAATTAAACAATTAATTAAGTGATGATTGTGCATTAGTGATGAACACCTGTAGCCTGGTAATACCAGACTCTGGTACTTCACTTTGCTTCGTAGACAGAGTCTGGAATGGCATAATAGAGAAGTGTTTTCTCTCTCGCCAGGGGGCGCTTGTCTGAAGTTTAAAATCATTGGTTACCCGTAAGTGTTACATAGCCCCATGTTTGTCTTCCCCTGTGACCTAGTTTCCCCATTCTGTTGATTAGTTCATTTGATCCACCTGTGTCTTGTTAATCATCCCATCACCTTGTTTAGCTCCCTTTGTTAGTCATCTGTATTTATACCCTGTGTTCCCATTCACTCCTTGTCCGTTCTCGTTGTTGTCAGATGCTAGTTTGGTGTACTCTGCCTTTGTTTATATTAAAGTCTTATATGTTTGTGGAAATCTGTTATCTGCCTCATCTCTACACCACCAGCCGTAACAGAAGAACGGACCAATACAGTTTTTGCGGCGATTTTCTTTTTGTTTGTTTTTTCCCCTTTCTCCGTCACCATGGACCCTGCTGTTGCCCTTTTGTGCCTGGAGCAGAGGGACCACTCCCTGGAATCACACACCCTGGATTTTTTGGAGTTGGCGTGCCTCACACACTATCCAGACCGCTCGCTCTGCGTGTTCTACATCTCCAGCCTTAGTGAGCGGTCCCGGGCACGCCTCCCAGGGAGCGGTCCTCAGAAGGACTTCGCCGCACTCGTGGAGTGGGTGCTGGTAAACAACAACTCTCCGTTTACCATCTGCCCCGCGGAGGATGACTTCGCCGCCAGCCCCACTCCACTGCCAGAAGCCAGTCAGTCACCATCGACGAACGTCACAACGGAGATGTTTCACGAGCCCACCGCAGACCGAGGAGGCCAGCCCACCGCGATGGATGAGCCAGGACCGAGGAAAGGATCGGACAGTACCATCGCCCCGGAGCCAACCTCACAGCAAGGTTCTGACCAGGTGCGTGAGCCGGTAACATCATCTGACGTCGTGGGAGTGCTTGTGGAGCTTGAGGGCTGGGAGGAAAGCTCCGCCCACAACACCACCACAATGGAAACTATGACTGACACTGGCAAATATGCTGAGGAACTGAAAGACATTTTTACAGTTGATTTAATTGATTTTTTCGGAGAGGTGACTTCCCATTCCCCTGATTCTCCTGTTTTTAATGATTCTCCTGAGCCTCCAGAGGACCAATCTCCAGTGTTCTCCAGATCTCCGTCTCCTGAGTTCCCTGTCTGCCCACCCAGCCTCCCTCTCCCGCCTCCTCCGTCACCCAGTCTCACAGCCAGTTCCTCAGCCCCACCATCATTTCTGCCCTTCAGCCACTTGACATCTCCCACATGCCAGGTGGGGATGTCAAGCATCTTCAGGCCCTCCACTCCATCCATTCAAGAAGATCCCCTGCCTCCACTTCCAGCCTCCACGCCCCCTGCTCCACCTCGGCCCGTCGACACTTCGGCGTCACCCTGGCTCCTCCCTCCCTCGGCTCCACCGGATACCATCGGCCATACGGCTTCTCCGGGCTCCCTCGTCTTTCCGGCTCCGCCTTGGTCAGTCGTCCACCTGCCTGCATCTACGGCTCCGTCTGGCTCCTCCTTCCCTCCAGCTCCGCCTACATCCTCGGTCCCACCGGCTCAGCCTCTGCCCTCTGGATGTCCGCCTCCTCCTCGGACGCTCGTCGCCATGGCTCCTCCTCGGTCTCCAGGACCATCGGCTGCGCGTGGGCTCGTCGGCTCTTCAGTTACACCTGGGTCTCCAGCTGCATCTCCGTTGGTCGTCCCCAGGGTGTCGTCTGCCCCCAAGCCGACTCCACCATGGCTCCTCCCACCTGCGACTCTACCCTGGGGCCTCGTCCTGGCTGGCTTCTGGGGTAACATCTGGCTCCTCCTGCTCCTGGCTTCCCCCTGGCTCCTCCCACCCTCCACTCCCCCTTGGACTGTCTTTGTTGTTTTCTATGGACTTTTTTCTTTTTTGTTTGTACTCCGCCCTCCTCCAGAACCCCCTCCCTCCCTCCTCTGGACTCTTACGGCGCGAGGACGCGCCTATTCGGGAGGGGGCGAACTGTTACAGAGCCCCATGTTTGTCTTCCCCTGTGACCTAGTTTCCCCGTTCTGTTGATTAGTTCATTTGATCCACCTGTGTCT
This sequence comes from Chanodichthys erythropterus, assembly GCF_024489055.1. NCBI lineage: Eukaryota > Metazoa > Chordata > Actinopteri > Cypriniformes > Xenocyprididae > Chanodichthys > Chanodichthys erythropterus. The sequence continues at coordinate 21,889,475 of NC_090227.1, forward strand.
TGTTAATCATCCCATCACCTTGTTTAGCTCCCTTTGTTAGTCATCTGTATTTATACCCTGTGTTCCCATTCACTCCTTGTCCGTTCTCGTTGTTGTCAGATGCTAGTTTGGTGTACTCTGCCTTTGTTTATATTAAAGTCTTATATGTTTGTGGAAATCTGTTATCTGCCTCATCTCTACACCACCAGCCGTAACAGTAAGCCAATCAGATACGTTTAGTTATGAGGTATGTTATGTGCCTGTACAGCCGCATCGAAGCACAGACATCATGCATCGAACTCAAATCTATGATTGAACTTCCACTGTAAACCTGTTGTAAACACATGATAAAACAAATGTTTATCAAACACTCTTCTTGTTCTGGCTTCAGTTTGAAAAAGAGTTGAATGTTCTCCATAACAGAGCGAATTGCATCCCGTGTCTCGTTTCCCATTTCCGCGGTCGTTTCGGTTTTCGATTTCTCTAACCTACAATGTAAAACTCGGCGCTTAGCATCTACGTCACGGCTCTCAGCCCGCCCTCTGTTCGTTGATTGGCCCGGCTGTTTCCAGACCGGTGGTAAACAGAAAGCTCTGACGCTGTCTCAGACTGAGTACAGAAGCGAAATGAAATTGAGCGGAAGTAGGAAGTCTGACGTAGTCAGGCTAGAACACCTGCTGTTAACAAGCAGAATCACTGAAGAAAAGAGAAACACAAGAACTACAACTGACTTCAGTCACAGCCTTATTAATTGCTTAATTATCTCATTAACTTTAACTCTGCTTCAGTTTTACTTTAACACTATTTAGAGAGGGAACATATGTACTCTGAGCAGAGTTGAACTGGGGATTTTACTGTTGAGTCACCAATCGACATAGGATCCATTTGCAAGCTTGAATGAAGTATACAGGGTCGTACAGGCGATGGTCAGAAACAGCAAACGAGCTACGGAGAACAGACAATATCGTGGTCAGAGACAGGCAGGAAGTCAGGGTATCAGGCAAGTATCACAGTCCAGGTAAACAGGCGGGGGTCAATAGGCAGGCAGCGGAGAATCAGTAAACGATAAACAGACAAGAATGGCAACAGGAAGGCAAACTGGGAAATAACGCTTAGTAATGACAGCCGGAGCAATGATCAAGACTTCGCGTCAGTCTGTGTGAACAGGCAGCTTAAATGGTAGTCCTAACCAGCTGCAGCTGGCGGATGATCAGAGTCCAAGGTATGGGGCTGATGGGAAATGTAGTGCGCGTCAGTGTAAGTGAGTGAGTGGATGCATGAGTCTCAGTATTCCGGAGATGGAGCCCTCTGCTGGCCCGCGGAGGGGATCACGTGGTTCGTCTCCGTGACAACTGTGTATAGTGTAGTTCTAGTTTTATTTTAGTCTTTTTATTTATATACAATTATAGTATTTATTTATATTTTGAATCTGCTTTTTTATTTTTTTCATTTTAATTTTAGTTTTAGTAATTTTGCTGTGCTTTTTTACTCTTTTATTGGTTTTTATTGGCTTGAATTTATTTTTTAGTACTTGTATTTGTTTCAGTTTCGGTCATTTTAGTACTTCAACTTTTTTCAGTTCGTTTCCAAGGGAACATTTTTAAATTTCATTTTCTGTATGGATGGAAGTTTAAGATTTTCATTAATTATTTTATTTTATTTCAGTTAATGAAAACAGGTTTTAGTCAACAATAACAACACTAAACACTAGCTCATTTATTTTGGTTTTGTCCAAAAATATGAGTATATACAAATACTCAAATACAGAAATGTGCTGCAAATAGCATAGACCACAATGAAAATGTTTCAAGGGGACACCAACAAGTGTTTTTTTTTGTTTTTGTTTATTTATTTTAACATCCTGATCATATGTGCTTTGTGAGTATTTGCAGCGCATTTCTGAATTTGCTTATGTTAGTATTTGCAGCACGTATTGTCAAACTGATGAAGATGTTTTCCTGATTTGCTGGTGCTTTTTTTATTTGCATGTGTTTTGAAAGTTATGAAATGTTCCTTATGCTGAAACTCATACTATCTAATGTGACATTAATTATTTGGAAAGCACTTCTTCCTTCTGCAAGAGAGCAGAAGTGTGATTTTGATTGTTTGGGACATGTCATCCACCCCACAGTCCGATCATGTCAACAGATTAATATATCTCTAACAGATCAGGCCTACAGCAGGCGTCTGCGCCATAGATACCTTCATCAGGCAGAGTATTTATTTATGAGCTGAGCTCTCATATAGAGGGGGGGTATCATAGGATAAAGAAGATTAAAAAGAAATAATACGAAAGAGGGGTGAAAGGGGCATCTGTTTTAAGGCGAGTGTCTGGTTTTAGAATTTCAAAGCTCTTTACATAAACTCTATGTGACTCCATACATTGACACACATCACAGATTCAATGCCTTTATACCTCTGGCTTAAACCTCTGATGGTTCAGTCAGTAATGAGAGTGTGGTTTAATGTGACATGTGCTGCATGCTTTGATGGAACTGCTGCATGTGATTGTGTTATGCATTTATGCAGAAAATTTCAGCTTCTTTACGGTAAAAGATCTGGAAAGAAAATCAGTTGTGGCTGTGACTCAGTCTGTGTTTGTTTGAGCATCTCAACCAGTGGACTGTTTGCCTCAGTTTACACTATCAGTCTTTAATTTTATTTGTTTATAAATGGTGCAAAAATTACACAGTTCTTTACTTGAAAAGAGTTTCCTGTTGGATGAAAGTTCTCACTGCTCATCTTCCTGTGACAGTGAAACTACATTTGATTGATTCTCTTGACAGCTGAGTCTGTGCAGCTGTCAAAGCAATTATCTGCCGTTTGGTTAAAGATGATGGTGGGATGGTTAGTTCAGGTTCTGGATGGGCTTGAATGTCAAAAGGGTAAAATATTGATCTTCACCATTTCATTAGTGATATATTTTGATGACGTTTTAGAGATTAATTTATTAATATGGTATCGGAAGCTACAGAGATAGCATGAACAAAAACATCATCATTCTCAGGAAACTTATGTTTATGGTACACTCTATAAAACAAAATCCGTAAAAATAGGGCACAATGTACTGTATTAATTTAACAGAATTGTCCTTATTTATTTTTTATTTTTTTTTACAGGTGTTTTACATGTATTTTGAATTTTGCACTTCAGTGCGGTGTGTTTAGCGTTAACGGAAACATGCATAAAATTACTTGATAATGTCCGGGAAATGAGCTGCCAGTACTTTTTTGTTATTTTACATAATTTTCTTTACAGTGTAATACTGTCTTTAAATGTCTCTGTGTGTGAATGAATATTTATAAAATTTGAAAATCTCCATTTTAGTTTCAAGAATTAACTCAGTTCCCCATATGTGTGGTCAAAAATATGAATTTGTTCAGTGGTCATTTAAACTATCACCAACAATAATAAATGTGTGGTTACAATCTTGCAGTATATTAATTTAGTTATTTATCAGTACTAACTCTAAGCTAAGCCTTAATGCAGTATGTTATTTCAACTCCACCTTATTCATTTTTATATTTTCAGTTCCCTTTCGATACTCTCACTCATACTGCGTATGGGGAAAAGCTCCTTTTTCCTCCTTGCTGAAGCCTTTTACAATAGCGCAGTGAAAACTGCACGTCTATTGGCTCAAAGGAATGAAACTCTTTGAGCCAATGATGGCGCGGTGTAGTCGCGCGAGCCAATGGCAAAATAGCGTGCCAACAAGCCCGCCAAAATGTGCGTGTCTTATGGCTATATAAGCCGGCATTTCGCCGATGGATTCAGTTCTCTCTCCTTCAGCGACGATCTACGCTTCGCTGGATCCGGCTGATCGTCTTTCGCCGCTGGAACGAGCTCTCTACGCCATGGAAGAGGCCCCGTAGAGGACAGCTGAATCCGCTGCCTGCTCCCGCCGGCGCTGCCGAAGACTGCCGCCCAGAGCGCTGCTCTTGCTGCCCGCCGTGAGCTTCCGGTTTCGCTTTCAGCGAGTGTCCTGCTGCCATCCCGCGAGCGTTTTCTAACTGCTGCAAGTCGGTCCAAACCTGTGCCGACCCAGCCTCAGAGCAAGCCTGCCCCTTCCGCATCACAGCCAGCGCCACCCAAGGAGCAGCGCCTGGATGTTCGGGCTGATGGCTTCCGCCTCCCCAGTACTGCAGCTCGGCCTCCTACAAATGCGGCCTCTGCAACATTGGCTGAAACTCAGGGTTCCACTACATGCTTGGCGGCATGGCCGCTTCCTTATCAGGGTCAATCAGGCCTGCGTTACAGCCCTGAGACCTTGGATGAACCCCAGCTGGTTCAAGCATGGAGTCCCCCTTCAGGCGGTAACGAGAAGGAAAGTGCTTTCAACGGACGCCTCCAACACGGGTTGGGATGCCGTTTTCGAGGGCAGACCAGCCTTCGGCTTGTGGACTCACGAACAGAGCCATCTGCACATCAACTGCCTCGAGATAATGGCAGTAGAGCATGCCCTGAACTCTTTTCAGGCGTTCCTGAAAGGACACCACATCCTAGTCCAGTCGGAAAACATGACTGTCGTGTCATATATAAACCACCAAGGAGGCCTTTCGTCCAGCCACCTTTGCGCCCTGACAAAGCACCTCCTCGAATGGGCAACGCCCAGGTTGCAGTCGCTCAGAGCGACACACATTCCTGGCAAGTCGAACCTTGGGGCAGACATGCTATCGCGGAGCAACGTCCCCTCAGACGAGTGGATGCTCCACCCTCAAACGGTACGAAAGATTTGGGAGATCTTCGGGAAGGCAGAGGTCGACCTCTTCGCCTCAGAAGACAACTCTCACTGCCCAACCTTCTCAAAACAGACGGATACCCTGGCCCAGACCTGGCCCAGGCTCCTCCTTTACGCTTTTCCCCCGATCGCAATGATCCCTTGCGTGATCAGACGAATCAGGGAGGACAAACACAGAGTCCTGCTGGTGACCCACTCTGGAGGACCCAAACCTGGTCCTCAGAGCTGTTCAGGCTCTCCACGAGAGACCCATGGCCTATCCCCCTGAGAAGAGACCTCCTCTCTCAGGCGAACGGGACAATCTGGCACCCCCAGCCCCAGCTGTGGGCTCTGCACCTATGGTCCCTCGATGGGAGCCGCTAAGCCTCCCCGGGAACATTTTAAATACCATTTCTCAGGCTAGAGCTCCGTCCACCAGGCGTCTCTAAGCCCAGAAATGGTCTGTCTTTGTTGACTGGTGCTCAATGTGCAGCGTCGACCCTGTGGAGAGTGACGTATCCCAGATACTGTCTTTCCTCCTAGAGCGGCTGGATAGCGGTCTCACCCCTTCCACGCTCAAAGTCTACGTTGCAGCCATTGGAGCGTTTCACACACCTATCGCTGGCCAGACGGTGGGCAGAAACGGCCTCATTGTCCGTTTCCTAAGAGGCGCTAGGCGGCTTAATCCCCCTAGACCACTTACCGTTCCCTCTTGTGACCTTTCCACTGTTGGATAGTCGACGCAATTGCTCTATGCTACTCCTCTATGGGCCTGGACTGCCCCATAAGAGTAAGAGCCCACTCCACTAGAGGCATGGCCTCATCCTGGCCGTGGTCTAGTGGCGTTTCTCTCAAGGACATCTGTGAGGCGGCCGGCTGGTCCTCGCCATCCACTTTTGTCAGGTTTTATAACTTGGACATCCCGACCTTACATGCTTAGGTCCTCTCAGTGTGAAAAAACGACTTCCCTGAGCACCGTCATCACACGCTCTCAGGGGCCTCCCGGCCCCTGTGTCCAGGGTTCGACGGCTTTCAGCCCTTCACATACCCTCTGGGCCTCTCGGCGCTCAAGTTATGTTTTGTCGTTCCCTGTTGCGGCACGGCATGATTGTATTCGTTCCCCATATGCAGTATGAGTGAGAGTATCGAAAGGGAATGTACTCGGTAACGTACGTAACCTCGGTTCCCTGAGATACGGAATTAAGTACTGCGTATTATGCCATGCCCCGACACTGCGGTTCAGTATCGTCGCTTCAGTCGAGCTAAAACTGAATCCAACGGTGAAACGCCGGCTTATATATCCATAAGCCACGCCTGTTTTGGCGGGCTTGTTGGCGCGCTATTTCGCCATTGGCTCGCGCGACTACGCAGTTTTCACTGCGCTATTGTAAAAGGCTTCAGCAAGGAGGAAAAAGGAGCTTTTCCCTATACGCAGTACTCGTTCCCGTATCTCAGGGAACCGAGGTTACGTATGTAACCGAGTACGTTTTCATTTTTATTTTTTTTATTATTTTTTTTTATTTTAGGTTTAGGTTTCATTTATTTTTATATCTACATCATCATCATCATCATCATCATCATCAGGCACCACAAGCATTCTATTGACCAGTTCTCTCCAATTCTTTCTGTCCTCTGTGGTTCTCATGGCTTGGCTAAGCTTCAGTTCAGTCCAAGCTTCAGTTCAGTCCACGTATTATAGTGGAACAAATTAAACATTCCAGTTTGTTGCCAAGGCAACATTTCTATTTTTCATTTAATTTCATCTAATATTTATATTTAAATTAATATAAATTCTGGTAAAAATTTTAAAAAGTTTTGGATCGTTCATTCTAATTGAAGCATTATTACTAATTGTGCACATTAAACCTTATTATAATCACATGCATACTGTTTGATATTTCTAAAAAAACTAAAAAAGTATGTAGAAGTAAATGAGCTAAGTCATAGAAACGCACACAAATGACACTGTTTTCTAAGAATGACCCAGCACAGCTCCTCTCAGCAGTATAGAGAGAGAGTTCAGTACAGCTAGCAGTATCTAGCTCTGAATCCTTCTAGGTTGGTCAGAATCACAGGCAATGTGATGTTTGGCCTGTCAGACAGCTGAAGTCACTGATCATTAGAGCACAGATCCACTCACCGACCCCATGCACGATTTATTCAAGAATACAGAGAGGCTCAGTTTATGAAATCTCCTACAACTGCTGGTTTCTTTGAGAAAATACATTCCCAGCTGGCCAAGCATACTATATAGATCCTGTTGGGTTTCTTCTGGATGTTTGTTTGTTTCTATGTGGTAATTACTGCCCATCAGGGGCCTGTGCCCATTTAAATGCTCACGTCAGCATTTCTGCAGACTGCTTAACAAGCCCCTGATAAATGGAAGCAAACCCTGTCAAAGTTGTTCAGATGTAAATGTCCCTGCCTGAGGCTTATACGGGTCATGGAATTTAGACTTAAAAAACAGCTTTGAATAAATACCATCAATTATAAATGATTGAAATGCTTGAAGGTGTTTGTCTGTGAACAGGAAATTTCCTTCCCTGGACAGCATCACTACTGACAGTGCAGATCAATCATTCTTCATGGTGAAGAGTGAGGTCAACAGAAGCAGCTGAAATGATGTTACAGTTAAGGCCTTAAATGGCATTAAAAAGCATTACATTATATTCCTACAGGCATTAATTTTTTAGATAGTTTTAAATAAAAATAATACTACTAGTTTATTTTGAATATAGCCTTCATAATTAATAACTTTGATTTGCTGTCACAAAATATGTACATTGGTGTGATACACATGCGGAACCAGTTTGGTAATTGTCTCCGGCCGGTGAAAAATTGCCGTAACGCCGTTTTGGAAATCGGTGGGCTGGGATCTGGAGACAGAAGGCTGCATCAGTGTTGCCAACCTAGTGACTTTTCAGACCCCTTTTGCAACTTTTTTCCAAGAAAGCGCATTGTGACGAATATAGCAACTTGTTAACCTGATCTAGCTTCTGAGATCCCCTGGTATTGTCGCACGAACGCGAGATCTTACTTTCCTACCGCAGGCGCACCTCTCTCTGTGTCTGCAGTTCAGTGGCAAGAGGAGCAGCGCATTCAGTTGAGGAATCTTGTTTGTAAACTATGTTTTGTTCTTGTTAATATTCAATAAAAAAAGCATTCAGTTGAGGATGTGCGCTCTGTCAGAGCGCAAATAAAATATAACCTGAGTGATTTTACGTGCACATATAGCCAAAATCACAACAAATGTCTTTATCTTATGTGTATTATGATTTTGTCAGACAACGTCTGAATTACAAATCAGGATTTAGCGCTGGTTTAACATGTCAGGGCTTGACACTAACACTTGTCAATTAGTCCGAGATAAGTGGATTTTTTTAAAGGGGCAAGTGAAAGAGAATTTTACTTGCCCGGCCGGACAAGGACCTTAAACGTCAATACCAAAAAAAAAAAAAAAAACAAAAAAAAACTACTACTTGGGAATCACCAAAACGTGCGAATGACTGATTGTATTACATTTAGTGTAAGTGGATAATAATAATAGGCTTTATAATGTACTGATGGTAACAAGGGTGCGCTGTTGAACACACAATAAGAAACTCAGTTAAACATACTGTGGTAAATCTTCAAAATGTGGAGTTTTTGTAACTTGATACAGGTAAGCAAAATCACACGAATAAGAATGCTGTTTTCCTAAATAGGCTATCATCACTATTAAAAATGTGACACTGATTTCATACAACAGTTCCATTAACAAGTAGTTAATATTAAGTCACTTACGTTTTAGAAGGAACATTAACTGTTTTTGTTCTATTTTAGCAGCGAAAATAGTTTTAAACAAAGATCACAGCAGAACCATAGCACAACACCCAGCCTTGTTTTCATTAAAGAATGATTCAGCGTTTTGAACGAATCGGTTGAGTCAAAGATTCAATGACCCATTCATAAACAACTGCCTCATTCTTGAATGAATCAGCCATTGGAATGAATCGTTTGAATGAATGACTCAGCAGCTCAATGACTTATTAAGACGGTTACTGGACGCCACCTACTGGTCTTTTAGTTTAATTTTTAAAAGTAGAATTTTCCCCAAACATTTCTAACAATCCCATAACATTATTTAATGCAGTTTTTTTATTGTTAATTATTTAATTTGATTGGTAACAGCCTTTAGTGTCTTATTCTAATTTAATTTATTTAAAAATGCGCCACCATGATCCCCTGATCTGCCTGTGCTGCCATGGCCCCTGTACTGCTATTGTTTCCCTGGAGGTATCCTAGCCTGATGATTCCACTCATTCTCCACGACCCTGGTCCGCCTGCTCCACGACCCAGGACCACCATTGCCATGCCATGGGCCAGGTCCTGTCCCCCTTCACGTGCCTGGCCCGCCATCCCTCCGCCACGACCTCCTCTGCTCCACCACCCTTCTGTACTTTTTAAAGTAAATTTGTTTTTTATGTGTTTTTTATTTGTTTTCTATGTTAATAAAACTGCACTTGGGTTCAATTAATACTCGCCTTCAGTGGATTATGTTACAGTAAACCTTTTGTTCATCATCGAAACACAAATGAAGATATTTTAATGAAATTTGAGAGATTTCTGTCCCTCAATTGACAGCTACGCAACTACCACTTTGACTTCAAAAAGTTCATAAAGATTAATCCATATGAACTGAGCGATTTAGTCAAAATTTTTTGAAGAGACGTGATCGCTTTATATGATATATACATATTTAATTTAAGCTTTTATTTGTATAAGCAATTTTAAGCATGCATTGAGTGTTATGCAGCACGTTTGAGCTTCCAGAACAACCAATGAGGTTTGTTCTCGGGTGTCAAGCAAGTACAGCTGAGCTACTGTTTATGTTCATTGATCAATGTTTATATGTGAATAAAACCCTAAATTAAATATGTAGTTAATTTATGTATTAAATATGTATATATCATATTCTACAATTTTTGGGTGGACTAACCCTTTAAGTTTTTCATCTAATATTTTATATTTTATTTTATTCCAGCTTTATTTAATATATATGTTGTTTTGTAATAGTTTTAACAATAATAAGCCTGGGAAGCTACAGGAATTGGAATATAATGCACAAGTCATAAGGACTTAAACTAAGCTAAATAAAATAAAATTTTAAAGTACAGTATTTACAGTACAGTATTACAAATTTATTGTCATATGCAGTGAGAAATGGTTACATCATACAAAGAAAAGCTTACTTTTCTGTCCTCACCTTACTACCTTTAAAAAAAGATGCATCAATTGAAGCTTGACAGCTTCAGGTCATTGTATTTTTATTTATTTATTATTATTTTTTTGTGAAAGTAATCCCAGGAACACTGTGCAGAAATTGTACGTGTAAACAACATCAAATGACCATTATGGGAGGATTATATAGGAATACAAGAGGATTCTGTCCAGTAAAGGCGAAATTTCCATCTGTTAATAGAATTCAGAAACCTCCAATAGTATTTGATCCTAAACCTCCAGTTAGTTCTCTCTAAACTGCTGCTCAGGTATAAACCACAGTGCACTGATACTGAATCTCCTGAGTGCTTAGTGTGTGAGCGTGCATGCATGACTACCTATGTGTGTAAAGTTGGATGGTAAAATGAAGTCTTAGTCTTTAATTCTCAGCTCAGACTGGAAATGTAATAAAAGGCCTGTCAGTTGGGTGTCCTGCAGTTGTGCAGCCGTCAGGAATGAAAGCAGTGGTGGCGGAGAGAAGAGAGATTAGAGGATCAATGCTTTCAAATGAAAGGATAAATGGCGCTGCCGGTTTAGCAGACTCTTGTGTCCTGATCTCATGCAGGAAATACAGCTGAGAGATGCCGACAAAGAAATACACATGTGAAAAGCTTGAATCGATTAGCTCACATCTTTTATTTTGCTTTCAGCCATCAAAAGGAGTTAAAATGATCCTTTACAAAAATGCAACCGCCAAACCCAGACTCGTTCATCTGATTGCCAGACAGAGACGCGTGATTCGTCACTCCAGAGAGCACGTCTCCACTGCTTTAGAGTCCAGTGGCGACGTGCTTTACACCACTGCATCCGACACTTTGCATTGCACTTGATGATGTAAGTCTTGGATGCAGCTGCTTGGCCATGGAAAAACATTCCATGAAGCTCTATGCACTGTTCTTGAGCTAATCTGAGGGCCACATGAAGTTTGGGGGTTTGTAGCTATTGACTCTGCAGAAAGTTGGCGACTTCTGCGCACTGATATTGCTGAGTTAGATGCGTTCCTGGGTCAACATATTTTGTTGATCCTGAAACAACATTCTAGTCTGAAAATTTAGTCTTAACCCGATTCCTTCCCCTAAACTTAACCCTACCCATAAGTTATCCCAAAAATCAGAGGGAAATTATAAATGAATAACACTGATGTAGAAGCACCAATTCATGATTTTAAGCTTCAACTTGACATAATCTATAAACTTGTCCCGCAAATCTGATTGGTTGATTTGAATGTTGTTCCAGGATCAACAAAAATGTTGACCCTAGGAACAGGCCCGGTACTAGGCTTGCTGGACTGGGGGGGCAATCACAAATTTTCTAGGCTAATATTCATAGCTAACTTATTGTAACTGTTTTTTTGATTCATCAAGAATCGTCTTGTGGCTAACAAATTATAGGCTATAGCCTAATTTGTACTGGCTATTGCTTAGTAGGCTATGTGAATTATTTATGGACGTCACATAATGTACAAATTATTCATTGTTAACGAAATTACTGAAGAAAATGTTCGCTGACAGCTATCTCAGCATGCAGAAAATATGTTCGGCTGATGCAGATGTGATCCTCATCGTGATATTTTTTAGGCTACTTGCTTGAAGATTAGGTGTACACTGACATGTTTTCTGATTAATGTTCGTTACTTCCCAATTCGCATGTTTTTGGATTTTAAGTCCATTTTTGTGAGATTAAATATCATTATAAGCATAATATTCACTTTTTTTCTGTGAATAAAGTGGCCGATCCTTATTCAATAGATGAGACGTTTTTATTGTTTATGTTGGTCTATTCATTTTTATTGTTGGCTGCACTTTTGGGGGGGCACAAGGAAATTCTGGTGTGGCAATTCAGTGAAAAACTTTGTTTGACAACACTTCGAACGTCAACAGGAAGTTACTCCGACCAGGGGCCCGTTCTTCGTACGTCGCTAACTCAGTTAGCTGGATTTGATTGTTGACGATTTTGCATGATCTTGGATCGTTTGGTTCTTCGAAGCTCATCCTAGACTTGCTGTCATAGCAACAGGTCCGTAAGCTCAAACCTGCTCGGGAGCAGGCTTATTTCATGTAAACAGGATTAGATTGCATCTTTTTAAGCGGAGGTGATGTTTAAAGTCTGTCCCAGCCTCTGCTACTTTCCCACAAGAGTACCCTAATGTAAACCAGGGACAATAATAATGATTTAAAAATAAATTTGCAAATAACACTATAATGCCGTGTAGTGTCATAATATAGACACCAACAGTTTTACTCTGTGAGAGATTCATTCGTGAGGGAATAATTACGTAATATTTTTTATTGGAGTTTTACACACATGATGTACAGATGTCTATGCCATACATGCATTTGTGCATTTGAACCGCGACATATATTATGGGAGTGGCTTGATGAAGGGCAGGAGATGCAGATAACTTGATCTTGACCCTTAAGAAACTTTAATTAATGCTGTCAAATATGCTTCAAAGGTAAATTAGTTGCTAATTACAACATTGAAATAAAAAATTGAATGTACAAATAATAAAAATTGTGAATATAGCCTAAATAATTGGGTAATCATGTAAAAAAAAAAAAAATAGTGCACATTTAATTTATCTAACATTTATGTCGTTCTTCTGTTATTTATTCGCTTGGCTGTTTCCTTATAAATGTCTAGAAATTCGAAAGTTTTTCATTCTATGATGTCATTACGTTGCCGTCTTGACTCCAGCCAATCGCTGCATTGCTGATCAATGTTTCTACTATCGATACATATCCCCTTTTAAGACAAAACATGAACGCGCAATTATCTCAGATAACTTAATACAGCGATACTAATCAAACACAACAGGTGTGTTTGAAGAACCCAATTAGCTGGATCATGATTAGCACGATGATATCATCTTGGATGTGTCATTTGATCTCAGATGTAATAAGCGACGTACGAAGAACGGGCCCCTGGTTCACTTAGAGCACCTTTAACTAACAGGTTAAGTAAAATTTATAGGCTAATATAGTGCAAATATTTAGCGAAACAATTCATTTCTCTAGCGAACTAACAAGCTGTTGACACTGAATGGCTTTTCTGAGGTAAATATAATACTACATGACATTGTTTACAAACTGTTTTACTGACATTTTTCCGCAATTGAAATACGGATTAAGCGATTAAACGAGATAAACGTTTCAGTAAGTTGTACTGTATCTTTCAACATACCTTCATGTAGTGAAGAGGAAGTGATGATCGTGTTCACTCGCGCTCCGTGCTGCCGTTTGAAATGAGGCAAATTGTCACGCCATATCAAAAAACGTCAAAACACATTGTTTGAATTTCCTGATAAAATGGACAGAATTTGAAAGATGGCACTTTGTTTCTTATAGAAAAAAACAAAACACAGAGCTTATTGCGATTATTGGTGGTTAATGCTGGTTAAAATAGACCCCTTAATCAGCAATACAGCCTGCAGACTGGACGGAGACAATCATAAATAATACTCGTGTTTGCAGTGCACACTTCATATCAGGTAAAGTAATCAATGCATATGTAATGGTGTGTTGGTTTTATCTAGTACAAATCAGCAAGTTTCTGTTTTATAGGTGAAAAGTCGCCAACTTTCAGCGCACTAGCTAGCTTTAATGTTAAACATACAGCGATAGATGTGTGTGCCATCCTGTGAATGGTCTCTTAAAATAATCCACATTTCTAGCCATAATCATAGTTAGCCCAGCGTTAGGTTACATTATACAATAAGCCTTGACAAAATTCCCCATAATTCATATGTTGTCTAGGAAATATCCAAAACTTAAGTTAATTTACAAAAATAGCTGTCACGGTCCCGCAGTGTCAGTGACTGTACATATTCGGACAGTTCTGAACCTTCTTCTGCATCTGTGTTCAATAAATCCCTCCTAAAACATGCTAGCTTACGCTTGTCAACATTGAGTCCAGCGTCTCTTTTTGCCTCCAGCTAAGCCCCGCCCACCAGGAAACATTGCAATGTTTACAAACTTTTAAGGGGTCTATAGGTTAGGCTAAAAAGCATTACTGTATGGCTTTCTGACGAGGGTCAATAATATAACTTTGCAACATGCACTCGTCTCACTGAACGTCACGTCTGCGTCTGCCGAACGTGACGTCTGCGTCTATGAGGTGTCGTTTTATTATAAGGTGTCGTTTTGCTATTTACGATGCTAATTAAGCAATCAGTCATGTCGATTGTCGCGTACCTTGCCGTGAGCAGAAGCCGTGACCAATGACGTGTGATAAGAAGCGTGACACTTTCGTCGCCCCCCTTCTCGCCTGAGAAACCGTGTGAGAAGCTACGTGACGTCTGCGCCGTGACGTCTGAAGTAAGTTTTGCCAGTTGTTATTTTGTAAATTATCTTAAGTTCTGTAAATTAGTGTTTTTGCTTTGTTTTGAGCAAAAAGAAAACACATTTAACGCACCTCAAAATCACGGAATATTTCTTCATTCCTAATTTTGTTGAAATATGTTGACGAAAACATGACCTAACGTACACTTTTAGCCAATCAACTGACATTAAAAGATGTGCTATTAACTTGAAAATGCCTGGGCTTAATGTCCTAAAATGACAACCAGAGACAACTAATCAACACATTTCTCCTGTCATAAACACTACTGCTAAGATAATGACAGCATTATCCAAGTAAAACATATTGTTACAGAGTTTTGTCCCCCATAGAAATCCTTTATAAAACAAAACAAAAAATGCATGATGCATTAAAAGACCAAATTCGAAATTAAAAGATTAATTCAGAGTGCAAGCTATGGCCTATTATCAAACACTTTAATCATGTATTTTAATAGAAATTATGATATTGTAAGCTATAGCCCATATACCGGAAAAAAGAAATGCTTGAAATGTATTTGGCTTCGATGAGTCTGAGACTCCCGGCCTGAGATTGTGTCCCAGACGGCAATAAATAGTTCGTGAATTTGTAAATATTCATAGCTTAAACAGCTGGAAAATTGACTGTACTGCAGTTGTGGATGTTTTTCCCAGGCAGGGTTATTATAGTTAACTAATAAACCTGAATATAAGAAAAAAAAAATATTAGTTAAAAAAAACTTAAACTAAACGAAAATAATGTTGCCTTGTCGATGCCATTTCGTTTCCTCCCCTGACTTTCAACCGACGAGATCATTATATTTTCATTAACCGACAAGGTAAAATAAAATAAGAATTAAACGAAATTACAATGGATACGTGTCTGTGACCCATTAATAAAATCCCAGGGGTTTAATTAGTTTTAGCCTACATGAACAAATAGCAGAACAAACAACAGAACATGAGGATTCATCATCATCATCGGGCAGCAGCGCTTCTGAATGGAGAAATCCTATAAAAGGAATAAATGACCTATGCGCGAAATTTTTCACCTAAATAATAAACATATTAACAAAATGAAAGGAACAAACTGCGACAAGTAGTTATATGAGTTTCGGTTCATTTTTGATAAGTCCACAGAAAGGAAATTCTTTTTGCTTTCTTTATTTTACAGGCATTTTTGTTCTTGTGAAATAATAGGCCTATTTAACCCTTCACAGATTCGAAATGTTACATAAATGTGGCCATAAATGTCTGAGTATTTTAATTTTTTCCCGCTTTTATAAGAAAATGTAAGTGATCGCGTCGGCGCCTCACACACACCATTATTTTTTTTTTTTTTATGACTGAGCACTGTTCTTAATTCACTTACCCAGCAACATCACCTAAAATATAACTAAAATTCAATTTATTGCATTAGACAAATTGAATGCAAGCACATGAGAACAAATAAATAAGTCTAGGCCTACTAATAATGCAACACATCTCAAACGAGCGTGTATAACCATGCAATATATTTGTTTATTTCGTTGTGCTAACCTTAATATTTTTTATGCCATTGCAGCACTTTTACATTATTTTTCTAAGTAAACATGCGCTTAAAAAACAAAAACAAAAAACAAAAACAAAAACATGTTTGACCGTTGAGCTCGTCTCTGCTGTTTTGTTTAGCCGCTTCAAGCCAAGCGCGCACTTGCAGTGTTACCATGGCCACTTATGCATTTTTGGGCTTGTTATTTTATTATTATTATTATTATTATTATTATTATTAGCCTATTATTATTATTATTTTCCATATTAAGAGGGGAAAGCTTTAGTTCAGCTGGAATGGCCGGTGTGTCCTTTTAAACGGAGAAAAGTCAGCAAATACGGTGCTTGCGCAACAGAGGTGGCCGGAAAAATGGCCAAGCTTCATTCAGACAGACAGATTTATAATGCTTCCTACATTTATGAACATTTACACCTTAATTAAAGCTTTTGACAAAATAAGAATAAAGCTAAAATATTATTATCAATGTTATCCACACATACATTATCCAGACGCTAGTCCACACGTACGTTATCCAGGCGTTTATCCACACGTACGTTATCCAGGTGTTTATCCACACGTACGTTAGACGTTTATCCACACGTACGTTATCCAGACGCTTATCCACACGTACGTTATCCAGACGCAAAGTAAAAAAATTACTTTCTCAACTACGTCGCCGCCATCGCCGCCACGCACTTTGAGCGCAGCTTCAATGCGTGACCGTGACGTCTAACGTCTCATATCTGACGTCTGACGCCTGAATACTATGGGATTTTGGCCAGATGGCTGGCATGCGTATACACGTTAGTTCTCCTAATCATCTCATTTTGTTGAAGTCATATGAGGGGTGACTTCAACAAAATGTGATGATTGCTAAGCAAACTGAGAGGAGAACTAACGTGTATACGCACGCCAGCCGTCTGGCCAAAATCCCATAGTATTCAGGCGTCAGACGTCAGATATGAGACGTTAGACGTCACGGTCACGTGTTAGAGCTGCGCTCAAAGTGCGCGGCGGCGATGGCGGCGACGTAGTTGAGAAAGTATATTTTTTACTTTGCGTCTGGATAACGTACGTGTGGATAAACGTCTGGATAACGTACGTGTGGATAAACGTCTGGATAACGTAGGCCTACGTGTGGATAAACGTCTGGATAACGTACGTGTGGACTAGCGTCTGGATAATGTATGTGTGGATAACATTGATGATAATATTTTAGCTTTATTCTTATTTTGTCCAAAGGAAGCTTTAATTAAGGTGTAAATGTTCATAAATGTAGGAAGCATTATAAATCTGTCTCTCTGAATGAAGCTTGGTCATTCCTCCGGCCACCTCTGTTGCGCAAGCACCGCGTTTGTTGACTTTTCTCCGTTTAAAGGACACACCGCTATTCCAGCTGAACTAAGGCTTTCACCTCTTAATATGGAAAATAATAATAATAATAATAATAATAATAATAGGCTAATAATAATAATAATAATAATAATAACAAGCCCAAAAATGCATATAAGTGGCCATGGTAACACTGCAAGTGCGCGCTTGGCTTGAAGCAGCTAAACAAATAAAACAGCAGAGACGAACTCAACGGTCAAACAGGTTTTTGTTTTTTTGTTTTTTAAGCGCATGTTTACGTAGAAAAATAATGTAAAAGTGCTGCAATGGCATAAAAAACATTAAGGTTAGCACAACAAAATAAACAAATATATTTCATGGTTATACACGCTCGTTTGAGATGTGTTGCATTATTAGTAGGCCTAGACTTATTTATTTGTTCATGTGCTTGCATTCGATTTGTCTAATGCAATAAATTGAATTATTATATTTAAGCTTTAGTTATATTTTAGGTGATGTTGCTGGGTAAGTGAATTAAGAACAGTGCTCAGTCATAAAAAAATAAATAATGTTGTGTGTGCGTGAGGCGCCGACGCGATCACTTACATTTTCTTATAAAAGCGGGAAAAAAATAAAATACTCAGACATTTATGGTCACATTTATGTAACATTTCGAATCTGTGAAGGGTTAAATAGGCCTATTATTTCACAAGGAAAAAAAAAAAATGCCTGTAAAATAAAGAAAGCAAAAAGAATTTCCTTTCTGTGGACTTCTCAAAAATGAACCGAAACTCAAATGACTGACTTGTCGCAGTTTGTTCCTTTCATTTTGTTAATATGTTTATTATTTAGGTTAAATAAACTTCGCGCAGAGGTTATTTATTCCTTTTATAGGATTTCTCCATTCAGAAGCGCTGCTGCCCGATGATGATGATGAATCCTCATGTTCTGTTGTTTGTTCTGCTATTTGTTCATGTAGGCTATAACTAATTAAACCCCTGGGATTTTATTAATGGGTCACAGACACGTATTCATTGTAATTTCGTTTAATTCTAATTTTACCTTGTCGGTTAATGAAAAGATAATGATCTTGTCGGTTGAAAGTCAGGGGAGGAAATGACAAAGGCAACATTTAGTGTTCGTTTAGTTTAAGTTTTTTTTTTAACTAATATTTTTTTTTTTCTTATATTCAGGTTTATTTCGATTAGCATAAATGTTTAATAGCTAGTTTTATTTTTTCTTAGTTAACTATAATAACCCTGCCTGGGAAAAACATCCACAACTGCAGTACAGTCAATTTTCCAGCTGTTTAAGCCATGAATATTTACAAATTCACGAACTATTTATTGCCGTCTGGGACACAATCTCAGGCCGGGAGTCTCAGACTCATCGAAGCCAAATACAGTTATTGATGCTCGGGAAGCTAAGCAATTTCTTAACGATCAGCATTTCATCTGAAAGAGGTTCGCCTGAAAATGTTGTCCAATAGAGGGAGCCACAGGATAAGGAATATTTTAAGCTTATTTTCCTTATTTTTAAGCTTATCTGTTTCCATACTTATACTTTTGAACTATAACCATTACATTTCTTTAACCATGTTCTGACAATATAGTTTTACTGTACATTGACATATGAGAAATGCTTATCCCAAGAATAATTATTTTTATATGCTGTCTTAACTAATAGCCTATGACAGTTTGTTCTGCATGTGCATTTCTTTTTTCCGGTATATAGCTTACAATATTATAATTTCTATTAAAATACATGATTAAAGTGTTTGATAATAGGCCATAGCTTGCACTCTGAATTAATCTTTTAATTTCGAATTTGGTCTTTTAATTTAACTGTCTTTAATGCATCATGCATTTTTTTTTTTTTTGTTTGTTTGATTTGTTTTGTTTTATAAAGGATTTCTATGGGGGACAAAACTCTGTAACAATATGTTTTACTTGGATAATGCTGTCATTATCTTAGCAGTAGTGTTTATGACAGGAGAAATGTGTTGATTAGTTGTCTCTGGTTGTCATTTTAGGACATTAAGCCCAGGCATTTTCAAGTTAAGCAATAGCACATCTTTTAATGTCAGTTGATTGGCTAATAGTGTACGGTCATGTTTTCGTCAACATATTTAAACAAAATTAGGAATGGAGAAATATTCAGCGATTTTGAGGTGCGTTAAATGTGTTTTCTTTTTGCTCAAAACAAAGCAAAAACACTCATTTACAGAACTTCAGACAATTTACAAAATAACAACTGGCAAAACTTACTTCAGACGTCACGGCGCAGACGTCACGTAGCTTCTCACGTAGCTTCTCACACGGTTTCTCAGGCGAGAAGAGGGGCGACGAAAGTGTCACGCTTCTTATCACACGTCATTGGTCACGGCTTCTGCTCACGGCAAGGTACGCGACAATCGACACGACTGATTGCTTAGTTAGCATCGTAAATAGAGAAACGACACCTCATACTTCTGGATTGTAGCGTGGATCGCCTGTGACTGACTGTATTCGTCGTCTAACTGCATGAACCAAACCGTGACGTGCGCACTGTGATGGTTCGGGACGAATACATGTACCGTTACACCACTTTATATATATATATATATATATAATATATATATATATAATATATATATATATATTATATATATATATATTATATATATATATATATATATATATATATATATATATATATATATATATATATAATATTTCAGGTGCATCTCAATAAATTAGAATGTCATGGAAAAGTTCATTTATTTCAATGCACACAGACTGAAGTACTTTAAGTCTTTGGTTCTTTTAATTGTGATGATGTTGGCTCACATTTAACAAAAACCCACCAATTCACTATCTCAATAAATTAGAATACTTCACAAGATCAATAAAAAATATACAGTACAGTCCAAAAGTTTGGAACCACTAAGATTTTTAATGTTTTTAAAAGAAGTTTCGTCTGCTCACCAAGGCTACATTTATTTAATTAAAAATACAGTAAAAACAGTGATATTGTGAAATATTATTACAATTTAAAATAACTGTGTACTATTTAAATATATTGGACAGAGTAATTTATTCCTGTGATGCAAAGCTGAATTTTCAGCATTGTTACTCCAGTCTTCAGTGTCACATGATCCTTCAGAAATCATTCTAATATGCTGATCTGCTGCTCAATAAACATTTATGATTATTTTCAATGTTGAAAACAGTTGTGTACTTTTTTTTTTCAGGATTCCTTGATGAATAGAAAGTTCAAAATACAAAGCTTCTGTAGCATTATACACTACCGTTCAAAAGTTTGGGGTCAATAAGAATTTTTATTTTTATTTTTTTGAAAAGAAATTAAAGAAATGTATACTTTTATTCAGCAAGGATGCATTAAATCAATCAATGGCAGTAAAGACATTTATAATGTTACAAAAGATTAGATTTCAGATAAACACTGTTCTTTTGAACTTTCTATTCATCAAATAATCCTGAAAAAAATATTGTACACAAATATTTTGTACAATTGTACACATTAAATGTTTCTTGAGCAGCAGATCAGCATATTAGAATGATTTCTGAAGGATCATGTGACACTGAAGACTGGAGTAATGATGCTGAAAATTCAGCTTTGCATCACAGGAATAAATTACTTTGTGAAATATATCCAAATACAAAACAGTTATTTTAAATTGTAATAATATTTCACAATATTACTGTTTTTACTGTATTTTTAATTAAATAAATGTAGCCTTGGTGAGCAGACGAAACTTCTTTTAAAAACATTAAAAATCTTGGACTCAAACGTTTGGACTGTACTGCATATTTTAAACAGAAATGTCAGGCTTCTGAAAATTATGTTCATTTCTAAGCACTCAATACTTGGTTGGGCCTCCTTTTGCATGAATTACTGCATCAATGCAGCGTGGCATGGAGGCAATCAGCCTGTGGCACTGCTCAGGTGAAATGGAAGCCCAGGTTGCTTTGATAGGGGCCTTCAGGTCATCTGCATTGTTGGGTCTGGTGCCTCTCATCTTCCTCTTGACAATACCCCATAGATTCTCTATGGGGTTCAGGTCAGGCAGGTTTGCTGGCCAATCAAGCATAGTAACACCATGGTCATTGAACCAGCTTTTGGTACCTTTGGCAGTGTGGGCAGGTGCCAAATCCTGCTGGAAAATGAAATCAGCATCTCCATAAAGCTTGTCAGCAGAAGGAAGCATGAAGTGCTCTAAAATTTTCTGGTAGATTGCTGCGTTGACTGTGGACTTCAGAAAACACAGTGGAACAACACCAGCAGATGACATGGCAGCCCAAATCATCACTGTCTGGAAACTTCACACTGGACTTCGAGCAACATAGTTTCTGTGCCTCTCCACTCTTCCTCCAGACTCTGGGACACTGATTTCCAAATGAAATGCAAAATTTTCTTTCATCTGAAAAGAGGACTTTGGACCACTGAGCAACAGTCCAGTTCTTTTTCTCCTTAGCCGAGGTAAGACGCTTCTGACGTTGTCTTTGGTTCAGAAGTGGCTTGGTACATGGAATGTGACAGTTGTAGCCCATTTCCTGAAGACGTCTATGTGCAGCGGCTTTTGATGCACTGACTCCAGCTTCAGTCCACTCCTTTTGAAGCTCTCCTAAGTTTTTAATTTCCTACCACACTTTTTCCTTTCAGTCAAGTTTCCATGAATATACTTTGGCACAGCACTCTTTCAGCAATGACCCTCTGTGGCTTACCCTCATTGTAGAGGGTCTTGATGATCGTCTTCTGGACAACTGTCAAGTCAGCAGACTTCCCCATGACTGCTATTGTGATTACTGACCTAAACCTCGTATTTGTACACTTAGAATGGTAATGTAATAGAACTTGAAATTAAATATTCTAATAATTTGAGATACTGATTTTTTGATTTTGATGAGCAGCAAGCTGTAATCATCAAAATGAATACCAAAAAGTTTGGAAATATTTTACTTTGTCTAATAACTCTAGAATATATTTAAGTTTTAATTTTTGAATTAAATTACAGAAAAGAAAAAAACTTTTTCATGATATTCTAATTTATTGAGATGTACATATAATTCAGACAGCTGTCTAGTTTTGTTACCTATTTTGTTAAATTCAGACACAACATTGGCCCAAGTGTTGGGGACATTTAGTATTCAAAAGCATATAAATGTAAATACATATGTTAGTAAAGATTAATTAAAATATATATATATGAGAAGAACTATATTATTTTCATAGTTATGTCTGTGAAATAATCTATGCATGTTATTTTAGAATGAAAAGAACAGTTTAAAAGTATAGCCACTATCAAGGAAATAACTAAAAGAATAGCAAGTGTAGTAAATGGTCAAACTACAAACAAGTGCGCTACAAACCAGTATGTTTATAATCATGATAATACATTAAAATAATATGATAACAAATACAAGTGTGCAATATCAGATAGCATAATGGGCTGTTTTTGTTCAGCAAAAATAACTGTAAGTGGGTGACACTGGAAGCCTTGCACATTTACAGTTACAAATGGCTGTGCCACTCTTACATTTAAAATAAGAGTTGATTGGTGGACATCTATGATACCACATACTTGATAACTGAGCAGCTACGAACAACCTGAGACAGTCAGAAATATCATATGAAGCTAAAAAATGGGCATGACAGTATACAGCTAATGTCAGTGGTGAACATAGCAGGAGATGAATGACTCTTGACTTTTGTGTTTGTATGAGAAGCCCTTAAATCTGGCATGGGTGAATGTTGTCTGTGTACTCTAATAGGTGGTCAGTGATCCCAGAAACTCATTTACACAGAAGGTCATTCAGAGTCAACACAATCAGAGGTCCCTGGCTAAAAATTTTGATTTTGACAATTTTATTTCTGGTATAAGAAATACATAAATGTAGAAGAAAGCCAAAATATTACATTATATGATGTTGAAGATGTATATTTACTGACAATTTAACAATCTTTGTTGCATTATATGCTGATGGAGACCGTTCAAAAATGGGCAAAAACTTGTGTTTTTGCCCAAAATTTGCATGCCTGTAACTCAAGAAGAATTAAAGATAACTTCATATCCTTGTATATTCTGGTTATTTTACTTATCTCTTTCACTTTGAGCTGGATGGGACACATAACCTGATATTGCTGAGTTCAACATGTTCCTGGGTCAAAATTTTTGTTGATGCTGGAACAACATTCAAATCAACCAATCAGATTTGAGGGACAAGTTTACAAATTATGTCAAGTTTAGACTTAAAATCATGAATTGGTGCTTCTACATCAGTGTTATTCATCTATCATTTCCCTCTGATTTTTGGGATAACTTTTGGGTAGGGTTAGGTTTAGGGGTGGAATAGGGTTAAGATTAAATTTTCAGACTAGAATGTTGTTCCAGGATCAACAAAATATGTTGACCCAGGAACGCATCTAACTCAGCAATATCAGGACGTGCGGACGGGACCATTGGGGACTGGTGATTAAGGTAAGCCTCCTCTTCTAAATCATAAAAGTAGTTTGCAGAGGCCAGCTGCAGCTCACCCTCAATCCGTTGTACCGGAGCGTCCAACACAAATACTCCAGCAATGGTCTTTATACCGAGGTATTATATCACGGTATGATAATACCTTGGTATAAAGTCCACGGTACAATATTTATTACATTTAAACATTTAAAAAAAGTGACAAATGAAGACTTGGAAAAAAGTGCCATAAGTGTTGATTAAACAATGATTGATCATTACAATGATGTACAAATTAACCATGTCATATCCTGTCCTCTTTTCTTTATCCAAATCATAAGTGTTGCTTAGAGATGAGGTATAGTATGAGATTCTTTAAAACTCCCTTTTATAAAATAAAATAATTGCACCAGCTGGACCTTTCTAACATCCTTTATGCTACTACCTACCTACCCTTTTACATATTCACATGCAAAAAAAAAAGTCAAGTCGGTTTGAAACAGGAACTTCCAGAGTAGTGTTTTCAGTTTTCATAACAAGGAAAAAATATTAAACCAATAATAATAAAAGTAGTACTGTAAAGGGAAAAAATGCACACTACTAAACTCAAGTCTTTTGTGTTTATTATACTTGTAACAAATGAACCTTATTGTAAAGTGTTATCACAAATTCAACACAAATAAGATGCTTGAACACGCATGTAAGATCCAGAGACGTGAAACAGAATATTTTTGTAATTGGATTCATAAAGACTTCACTTGTTTCTGAAAGAATGATTCAGTGATAGAAACATTTTAACAGTAATTTGTTGCCACTGAGTGTTGTAACTGTAAGCACCCAGTTACTTTCAAAAGGTGATTTATTCTATTTTGATTGGTAACAGACATCAGCGTTTATATCTGAATAATAAACTTTTGTATACTTCTGTGATAATTGGAATATTTGTAACACAGAAATAATACTGCATGTTTGAAAAGATTGTTTGTGAAGCTGTTTATATCTAAATATGACAACTGCTCTCTCAAGATCAGCGGCAGCACAAACGCAGATCTGAATGTCGCAATTTTATTTTTGTCTGAGGTTTAATATAAACAGGCGAATCGTTGTCATTTAGGAATTAGATCATGTGGGTGATGAAATCGAGAACATGATCTTTTAAAGATTAATCGTGCAGCTTTGTGCACCTCTCTCTCTCTCTCTCTCTCTGCATTGATATCAATGAGTAGCGCGAGGGCTTTTCAGTGCATTCATTGCTATAATATTCATGACTTGAGACTTCTCTATCAAAGGATACGTTCCTCACACTTCACCCACCCATCACACCAGAACTGTTTTTGGAACCGAAACTTAGAAATTTTGCATGGTTCTGGTACTTTTCAAAAAACCCTACCAGTTCTGGATAAGAACTGGTTCTCGGTTCCCAACCCTAGTTCCCACTTCCCTCCGCTCTGCTCCACTGGGCTGAAAAAAAAAAAAATACACTTTTTGCCCAGAAGACGTATCATTTCATACAGTCATGTGACCACGATGATATCGAGAAAATACCATTACTGCATACCACAAATTGTAGATGGCACAGGCTGAAAGGTCCTCAATAGGGATCTATTGAGGACCTATCAGCCTTTGCCATCTACAGTTTAATGACATGAGAATAGACAATACAAGACAATATGTGCATGCTGCATCAGTGGACATGCATATATCTGCACATATGGACAGACATAGACAGGACGGGATAGGACAAACATCCCCCAAACAAGCAGATCTACCACCATGACATGTACTGCTGCTTTGAAGAGCCTTGAGATGGCATGTTTTAATATCTATGTGTGCCTAGGCCTGCTTTGCTGAATGGTTTAACTCTAGTGGCCTATAACTATGTGTGCCCTGGGCTACCATGCTAAATTGCTTAGCTTAGTTTTCTGATGAACTCCAGCACTTTGACACAAAGAACAAATGGATTTGCAATGTTCACTTTGTCTTGTCTAGTAGACAGCAGTTGTTGCAGTGTGGCCGTCATGTCCGGTGCAGTGAAAAAACAAGACAATATGATGAGACATATCTTGCCCTCAGATTCACCAGTACAAAGGTGGGTAATGAAGCCGAACAAGTTAAGACGCCAAGTAGGCTATAGTTAAGTAGTAGGCTACTATATTACCATATTGTACAATATACGGTAACACTTTAGAATACTGTTTCTTACTTACTGCATAACTAATAAGGAATTACTGAAGAATTAATAAGTAATTCTTCATTAACACTTAAGTCACTACTGTTAACTACTAAGGAAGATGTGTTAAATAATTAGTATGTAATAGAATATTATAATTATGTTAAGTAACAGTTAGATAATCAATAATAACATATAAGATACATATATATACTTTGTACTAATTT
This sequence comes from Chanodichthys erythropterus, assembly GCF_024489055.1. NCBI lineage: Eukaryota > Metazoa > Chordata > Actinopteri > Cypriniformes > Xenocyprididae > Chanodichthys > Chanodichthys erythropterus. Next base: position 21,915,463 of record NC_090227.1, read on the forward strand.
GTTACAGTCCACCACTTATAATTATGGAAATTAAATATGCCTTTATATACTGCACTCCCAAAAAGACTCATTACTACAAATTTTTTAGAAGTTTTTGCCTGTATGGTAAATAACTACTTTGTGCGCATGTTCTGTAAGAAATCAGCTTCAGAAAGGAACCCCACCCCCACTGCCTTCCATAACTATCCAACTTACCACAGATATAAAATGTTTTATTTATTTATTTATTTATTTACCCAAACGCTGGGATGAGGCTGTTGAGTCATCTTTGGGTTATTTTTTCAGTGTTGGTTAGTTTTTGTGTTGTTATTCCCCCCCGCCCCTCCCCCTCTACTGAGCACGGGCATTTTCATCCTCTTCAGGAGAAAGCAGTTCTTTGCGCTGTCAAATTGGTGCATTTGTTCCCCGAAATACAGGTTTGTGTGCATTTTATTTTATTTATAAAATCATTGCTGTGCTGTAAATCATTTTATTTTATGCAAAGTAACATACAAGTATGCAATGTCAGTCACCTAACTAACGAGTGTCGTATCGTTCTTTTTGCATGATGGAAACGTCTGATCCCTTGCATAAAACACTTTTTTTTTTTTTTTTTTTTCTAAAGATACTAAATCTAATTACTTAAGATGTTAAAATATGTTCTCAGAGCTGTGTTTATGGGCAGGTTATGGCGTCAGTCACTCACAGCATCTTTCGGCAATGAGTGAAACACAGGGTGGCGGTCACATTCCGTGACCGCAATACTTTAGGCAGGAATTTAATCCCATACAACAGGACTATCCTAAACAAAAATTCAGATACTCAGAATTAGCTATACATCTGTTTTCTTTATAAATCAATATTTTCATACAATGTACTTTTATACTACACTTTTAAAAATATAGTTAGTATATCTCGATAGTCCAAGTATAGGCCAAATATACTTAAACTTTTCTGTCAGTATAAGTCAAATATACTTAAGTGCAACAAGTATATTTCTCAGAAGTATATAAAGTATATTTCTGAGAAGTGTATACTGAAAGTATACTTTTGTATTTTTTGTTTAAAAGAAGTATACTAATAGTACACTTGAAATAATTTTTTCCCCCATCAGAAGTTCAGTAGACTTTTTATGCATGTGACCCATATCGTTACACAGACTTTTGTATTGTGTGTAGGTTGCCGTGTTCAGTTTTGAGGCCTTCATTTATGCGAGCATGTTTAGGTATGTGTTTGTGCACTCAAACAGATTGAGACTGTCGGATTTTGTAGCTGTTTATTCAGATGTTTCCAGCTCATGGCTCAGTACCAGTCTGGAGTAGAGAGGGATCCTGTCCGATAATAGAAGCAGATGGCATGAATCAGATGGGAGCTGGAGATTATTATTTGTGTGCAGTATGTGTCAGACAGTGAATGGACTGTGGGCAGTCCGTGGCCAAGTCCTATGAGTAATCTGAACATTTTTAGAGCCAGTGACCACTGGTTTGAGTCACTGCAGCTCAAATATGGATTTGAGGATCAGCTCTATCCGTCTATCTTAATGTGTGTGTGATTATAGGTCTTCACTGACATCACACACACACAATCTCTCTAAAAGCGTTTCACCATGATCTGATAATGTGATACAAGCTCATGCTCCAGCTGAATTGAACAGATGGCAGCATGACTGAGAGTCACAAATGAGCTATAACACAAGTATGTGTTGAAAGGAATAGTGAAATGAAGATTTTGTACTCACCTTCATGTTGTTGAATACTTTAGTGTTTCAGGCAACTCAAGCTTCAAAAAGAACCAAACTCACCACAGAAGCAATATAAAAAGTAGTCATTAAGACTTGCACTTGACTTTACCCAAAGTTCTGAAGCCATTTGAGGCTGTTTGGAGCGGAATATTAAGCCACTTTTCCATTGTTGGCCAAATGGTTCTAAAACTGCCCAGTTATATTTCCACCTGAGCTTGGTATGGCACGGCACGATTACAAACCGTTCTTGGCTCGGAAAACCATGCTTGTAGAATGTGTGTAGTAAACGTCGTCACTCAGGATTGATCACTTGTCTGTTACCTGTGTAGCCCCTCCAATTCGCACCGCCTGCTCCAAGCGGGACGTGAACCTGGGCCCGTCCGCATGGGAGGTGGGCACTCTAACAAGGAGGCTAAAGACCACAGTCTCTAGCGTCAGTCGCTAGAGCGCCTCTTGAGATCAGGGGAGTGAGGTTTACAAGCACAGCTCTTACTGGCCTACAGCTCTTACCGGCCTACATCCGTTACATTCACTCCCCTAAATGTCACTCCCATTCGGGTCACGGCACCAAACTAGCACCTCCAATTTGCACTGCCCTCTCCAAACGGGACACAAGCCCGGGACCGTCCGCATGGGAGATGGGCGCTCTAACAAGGAGGCTAAAGGGTGTTTTCAAACTTATGGATCATTTGTTTTGTTTCGAAACAGGGACTAAATTTGTTACCATGTTGCATTTTCTTCTTGGTTCGGTTCGCTTTCACATGGCAACATTTCAAAGCATACCAAAATGCATTTAGGCAAGTCACATGCGAGTACAACTGTCCTCTTATTGGTCAGAGTTTTCTCTGCGTTATCCATCAATATAATGATTGGCAAGTTCGCTCCATGAACTTATTGTGGCTTTATTTGTAACTGTCGAGACACACGCAAAACACTATATGAATGTAGCCGTCATTCCCGTTGTTAAATTATATACTATATTAATATTAATGCTGCGGCAAATTCAAATGCGTGCTTTTCTCTCTCTCTCTGTCTCTGGATTTCCTAGTGCTGTCTAGTAGGCGAACTGTTGTCAGTGTGTCAAGAAACCGTATGAATTTTATGATGCAGACCGGGAATCAAAGCTTCATCGGGACAGCATTCTCGCATGGAGAAGGGCAATTACACAACATAGAGGTGTTCTTTGGTTTTCAATTATGGTAAATAATTTGCTCACTCACAGAATCAGACAATACTGCTTTTTATTTAGCACATATCCCGTTATGAATTATGATATCGTTTTGGTTTGTTGATCCATTGAGTCAGTTTGTTTTCACATCTCAGAGTTCCTCTTTAAGGAGGTCTCGGTATGCTTGTTTGGTCATCTTTTGATGCGCACCCGAGTGCGATTGCTGCTTTCACACCTGCCCAAACGAACCGCACCAAAGGGGATAACGAACTCTAGTGCGATTCAGCCGAACTAATTGAGGCAGGTGTGAAAGCACCCAAAGACTGCAGTCTGTAGCGTCAGTTGCTAGAGCACCTCGAGATCAGGGGAGTGAGGTTTACACACACAGCTCTTACCGGCCTACATCCGTTACACCTGGCTGCCATTTTCTATCTAACTGGCCAAGCGTGCTATTTGAGCAAAGTTAACGCATATTTTCAATTTAACTTTAGTTATATTTTTATACATTGTGGTTTTGTCATTTTTTTGTTTTTATTAAATATTTCTATATAGCTTTCATTTTATTTCAGTTTTTGTTAATTTAGTACTTCTCTAAATTCATATAGCTTTGTGAAAGAAATACACTAACATAAGTCGTGATATGTTAGGTTTCATTTATTTTTATTTCTGTTATTGATTTATGTAAGTAATTTTAGTGCTTCAACTTATTTCAGTTCATTGCCAAGGCAAAATGTCAAAATTTTGTTTAGTTTTACTATTTAGTTTACTATTTTTATAGTTTTAGATTAAGTTTTAGTTAACAATAACAATAACAGTCCAATCAAATACTGTGTCAAAAAAGTGATTAATGGTGTATTGTGGGATGCACTATTCGGTGCAGAGTTCTCTGTTGTATATTGCTCATTTTAGCAAATGTAATATTTTCTTTAATTTCATTTTATTTATTTTTTATTCTTTTAAAAATTTGCATGCTGTACAAGTAGACGTATGTTATAACATCAGCCAAGAGAAGTTATTGTGTTGTGGGGAAGACCGCTGTGATATAAGGAGACTAATTTTCTTGTGTCCATCTGTGTGTCGGTCTCTCAGGGGTTGTGTCTCTTCTGCAGGTGAAGTTATGAGGAGAGACTCGTCTTTTTAATGTGACTCACAGCAGCTCAACCTCGGACATCCAAGACTAAAGAAAGACTGATGCATCCAATTATCCACTTGCACTGTTGATCCCAGATCTGAGTGAGAGTACAAGCTATTGCTAAGACTCTATCAATGCAGAAATACCAGACTTCAGCACAGATTGCACTACTAAAACACAAGACTGCAAATGATTTTTTTCATATATTTCTACCCTGTGACAAATGCCAATTGACTGAGGCTGATTTGTCTTTCAGCTTTGTTCTGTGTCCCGAGATATTACTGTTCAAAATGCTTCCAGAGATGTGCATTGTTAAATGTGTTATCAAGACCGAGACGTGCATTTTTTTAGACAACACTTCCAGTAAAATGGGGTTGACTAGAGCTCAATTACTTTTTTTTTTTTTTTTTGCATTTGCATTTGCATCTATTTTTATGATCTTGCACCATAAAAATCTGACTCAAAATGCTTCTATTGTTGCTTTGAATGTGCATATTACATCATGTATATTATAAAATATTTCTTATTTATATATTATGTATTATAATATTATATATTATTAACTTATATTACGCATTGAGAATTTGGGGAGAAATGTGGTTGTCTTCAAAATAATGTCTTAATAAAAAATATGAATGTTGATAAAAAAAGTGTCATATACAGTGGGTACGGAAAGTATTCAGACCCCCTTAAATTTTTCACTCTTTGTTATATTGCAGCCATTTGCTAAAATCATTTAAGTTCCTTTTTTCCCTCATTAATGTACACAAAACATCCCATATTGACAGAAAAACACAGAATTGTTGACATTTTTGCAGATTTATTAAAAAAGAAAAACTGAAATATCACATGGTCCTAACTATTCAGACCCTTTGCTGTGACACTCATATATTTAACTCAGGTGCTGTCCATTTCTTCTGATCATCCTTGAGATGGTTCTACACCTTCATTTGAGTCCAGCTGTGTTTGATTATACTGATTGGACTTGATTAGGAAAGCCACACACCTGACTATATAAGACCTTACAGCTCACAGTGCATGTCAGAGCAAATGAGAATCATGAGGTCAAGGAACTGCCTGAAGAGCTCAGAGACAGAATTGTGGCAAGGCAAATTACAAATTATATTAGTATTTCTACTAAATACTGAGCAAAGGGTCTGAATACTTCCATGGACCATGTGATATTACAGTTTTTCTTTTTTAATAAATCTGCAAAAATGTGTTTTTCTGTCAATATGGGGTGCTTAAATGATTTTAGCAAATGAATGCAATATAACAAAGAGTTACAAATTTAAGGGGGTTTGAATACTTTCTGTACCCACTGTACATTAAGCAAAAATATCATTTCTTATTTTCTTTTTTTTTTTCTATGACCCTAACATTTTCTTTGTGAGATTCACCCCATTATTTACCGCTATTTATTTTTCAGAGCAGCAGTTGTACATTCAAATGGAGATTTATTGACCTGTAGAGGAGTCTGCTTAATTCAGTCATTAATGATCACTCGTTAACTCATTAATTTGTGTCTCATTAACTAAGATGTTGTGGAGTTTCTCACTAGCATCAGTGAAGGTCTCAGAAGTGCAGGCTACTGTATGCGCTTCGGCTTTGTCCTGGTTTAGATCCTCTGTTTCACTGCAGGTCATTAATCATCATAAAGACAGCAGAGCGCTGTAGCTCTATGCGCCTCTGTTGCAGGCTGGAGTCTGCCGGAGCTCTGAGGCCTCTCGCGCCTCATAAATCTACTGCCGCACCTACACTGAACAGAATTTCAGGAAGGGTTCTGCTGAGCAAGAATCATTACTGTTCGAGTGGAAAGTTTGGACCCGTCTGCTGAGTTGCAGGTGGTTCATCAGATTATTGAATGTTGTCAGTGTTATATGAGTATTACAAAAAAGTTTTTTGCTCCACCGTTGTTTTGCATGCATTTACATTCTGAATCTTAGTCCCACAGATGGTAGTTTTCAGAGAAGATGAGTTGGAACAGAATCAGGAACACCAAACTATAGTTGGAAGTTATTGGACAAGTTGTGTGGAGTTTTTGGAGAATGTTACTTTTAACTAACTAGAGTTGTAAAGTTTCTGAAGAAACTGTAAACTGTAAACCCTAACGCTCAAAATACTTAATTCGTTTGAGTAGGACAAACTTAAATTAAACAAATTAGTTCAGTTAAATTAACTGTTATGAGTATTTAAAACTTTCTTTTACTTTTGAGTTCACAGCACTGACATATTTCAAGTAAACTAAACTGTTTTAGTTGCAGCAGATAAGTGTTATTTTGTGTGTTTTTGCATAAGATTAACATAGGGAGACATAAGTTAGTGTTTAATATTGTGTTATGTTGGGATTGACAGGGGGTTCTGTTATGTTAGTTTTGTAGGGTTACCATTCTGGTGAAGAGTAGACCGTGTGGTTACGTTGAGGATGGGCTGCAAAACTTTTAAGACCACATATACTGTATGTTGTTTGATTACATACATGGAAGTATATATTGACAGTCTCTTTGATAGTTATAATAGCATGTGTTTTTTGCTAACTAACATTTAACCAAGATCTGAATATGATGTTCATGTAAATTAAGTATATGTACTTGAGTGGGGTGAGGCTGAGAACTGTGGGAGCCAAGGAATGCCAGTGATGTGATTGTTAATGAGAGACACCTGTGCACCACACTCAGCCCCGCCCCACTTGTCACATGAAAAAATGAAGTTCTACTAACTTAAAAAAAATAAGTTCGTTAACTTAAATGTTTCGAGGTAATAAGTTTCCTCAAATGTTTTGAGTATTATGAACTTATTGAGTTTTACAGTGTAGTTGGTGACATGTAAAACTCTGGGTGGTTTCCAGGGTGTAATTATGCAGTTGTTAAGGTTTTGTGAGTGGTTGCTAGGGAGTTAATAAGTAGTTGCATACTTATCTGTCTGTCTGTCTGTCAGTTGTTTTCAGGTAAACTATCCCTTTAAGCTTTGGAAGTGAGGTTCCCCATGGCTCTTCTTCTAAAAGTTTTGGCAAGATGGAGCCGCTGGCCGTCTGGCTGGCCGTCTGTCGCTCTCTATGGACTTTGTTTAGTTTTCTCTGTTTCTCTGTGACCAAGACATGGTCAACCTTCGTCTATTATCGGCAAGTAATGTTTGAAATCAGAAGCTCAGTTATCAACATGGATAACAACTTAAGGAGTGATTTTCATTCACACTCCTCACCATTCCAGATGAATATCCCTGATTGCCTGTGCCAGCGGCCCATTGTTTTTGGCGGCCCAAAGAAACGCCGCAGGAGACGTGGCAAAACGAGGTGGTGTTGTTCGCAGACAAAAAGCCGGACTGGATATTTCTGATTACTGCTACCGCCACCATTTGATTCGGCCTATCGTCCCTAGCTCTTTTGATGTGCCTATGTGGTGCCCTCTTCCCCGGCTTCTTCAGAGTTGAGTGCATCAACAGCTTTTGTGCCAGCTAAATAGGGGACTTCAAACAGTGAGAGATCCACCGCCACACAGGATGGCCTTACTCAACGTGCGGTCTGTGGTAAACAAGACCTTTATTTTACATGACTTTTTTTATCTCATGGGAACTGGATTTAATTTTTCATTCATTTTTTAGCTTTCCACGATCATCTAAACAAAGGAGAGGACTGACAGCTGTTTTTAAAAATAGCTTTCATTGTCGCGCTATTCCTATAGATCCCTATAAGAGTTTTGAGGTTCAATTACTCTTAATGGACTTGGTAAATCCAGTACTGTGTGTAGTTGTTAGGGGTGTAACAGTACACAAAACTGGTACATTGCTCGGTTTTGAAGTCATGGTTCGGTACATTTTTCGGTACAGCAGGTGGGGAGAATTGCTTTTTTTTATTAAAAAGTGGTTTACTGAACAAATTGTGTTTTTGTCTTTAAATATATTAAATTGAATTATAACGTACTCGGTTACGTACGTAACCTTGGTTCCCTGAGATACGGGAACGAGTACTGCGTATGGGGAAAAGCTCCTTTTTCCTCCTTGCTGAAGCCTTTTACAATAGCGCAGTGAAAACTGCACGTCTATTGGCTCAAAGGAATGAAACTCTTTGAGCCAATGACCGTGCGGTGTAGTCGCGCGAGCCAATGGCGAAATAGTGCACCAACAAGCCCACCAAAACGGGCGTGGCTTATGGCTATATAAGCCAGCGTTTCGCCGTTGGATTCAGTTTTAGCTAGACTGAAGCGATGATACTGAGCCGCAATGTCGGGGGACGGCATAATACGCAGTACTCGTTCCCGTATCTCAGGGAACCGAGGTTACGTACGTAACCGAGTACGTGCCCTTTCGATACTCTCACTCATACTGCGTATATGGGGAACGAATACAATCACGCCGTGCCGCGACAGGGAACGACAAAATATAACTTGAGCACTGAGGGGCCCAGAGGATATGCGAAGGGCTGAAAGCCGTCGAACCCTGGACACAGGGGCCGGGAGGCCCCTGAGAGCGTGTGATGACAGTGCTCAGGGAGGCCGTCTTTTCACACTGAGAGGACCCGAGCATGTAAGGTCGGGATGTCCAAGTTATGAAATCTGACAAAAGTGGACGGCGAGGACCAGCCGGCCGCCTCACAGATGTCTTTGAGAGAAACGCCACCAGACCAAAGCCCAGGATCAGGCCATGCCTCTAGTGGAGTGGGCTCTTACTCTTATGGGGCAGTCCAGGCCCATAGAGGAGTAGCATAGAGCAATTGCGTCGACTATCCAACGTGAGAGACGTTGCTTTGAGACTGGAGACCTTTTGGTGCGGCCGCCAAAGCAGATGAAGAGCTGGTCTGACTGCCTGAATGGCTGAGACTGCTCAGTATAGATTCTCAATGCCCTGACGGGGCAGAGTAAATGCACCTCTCGCTCGTCCGTGGAAGGAGGTAGCCCTGAGAGGGAAATAACCTGGGCTCTGAACGGGGTCGAGAGCACCTTGGGGAAATAACCATGTCTGGGTTTTAGAACGACTTTGGAGTCGTTGGGCCCGAACTCAAGGCATGCAGGGCTCACAGAGAGGGCCTGCGGGTCGCCGATGCGCTTAACCGATGCTAGCGCAAGTAGCAGAGCGGTTTTAAGCGTTAAGGGCCGAAGGTCAGCTGACTGCAGTGGCTCGAAGGGCGGACCCTTGAGGGCTGCAAGGACAGTGGAAAGGTCCCAAGAGGGAACGGTAAGTGGTCTAGGGGGATTAGGAAACGGACAACGAGGCCGTTTCTGCCCACCGTCTGGCCAGCGATAGGTGCGTGAAACACTCCAATGGCTACAACGTAGACTTTGAGCGTGGAAGGGGTGAGACCGCTATCCAGCCGCTCTTGGAGGAAAGACAGTACCTGGGATACGTCACTCTCCACAGGGTCGACACTGCGCGTTGAGCACCAGTCAACAAAGACAGACCATTTCTGGGCGTAGAGAAGCCTGGTGGACGGAGCTCTAGCCTGAGAAATGGTATGTAAAATGTTCCCGGTGAGGCTTAGCGGCTCCCATCGAGGGACCATAGGTGCAGAGCCCACAGCTGGGGCTGGGGGTGCCAGATTGTCCCATTCACGTGAGAGAGGAGGTCTCTTCTCAGGGGGATAGGCCATGGGTCTCTTGTGGAGAGCCTGAACAGCTCTGAGGACCAGGTTCGGGTCCTCCAGAGTGGGGTCACCAGCAGGACTCTGTGTTTGTCCTCCCTGATTTGTCTGATCACGCAAGGGATCATTGCGATCGGGGGAAAAGCATAAAGGAGGAGCCTGGGCTAGGTCTGGGCCAGGGCATCCATCTGTTTTGAAAAGAAGGTTGGGCAGTGAGAGTTGTCTTCTGAGGCGAAGATCTCCCAAATCTTTCGTACCATTTGAGGGTGGAGAATCCACTCGTCTGAGGGGACGTTGCTCCGTGATAGCATGTCTGCCCCAAGGTTCGACTTGCCAGGAATGTGTGTCGCTCTGAGCGACTGCAACCTGGGCGTTGCCCATTCGAGGAGGCACTTTGTCGGGGCGCAAAGGTGGCTGGACGAAAGGCCTCCTTGGTGGTTTATATACGACACGGCCATCATGCTGTCCGACTGGACTAGGACGTGGTGTCCTTTCAGGAACGCCTGAAAAGAGTTGAGGGCATGCTCTACTGCCAGCATCTCGAGGCAGTTGATGTGCAGATGGCTCTGCTCGTGAGTCCACGAGCCGAAGGCTGGTCTGCCCTTGAAAACGGCGCCCCAACCCGTGTTGGAGGCGTCCGTCGAAAGCACCTTCCTTCTTGTTACCGCCTGAAGGGGGACTCCATGCTTGAACCAGCTGGGGTTCGTCCAAGGTCTCAGAGCTGTAACGCAAGCTCCAATGGACTAACTCAAACTATTAGCCTAAATACAATTGCTTTTTATTTTTGGATATAATAATAAAGACTCAAATAACAAATTGTATGCAAATATGTAAGCTGCACCTAAGGCAGTTTTTGCATTAACTCCTAAATGTTTTTACTCTAATTCGTTGTTGAAATATAATCATTTCTACACAGTGGTTGTCATTTTCACAACAGATTTATATAAACATACATTAAATAATAAAGACATCACTAGAAGGTTTAGTAAAATATAATGAATATATAGGCTAATACAGTGCATATATTAAGCAAAAGCGTTAATTTCTCTGGTGAACTAACAAACTGTGGAGGACACTGAATGGCTTTTCTGAGGTAAATGCTATGACATATTGTTTACAAGCTTTCATTGATGTCTTTCCGCCGTTGAAACGCTGATTGAATGATTACTAGAGATATGACCATTTCAGTAAGTTGTACTGTATCTTTTCAACAGTGAACGTGATTTCACCAAGTACAACATGTTCCTGGATCAACATCTTTGTTGATCCTGGAACAACATTCCATTCAACCAATCAGATTTGAGGGACAAGTTTACCATTTATGTCAAGTTTAGCTTTACAACCTGGGTTAGGTGTTTCCACAACAATGTTATTCAACTATCATTTTCCTCTGATTTTAGGGATAAGTTGTGCATAGGGTTAGGTTTAGGGGTTGGGGAAAAAGGTTAGGACTCAATTTTCGGATAGGAATGTTGATCCAGGAACATGTCTTACTTGGCAAAATCACAGTGATCATCTTTCAACATACCTTCAGATGTTCTTTCATTCTGTAACTAGAATTAAAAAGGAAGAGATGATCGTGCTCGCTCTGCCGGTTGAACTGAGGCGCTATACAGTGATCACGCCGCATCAAAGAGCTTCAAAACGGCATTTTCTGTTTGAATTTCATGATTTCGTGGACAGATTTGAAGATGACACTTTGTTTCTTATCAAAAGTAACAAAACGCAGAGCTTATTGCGATTATTGGTGGTTAATGGTGGTTATAGGCTACAATGTTGCAATAATGCTTCGGTACACACGTGCACCGTACCGAAAACCCTGTACTGAAATGGTTCAAAACATTGTTAGGCTGTGGAGGTCGATAGACAACTACTAGGGGTGTAACGGATTCGTACTGAACCATTTCGGTACAGGGTTTTCGGTACGAATCCGTTACACCCCTAGTAGTTGTCTATTGACCTCCACAGCCTAACATTGTTTTTTTTAAATTAATTTGCAGTTTGAGTTTATTGGGAATGTTGCAACAAAGTATGAAAAGATTTTTTTGAGTGATTTTAACCTTCATGTTTGTTGCCTTGGTAAACCGTTATCCAAGGACTTTTGCAGTCTAATAGACTCTTTCAGTTTCTCTCAATGGGTTGGAGGTCTGACTCATAATCAAGGTTGGATCTGGTTTTCTTACACAGTCTTTCTATCATGAACTCGGAGATTAATGACACTGGCTTTTCTGATCATAAATCTGTGATATTCGCTACTACTTTTCCTCGTACATCTAATGAAGTTCCTGTCCTGGCCTGATTGTCTTGTTATTTTTCTAAGATTTTGCGGCTGCATACACGGCTGTTGAATCATCATTGGACGAGTTTCGGACTTCATTGTTAACAACATTGCTCCTTTGAAATGTAAGCGTTCTAAAGAAAAATATGCGCCCTGTTTTAATGACTCTATTTGGTCACTCAAACGAGTATGTAGAAGGGCTGAAGGCAAATTTCGTAAGGACAGACTAGGTGTCATACGAAATGCTAAAGGATTCTCTCTGTTTTTCAGAAGGCTAAGTCAGCTAAATCCAAATTCCTTACTGAGATTGTCGCAAAAAATTTTCAGACTCCCAGAATCATCTTTTCAACTATAGATTCTGTTTTAAACCCTGTTGTAAATGTTTTCTCTGATGTGTCTAATCCTCTATGTGAAAACTTTCTAACTTTCTTTGTCGATAAGAAAAAATTGTCAAGACCTCAATCTCTGCAGATGTTACATGCCTTGTTTGAAATAACCAGTCGCTCTGTCACCTGGAGTGTGTTTGATCACATTTCCTTACAAACCTTTAAAGATATTATTGCACATTTAAAACCCACCTCCTGTCATTATGATTTTATTCCTTCACGTTTTTTTAAAGCAAATTGTAGATATCGTAGGGTCTGATCTTCTGTATTTTATCAATATCTGTCTGAGTACTGACTGTCTAAGACATGCTTCCGTCACTCCTTTTCTGTAGAAACCCATTCTTGATGTTTCCATTCTAAGTAATTTTAGACAGATTTCCAATCTCCCTTTTATTTAAAAAAAATTAGAAAAGGTGGTACTCACTCAACTACAGTCTTTTCTAAGTTCAAATTTAGTATACAAAACTTTTCAGTCAGGTTATAGAAAATTACATATGAATCAGCGTTATTGAAAGTTAAAAACGATATTATGCAGTCTACTGATAATAGGAATGCTGTTGCTTTGGTCCTTTTAGATCTCAGTTCAGCATTTGATATGGTTGATCATAACATTTCAATTTCTAGACTGGAAAGTTATGTAGGCATTCAGGGTATTGTTCTAAAATGGTTTCGGTTATATTTAACCGATAGGAAGTTTTCTGTATGTATTGGAAAACATACTTCTTCAGTAGTACACCTCTCCTGTGGTGTTCCACAGAGATCGATCCTTGCTCCTACACTTTTCTCTTTACACATGCTACCACTGGGATCCCTGTTTTCTAAACATGGAGTATCGTTTCATTTATATGCCGATGACACCCAGTTGTATCTCCCACTTAAACGCAACGATTCATGTTCTATTGAGGTTTTGATAGCATGCCTACGGGATCTGAAATCATGGCTTTCGCAAAAAGTTCTTTCGCATAAAGCCTTAATTGAGATAAAAACTGAAGTTGTAATTTTTGGAGTGACTTTTATGATTGTGGTGATCTGGATCTAGGCTTTTTAAGTTGTCATGTTACTCTGTCATTTATTACTTACCCTCATGCCGTTCCACACCTGTAAGACATTCGTTCATCTTCAGAACACAAATTAAGATATTTTAGTTGAAATCCGATAGCTCCGTGAGGCCTCCATAGGGAGCAATGGACACTTCCTCTTTCAAGATCCATAAAGGTACTAAAAACATATTTAAATCGGTTCATGTGAGTACAGTGGTTCAATATTAATATTATAAAGCAACGAGAATATTTTTGGAGCGCCAAAAAAAACTAAAACCCGACTTATTTAGTGATGGCCGATTTCAAAACAATGTTTCCGGAAGCATTGGAGCACATGAATCAGTGTGTCGAATCTGCTGTTCGGAGCACCAAAGTCACGTGATTTCAGCCGTTGGCAGTTTGACACGCGATCTGAATCATGATTCGACACACTGATTAATTTGTGCTCAGATGCTTCATGAAGCAGTGTTTTTAAATCGTCCATCACTAAATAAGTGGTTATTTAGTTTTTTTTGCCACTCCAAAAATATTCTCTAAAGGGTGAACTAACCCTTTAAGTATAGCAATTAATTAATCATTTATTACTCATAATTTGGCCTTCATGGCTGCATTAGCCTATAATTTATTTTTTATTCCAAATGTGATCAACGTTTGCATAAGTAGTATGTGTTAGGGAATTTAACACGTAACATTTTAATTATATTCTGCTGAAATGAACGAAATGACTTGAAACAAGATTTGTTCATTTTGCTGAACAAGATTCAAAGATCAGAGTCACTAAAATGATCCGAACTTCCCTCTACTAAAAAATTAACACTTTCCAAACAGGTTTCCCCAAACATGCACTAAAACACCCCACTAATTTTGCAAAGTGAAAGTAAGCTATTTTCTTTGAATGTTCGAGACTCCTGATTTATTAATCGCTATAGGTAAAGAAGAATACGTGCAGTAAACGGTATAACTATTTGTGCTACAAACCAGTGTGTTCAGGATTAAAAAAATAATAATATGATAACAAATACTTACTATAAAACAGCATAATGGATTGTTTTGTACAGCTACAATAAATGGAAGCGAATGGCACCAGAAGACTCGCACATAAGCTTTCCTGTAGCTCAGTGGTTAGAGCGTGGCACTAGCAATGCCAAAGGTCATGGGTTCAATCCCAGGGATTGCACATACTCAGATACAAATGTTTAGTATAATGCAATGTAAGTCGCTTTGGATAAAAGCGTCTGCCAAATGCATAAATGTAATGTAAATGTAACATTCAAGTTACAAATGGCAGTGCAACTAATAATGTGGAAAATATACAGCAAACTGTAAAAATAATTGCTTGTCTGTGTTATCGCTTGTTGTCCAAAACCAAAATGAACCCCTAAATAGCATAATTTTGTTTTTGCACTGAAATTGATCTCCTGCCCCTGCAGATCTCAGAAGTGGCCTCACCTGGCTGATGTCAGTTCCTGATCAGTGGAGTGCAGCTTATCACTTGTCTGAATGTAGAACAGTCCACCGCGGGATGATCTGGTCTTATGGCAGCTGTCCGGCGTGGAGTGAGAGACGGATTAACACGCTCAGGTTCCTCCTTCAGTGTGTGTCTGTTTTTTTAGTTGTTTGTCCAGTAAGTGAAAATAGTGCGACTGATCACTTAGTAAAGTAACAGCACGCTTTCCTCAACAACACACCTGATTTGAGGAAACATTCATGCCTGGAGCATGATAAGAGTTTGTTTAAATTACTAAATGTAAAAATGAGCAATTATAAAGTAATTTGCTTTCAATTACAATGGTTCCTTTAGTACAAGTTATCTTCAAATATCTTAAAGGGTTAGATCACCCAAAAATAAAATTTCTGTTTAAATTACTGACCCTTCATGTCGTTCCACACCTGTAAGACCTTCGTTCATCTTCGGAACACAAATTAAGATATTTTTGATGAAATCCGAGGGTATCTGAACCACACACAAGGAGCAACATCATTGCACTTTTGACGTCCAGAAAGGTAGTAAAAACATTGTTAAAATAGTCAATGTGACTACATTGGTTCAAACTTAATGTTATGAATCTTTGTTTTATTTATTAAATTTGTTTTATTTATTAATTGTTTTATCGACATTTTATTTTTATTTTATTTTTTACAGTTTGTACGTTCTTTTGGAGGCCACATTTTCATGTCCCTATTGAAAGTTAGTACCAGAGTTTGATTGCACATGCCAAACTCATTCTTCTGTTTATAGTAAAAATAAGTATTTTCATTGCATTATATGCACGAGGGACCAAATATGAACAAACGACACCTTCACACCTGCGTGCCGTAATGCATGTGTCCCACAGGGTGTTTAAGATGTTCATTTTTATTGTTATGAATAATTTATTGGATCAACACTTATATGCATATTGCATCTGCATACATTTACCTGCAGTAGAGGTTGAATATGTCTTTTTGAGACTCAAGGCCACCACCTGCTACTCTTTAATGTTTACACCCAAAAGCTTCTGCCATCTGTTTTTAAAACAAAAATAAATATCTCATAGAGGAAAGGTGAGAAAATGAGGCAAGGCTTTCTCACTTTCGACTTCCCCAGACAAAAATACTTTATTTGGGCTCATGAATTGTGAAGACTTAAAGGACAGTTACAAGTGTGCATCTTAGTTCAGCAGATGGACTACCTGTCGAGACAGCATACCTCTAAAATGTTTTTTTTTTTTTTTCTGAAATGTTTTAGTGCTGTTTGCCAAGGCAAGCATCACAATTACTAAAGTCCCCTCAGGCTTTAAATAAAATGTAGAAATGCTGCCTTGGAAACTTACTGAAATATGTTTAAGTTAAAGTACTAAAATTACTAAATGAAACAAAACCAAAACTGAAATAAACCGCATTGGAATGCCCTGGTAACCCCCAACCATAGTGTTGTGGCGCTGGCTTTTGCATAATTAAATATCATTTGCATTTTCTTCAGGAGAATGTGGCAATCTAGTTTTGTCATTCCGTCTGTCAATAATGCAAAATGAATTGCAGACTTGCTGCACTTCTGCTTAAATTTCTACTGATCCTTCATTCTTTTTTTCTGTTAATTGACAGCCCACGGTTTTTCTGGAGTCTTGGAGAGAGAAAATACTTCAGCTAATCTCTAAACTCAGGAGGAGAATGTGCTGCTTATGTCCTGGTGTCAGTCTCCCACTGTACTGTAATAGGGTTATTTGTCCTGCTCCTGCCAGACTTATCCAGGGATACTGTTAAGCTCGATGCCAATATAAAGGCACATTGGGCTCCCCAGGGCCTAAGGGAGGTTCTGGTGATTCCACTCTGTCCTTGTGTTTTATCTGAGCAGTGTAGGGCCATATAGAAAAGAGGTAATCCAAGTTTATTGTGAGATTCTGTCCACTGTTTGCTTGTTTGTTAGTTTGTTTTTTCTTTTAAATAAATAATCCCTCATGGCTTCTGTTAAACAAAGGTTGTGGAGGTTCAAGAACAAGTTTATATTTTAATAAAATGTAATTCCCTGCGGTTACTGCTGAAGGCAGTAAAAAGAACGTCTAGAAAGTCTTTATTCATGCTCTATTAATAGATCATTTCAGTCTTAAAGGGATAGTTCACCCAAAAATGAAAATTTGATGTTTATCTGCTTACCCCCAGCGCATCCAAGATGTAGGTGTCTTTGTTTCTTCAGTAGAACACAAATGATGATTTTTAACTGTAACCGCTGCCGTCTGTCAGTGGTATAATGCAAGTCAGCAGGAACTTGGACTATAAGAGTAAATAAAACTAGCTTAGACAAATCCAAATTAAACCCTGCGGCTCGTGACAACACATTGATGTCATAAGACACGAAACGGTCGGTTTGTGTGAGAAACTGAACAGTATTTATATCATTTTTTTTTACGTCTAAAACACCACTATGTCCAACTGCATTCATCACTCGATTCGTTTGGTCTGATCACGCTCTGACAGCGGCAGTGATGTCTCGCGCATATACTTCAATGAGAGCAAGACATCACTGCCGTTGTCAGAGCGCGATCAGACCAAACGAATCGAGTGATGAATGCCATTGGACATAGTGGTGTATTAGAGGTAAACAAATTATATAAATACTGTTCGGTTTCTCACACAAACCGATCGTTTCGTGTCTTAGGACATCAATGTGTTGCAACGAGCTGCAGGGTTTAATTTGGACTTGTCTAAGCAAGTTTTATTTACTGTTATTGTAGAAGTTCCCATCCACTAGCATTATTTGACTGACAGACAGCAATGGTTGGAGTTAAAAATCATAATTTGTGTTCTACTGAAGAAACAAAGACACCTACATCTTGGATGCTCTGGGGGTAAGCAGATAAATATCAAATTTTCATTTTTGGGTGAACTATCCCTTGAAGTGTGCTATATTTTTGTTTTTGTAAACTTTAAGAATGTTAAGATTACATAAAAAATCTTCCATAGACTTGCATGATTGAGTAATTAAATTATAGCCTTGATGTCATTGCATACTCAATTCTGTTTGGTCTTTTACTGTTCACATACTGAATTGATTAATATTGATTCCATTGTGGTAAATTCTTTGTTGCATCTACAGTAGTGGCCAAAAGTGATGTCCGGAGGGTATATTTGTTTTTAATGACCCTATTTTGATTAAACCATCAAAATTTTTTTTTAAACGTTTTAAATGTGAGGGAAGAACAATTCATTTTTGATTTATTTAAAGGTGCCCTCGAATAAAAAAATTAATTTATCTTGACATAGATGAATAACAAGAGTTCAGTACATGGAAATGACATACAGTGAGTCTCAAACTGTTTCCTCCTTCTTATATAAATCTCATTTGTTTAAAAGACCTCCGAAGAACAGGTGAATCTCAACATAATAATTTTTAAACACTTGCAGTCTGTATAATTCATAAACACAACTTCATTCTTTATAAATCTCTCCAACAGTGTAGCATCAGCCGTTAGCCACGGAGCATAGCCTCAAATTAATTCAGAATCAAATGTAAACAATATAACAGTATACAATACTACTGCTATACATAATCCGACGCATACATGCCGCATGCATGACGAACACTTTGCAAAGATCGATTTGAGGGTTATATTAGCTGTGTAAACTTTGTTTATGCACTGTCCAAGGCAAGCGCGAGCTCCGTGGGCGTGGAGCACGAGAATTAAAGGGCCAGTAGCCCTGAATCGGCTCATTTATAATGATGCCCCAAAATAGACAGTTAAAAAAATGAATTAAAAAAAACTATGGGGTATTTTGAGCTGAAACTTCACAGACACATTCAGGGGACACCTTAGACTTATATTACATGTTTTTAAAAAAAGTTCTTGGGCACCTTTAATCATATTTTGAAATATGTTGTCATTTTGGTTGTTTTTTAATATTTATTATTCGCCTTAAATTATATAAATAATTTTTTTTTTTCAGTTTTTGTACTGTTGTGTAGCCGCGGACATTTCACTGTGCATTTCAGCACCAGTAGAGAGCAGATTCCTAAAAGAGCACACACAGTTTGACCCTGCATCTTTTTCAAGATGTCATTCAGACCGTGTGCTACTGGATGTGGTCACTACCTGGCCCCCGGTCATGGTCAGGATTATTGCCTCACGTGTTTGGGCCTTGCACACGCTGAGGTGGCACTCATGGATGGTACATGTTCTCACTGCGGGAACATGACCATCTCAGTGTTAAGGTTGAGACTCCAGTATCTTGAAAAGACTGGAGCCCCTTCGTATAATCCCCGATCTAGTCCTTCTTCTGGACCAGCTCAGAAGAAGCCTACTTCAGTTAATAACCTAGGTGACCTGAGGATCACAGTGAGAAATAACCCACCAAGTCAACCTCCTCTGGCTCCTCACTCCTCCATGACACTGCACAACTGACCCCAGGGCCTTCGCAAATATGTGTTTCCCCCAGTGAGCCTTCTTGCACAGACACTGTGCAAAGTCAAAGAGGATGAGGAGCAGGTCTTGTTAGTTGCACCATACTGACCCAACCAGACTTGGTTCTTGGAACTTATTCTCCTCGCAACAGCCGCTTCTTGGCCCATTCCTCTGAGGAAGGACCTGCTTTCACTACCTGCTGGGACCAGGTAGTGAATCTGCAAGCGCTGCCCTCCGAGGATGCAGACCCAGCCCTGGCTTTTCTCTGTCCTGTCCGCACTCTGCGGCTGTACGTGAACAGAACTCAAAGCTTCAGGACCTCAGACCAGCTCTTTGTCTGTTACGGAGGCCAGCAGAAGGGAAAGGCTGTCTCCAAGCAGAGGTTAGCCCACTGGATAGTGGATGCTATTGTATTAAGTACCAATCCCAAAATGTGCCTTGCCCATTTGGGTTGCGAGCACACTCAACTAGAAGTGTTGCTTCGTCCTGGGCGTTGGCTCAAGGCACATTGCTGACAGATATTTGTAGAGCTTTGGGCTGGGCGACACCTAACATGTTCGCTAGGCTCCATAACCTTTGTGTAGAGCCAGTATCTTCCCGTGTACTCGCCCCCAGTGGCCAGTAGAAGAAAGGACCCGTTTTAAGTGTCGGCTTGAAACGCCACTCCCGCCCGCTGGGCCGGATACGTACGTCAATTACTCCAGTAGAGTTCCCCAGAAATGGCCTACACTCTTCCACAGTAAGGCTACCCAGTCCGGCTAGCCCGTGTCATTCCATCAACAGAGCCCGCTCTATTGTCTCTGCTGGTATTCTTTCCCCCCTAGAACTTGGCTGGAACCACACCAGAGACTTCCATATGTTGTACTACCCTAATCAGCTAGTCCATATGTGTAACTTGCACATTTCACCTTCCTACGGGCAGGATGTGGCCTCCGCAGCATTCCCTTCCCTTCAAGGGCATGCTTTCCCAGCGTTATCCAGTAGTCACACTGAGTGGGACTTGCAGAACAGCAGTGACTGACCTGTTCTGCTTAGAACCCTGACTTCTGCTCCAGCAGTTGGGGGCAGACCAAGAGTCTCAAGTAGAGCGCTGGAAGGGCCAGCAACAGTGGCGTGTTGGTAGATATGCCCAATTTGTCGGTCAGTTCTGATGTACGTTGAACATGACCGACTGAAAGGGAACGTCTGGGTTACATATGAAGGAGGGAATGGAGACGTACATCCTGTCGCCACAGTCGTTGTACCTCCGCTGTACGGCAGAGTCACTAGCTCGGCTCCTCAGCGGAAGAGCAAATATGCGACACACCTGCTGTTCATTAAATACTCATGCTGCAGCGCAGAGCAGCTGTTGCAATTATCGCATGCTATTGTGCATTGGCTCATTTTTCTTACACTCAAAGTAGATTGGTCTCCCAAAGCGATCCCTAATTTGTCTGTCAGTTCCGACGTACGTCTCCATTCCCTCCTTCAGGGAACGAGGGTTACATACAAAACCAAGATGTTTTTTAATAGTTTTATTTGATTTTTCTTTTATTATATTAATAGTTTTTATTTATACAGTTTTAACATGGGTATACAAATTTCATTTACACAGAAATGAACCCTAAACCCTAAACTTGTTAATTTTTTTTTTTTTTTTTTTTTTTTGTGAACAGAGGTGAGTCTTCAGTACATGTGGAGCTTGTGTTCAGGTCATTGTACAGAAATCAGCCTGTTACCTCTGATCACACACCTGATGCCCCGGAGAGAAATCCTGAAATTCACACGCACAACCAGTGAACATCAGCCCAGTGAGTCAGTGTGTGCCTGAGGGTGTGTGTGTTCATACTTCCTGATATATCCCCCCATCAGTGAGTGGTTGAGTCTGTGTAGGCTGGATGACCCACCTAGTCTATCTGTGTCCCTCTTACGATAATTTTGGAAAATGTATTATAAACCTGGGGGTGGGGCAATAAACTTTTAAAGCTACACTATGGAACTTTTTTTTTCAAAATTAAAAATTTAAATAATGAGTCAATTCATCATCAATCCTTCTTCCAAAACATGTATTTGTCTTAACCTGATTCACTAACTGAAACACTTATAAGCCTATTATAAGTGTTTATATTACAGACTGGTCGGGATGATTTTTAATGGGAAATTGCAAAAAATCTCAAACCTCCGGGGACTCCTACTGCATTCGGGTCTGTCTTGACCTGGAAGAAGAACATTTTTAAAGACAAAATCCATAGTTTTTATTACGAAGATGAAATTTTGCAAGTTTGTCAAGACTGTCAAAATACAAAATACACACAAAAAAAAAACACACGCACTCATGCAACCCCATACCATCAGAGATGCAGGCTTCTGAACTGAGCACTGATAACAACTTGGGTTGTCCTTGTCCTCTTTAGTCCGGATGACATGGCGTCCCAGTTTTCCAAAAAGAACTTCAAATTTTGATTCGTCTGACCACAGAACAGTTTTCCACTTTGCCACAGTCCATTTTAAATGAGCCTTGGCCCAGAGAAAACGCCTGCGTTTCTGGATCATGTTTATATATGGCTTCTTTTTTGACCTATAGAGTTTTAGCCGGCAACGGCGAATGGCACGGTGGATTGTGTTCACCGACAATGTTTTCTGGAAGAATTCCTGAGCCTATGTTGTGATTTCCATTACAGTAGCATTCCTGTATGTGCAGTGCCGTCTAAGGGCCCGAAGATCACGGGCATTCAGTATGGTTTTCCGGCCTTGACCCTTACGCACAGAGATTGTTCCAGATTCTCTGTATCTTTGGATGATATTATGCAATGTAGATGATGATAACTTCAAACTCTTTGCAATTTTTCTCTGAGAAACTCCTTTCTGATATTGCCCCACTATTTTTCGCTGCAGCATTGGGGGAATTGGTGATCCTCTGCCCATCTTGACTTCTGAGAGACACTGCCACTCTGAGAGGTTCTTTTTATACCCAATCATGTTGCCAGTTGACCTAATAATAAGTTGCAAATTGGTACTCCAGCTGTTCCTTATATGTACATTTAACTTTTCCGGCCTCTTATTGCCTGTCCCAACTTTTTTGGAATGTGTAGCTCTCATGAAATCCAAATGGGCCAATATTTGGCATGGCATTTTAAAATGTCTCACTTTCAACATTTGATATGTTATCTATATTCTATTGTGAATAAAATATAAGTTTATGAGATTTGTAAATTATTGCAGTCTTTTTTATTCACTATTTGTACAGTGTCCCAACTTTTTTGGAATCGGGTTTGTAAATTGTGACACCTTTTGCGTTTGGGTCAGCTTTGTTGAACTGTGACTTTACACATGAGTTGAACTGTGGCTTTACACATGATATTCTGCTGATTTAAAAAAAAAAATGTATTACTTTTTTTTTTTTTACTTCTATTAGTTTGATTTTTCTCAAATTTCTTCTGTAAAATACATGTAGCCTTTTTCCTACACACACACACTCACACACACACACACACACACACACACACACACACACACACACACACACACACACACACACACACACACACACACACACACACACACACACACACACACTTTTCCTTCCCACTGGGGCTGAATTTTCTTTATAAACATGTTTGTGCGTGCACTCAATTGGAATTAAAATCAAATGACAAGAACAAATTAATTTCTTAATGTGTTTGTACAACAAAAGTTCACAGAACATAAGTCTAAATCTGAAAAAGGAAAGAGGGTTAGGAAAAGAAAACATCTTGATACTTCAAAGAATTCATGATGTCCTTCATATAGTCAAGATTTCAAGATTTCAAGTATTGCATGATTTTAAATGTTTGTAGTATGTTTGGTACTTCGTGGCATATGGAAATGTGTTCTTGGGAGCAAATTACAGTGCAAAGCATGCCATTTTCTGTTGCCAGCAGGTGACGCTATGACTAACTGAATATTGTCAAGTAGATGTCTTTAGGCCAGGTTTCTTATCACACATGTGAAGTTTGGGGCAGATCAGACACTGTATGCCTGAGTTACAACAGCTTCCTCTCTTTAATGGCAGATTTTGTCAGGCCGCCACGGACACACCCTTCAACGAAAACTCTAGATCTTCGCAATTTAACATCACCAAGGCCTCAAGATTAGACTGACCAAATATGATGTGGTTCTTGTTAAATCTCTATGAGGAGTTAATCACAGTGTAAAGATCTGACATTGTATACACACGAGTTACAACAACTTCCTGTTTCATGGCGAAACATCAAACTTTGTCAGGCCACCACGGTCATGCCCTTCAGCGAAAACTCAAGATTTTCGCAATTTAACATCGCAAAAGCCTTAAAATTAGACAGACCAAATATGATGTTGATATGATTAAAGCTCTAGGAGGAGTTTGTTAGAGTACAACATCTGGAAATGGCAAAAACTGCAAAGATTTTGCAGAGAAAACTCAAAATGTCTCACTTCTTGTTGGGTTTTCAGTTTGCACCCAGGGGCTTTTTTGTAGGTATTGGGCTGTTACATGTGTCTACCGAATTTCATACCTGTAGCGTGAAGGGTGCTTAATTGACATTTTTTTATGTGGCGCTATCTAGCCCTTTTGCCACACCTAATTTTGAAACCCATATCAGATGTACATTTTCATCACTTCTGACGCGTGTGCAAAGTTTCATGAGTTTTCAAGCATGTTTAGGCCCTCAAAAATGTGATTATCTAGGAGAAGAAGAAGAATTGACTGAGCAATTCCAATAGGGTCCTCACACCATCGGTGTTCGGGCCCTAATTAAAGTGAAAACAGAAAATATAAAGTCTAAATTAAATAAAATATCAACAAAAACTAAATACGGAAATAACACTGATGGGGGAAATGTTGTCTCATGTCTATTCCTTTTTTGTTTTATAAATGCACTTACAAACACATACAAACATATCAAAGCAAAGTTTCTATATTAACATAGTCCTGCTTGGGTTTGAGTACCATTTTATGCTCAGACTTTGTGTTTCCCATGTCAAATGAACTGGGATTTTGTCCTGTTTTTAAAGCAGATACACACATTATTCTCTTAAACACCATGAATCTTTCACGTGGGATGGCACAGATGTCTGTGGAAATAATATAGAACATCTATAGGTTCAGCATAATCTCATAACAGAAAAAGAAACATTTGTATAGCTTTATTTTAAAGACAAAAATAAGAGAAAGTTGCAATCGTCTTTTCTTCTCTATACTATATATATAAAAGTATTGGGACACCCCTCCAAATCATTGAATTCTGGTGTTGCAGTCATTTCTATGGCCACAGGTGTATAAAATGAAGCACCTAGGCGTGCAGACTGCTTCTACAAACATTTGTAAAAGAATAGGTCGCTCTCAGAAGCTCAGTGAATTCAAGCGTGTTACCATGATAGGTTGCCACCTGTGCAATAAGTCCATTTGTGAAATTTCCTCACTACTAAATATTCCACGGTCAACTGTTAGTGTTATCATAACAAAGTGGAAGCAATTGGAAACAACAGCAAGTGGTAGGCCACATTAAATCACAGAGCGGCGTCAGCGCATGCCGAGGTGCACAGTGCGCAGAAGTCGTCAACTTTCTGCAGAGTCAATAGCTACAGACCTCCAACCTTCTTGTGGCCTTCAGATTAGCTCAAGAACAGTGCGTAGAGATCTTCATGAAATGGGTTCCCATGGCTGAACAGCTGGATCCAAGCCTTAAATTACCAAGTGAAATGTGTCATCAGAGAAGAGATGTCGCTGCATGGGAAGCTATTTTTATTAAGATAAGGAGGCACATGAATTTAAGCAAAATGCACATGGATGAAGCATCGGAGCATAAACGAATCAGTGTGTCAAATCATTGATCGTTTGTCAAACTGCCAGCGGCTGAATTTACGTGACTTTGGCGCTCCGAACAGCAGATTCGATACACAGATTCACTGTGCTCCGATGCTTCATGAAGCATTGTTTTGAAATCGGCCATCACTAAATAAGTCGTTATTTTGTTATGTTTGGCGCTCCAAAAATATTCTCGTCACTTTATAATATTAATATTGGACCACTGTGCTCACATGAACCGATTTAAATATGTTTTTAGTACCGTTTATGGATCTTGAGAGAGGAAATTACATTGTTTCCTATAGAGGCCTCATGGAACCATTGGATTTTAACTAAAATATCTTAATTTGTGTTCCGAAGATTAACGAAGGTCTTACAGGTGTGGAACGGCATGAGGGTAAGTAATAAATGACAGAGTTTTCATTTTTGGGTGAACTAACCCTTTAACTTGATAACTAAATGAAATGAAATAAACACTTATTATGTAAAGTATTTTTGGTGTTCTTTTCTGTGTAACAATATTGGAACAGCATGCATCACTGAACATTAAACATTTAAATAACAACATTTAACAGACAAAAATCAAAACTAACAACTTGGGATGATAAATGGGATGTCACAACAACAAAATTAGAGCTACAAACATACAACTACATAAGGATGGTATAGTTTGCTGGCATTTAGTTTATATGTATGTGTAATGGTGGAAAGAGTTTGTTGTGTGCGCATACCCATGCTCAGTCCCTTCAAAACAAAAGTCCTAGGTCACAGTCAGCCTGTGACAGTGCTAATTGCCATGTATTTATGCATACATTTCTGTCATTCGTTTGGCAAAAAGTTTTTGTTGACTATCTTAAAATCTAAGATAAGTGCAACTGTGGTGTCACAGGTATAAGTGTATCTTTCATACTTCTCGTTAGCCGCTTTTCCACTGTGGGGTCACACCGTTCTCTTTGCTTTACTGTTTCATTCTGTGCCGATCCGATCCAAGATGGCCAGTACGGATATGGTTTTGTTTTCCACTGTGAGGCTGATAATGGAACTCTTCAGTCATTGAAAAAGTCATGGAAAAGTGGATTGTGTGAGCAGTGCAGTGGTGTAAAGGCAATTTATATTCAAATCTTTCATTACAGATTTCGTTTCCAAACAAACCAAACATATGGGTGACCCCTTGAACTTGGAAAAAGATAATCCGTTTATTATCCTGACTGACAATTTTTCGTTTATTTTTGCTAATTTTAGTAAACGTTCACATTAGCGTGCACATATGCTGTTATTAATACGTGGATTGGCTGGAAATAGTGACCTCTCCTGGTCTGATTTAGCATTAACATCATAATCTGAATGCAATCTTTCCATTTGCTTTTCAAATGTTTGAAAATTGATCATCCGAGTGGTCCAGCGGGCCGTATTTAAAAACGTTGCAGGTCGTATGCGGCCCATGGGCCGTCAGTTGCCCATCCCTTATTTAGGTACTAATATGTACCTTTGAGGTACTAATATCTTTTTAGGCACTCTTTAGGTACAAAGGTGTATACCTTTTGAAAAGGTACCAACCACCCCAGTGACAGCTTTTGTACATTTTTTTTCTGAGAGTGTATATGGAGCTTGACAGCCCCTGCCTGTATACTTTATTGTATGAAAAAAGCTGCATGAGTTTAGTACCCAACATGGATAGAAGAGAGCGGTTGAAGCGTTCCGGTTGGGGATCTCCTTAAGGAGTCAGAATGAATTCTGGCAGGCAAACCGTAATGTACAAAGAACTTCTCCACTAAGATCTTTGCAACTGTTAATGCCTTCTGATCTCTTGCAGGGTATGCTTGCGCATAACGGGTAAAGTGGTCAGTCACTACAAGAACATTGGCAACTCCCTTTGAATCTGGTTCAATTGACAGAAAGTCAATGCAAACAAGGTCCATTGGCCCACTACTGGTAATATGATTCAGGTAGGCTGATTTTTGTGGCAGAGTTTTCCTCGCAATACATCTTCCACAATTCTTCACATATTTCTCCACTTCCCTAGTCATATGCGGCCAATAGAATCTGTCTTTACACAATTCAGTGGTTCGCTCAATCCCTAGGTGACCTGACTCATCGTGAAGAGAATTCAAGACCTCCTTTCGGTATTTGTCAGGCAAGACTAACTGCTCTTTCTCTTTTCCAATAGAGTTCTTTGTTACTCTGTACAAGAGATGATGACGAATGGCCAACTTCTTACCCTGTTGCCTCAATAATGTTTCCAAAACATTAGAACTCTTTGAAGCATTGAGAAGTTTCCCTTTCTCCACATCTAGGATCACTGGACCAATGACCGGATCTTGTTCTTGCGCTAACCTCAAATCCGAGCTGGACAATGGAGGTTGATTGTCTGTACCCAAGCGTATTGGGCAAGCATACAAATCAGGAATACTTTCAGAATCGACACTCAGCTGGTCTACCAATCTGACACTTGTCTCATCAGACAGGTAAGTACTAGTAGCACGTGTACAGATAGCTTTTACTCCCGATCTAGGAATATCTATCCATTCTGTGGTCCGACCAGTATCCAAAGGATAACGTGACAGTACATCAGTATCCATATTCTGACTACCAGGTTTATACCGGAGGCTGAAATCATAAGTGGCTAAGGCAGCCAACCACCTATGTCCAGTAGCATTGAGCTTTGCACTTGATAGAACATATGTAAGGGGTTGTTGTCCGTCCTTACTGTGAATTTTGTTCCATACAGGTATTCATGGAATTTATCAACGACAGCCCATTTCAAAGCCAGGAACTCCAACTGATGAATGGGATATCGTTGCTCAGCTGTACTCAACTTCCTGCTGGCGAATGCAATTGGTCTCAACCCCTCAGGGTACTCCTGATTTAACACAGCACCCAGACCTTGTAAGCTGGCGTCCACATGCAATATATACTGCTTAGATGGATCTGCATACGCTAGTACTGGTGCATGGGTAAGACAATGAATAATGGTATGGAAGGCCTCCGTACACTCCTCAGTCCACCGCTCTCCAAAGGGTTCCAGCTCTTGGTAATATTTACCTTTAGTTGCCACTTTATGTTTACTCCTCACTGGCGTCAGTTTGGTCAGTTCAGTTAATGGCCGTACTATCTTGGAGTAATTCTTAATGAATCTGCGATAGAATCCACAGAATCCAAGAAACAATCTCAATGACTTTAGATCATGAGGTGTCTTCCATTCATTTACAGCCTTCACCTTTTCCGGGTCTGGGGTTATGCCCTCTGCAGACACAATATGTCCCACGTACTTGTCAGCTGGCTGGCAAAATTGACACTTGTCAACAGACACTTTGAGCCCGAACTTTTCCAATCGATCCAGCACTTTCATCAAACTTTCTTCATGCTCCTCTAATGTTCTTCCAAAAACAATCAGATCATCTAGACACACTATAACTTGTAGCAAGTGCATACCTCCAACTGCCCTCTCCATCAACCGTTGAAATGTTGCTGGAGCTCCAGATATACCTTGCGGCATCCGCTCGAATTGGTAGAATCCAAGAGGACAAATGAATGCCGTCTTTTCCTTATCTTCAGCAGCCATTTCAATTTGATAGTAACCACTCCTTAAGTCCAAGACGGAGAACCACTTGCTCCCCGACAAACAATCCAGAGGGTCTTCTATCCTGGGAGTTGTATATTGATCCGGTACGGTTCTGGAATTCAGAGTTCTATAATCAATGCACATTCTAATAGCACCACTCTTCTTACGAGCTATGACTATGGGTGACGCATAGAGACTCCTTGATTCCTTTATTATACCGGCAGCCAGCAAATCCTTCAGATGACGGCGCACATCATCGATGTCTGCTGGGGCAATACGCCTAGACCTCTCCCTAAAAGGCGTGCAATCATTCAGCCTGATAGTATGAGTCACGTCTTTTGCTTTTCCCACATCCCATTCTGATATAGAAAACACATTTCCTCGCTCAGACAGCTTCTTTCTTAATCTTTCCTCCCAATTAGGCAGTATTGGAGAATCACCAAAGTTAAAGATATTCGGATCTAACTTCCTGACAGCGATCTGATCCCAATGCGTGACTGTAACAGTGTCAGTATGGAAAACATTTGCCATCACAGTCCCTAGAGGAATGCTTATATCTTTTGCAGTCTCATTGCACACAAGCAATTTGAAGCTATCCACGTCTATATCAGATGAATACAGGACAGACGATGGGACAAATACCCCAGCAGGTAATAGGTTCTCATCAGTGGCTTCCACTAGGAGAATATCTTCTGTCGCCTGTTCCTTGAGTTTGAGGTATGGATCCAGGTCCCATCCATTTAACACATCCTTCCACTGAGTCAGTCACTTCGTCTTTCCATTGCATATGCTGGACACAAGGTATAGAAACAGTTGACTGAATCCTTAGGGAATGTGCAGCATCCGAAACTCCTGACTCCTGGCCAAGTGAAATTAGTCTTCGAAAAAAACTTGCATTGGTTCCAATGATTACATGAACCTGTTGAGGACCTTGTGGTTCTGGACACACCAATGCTAATACAGGTACCGTTTCTTTCACTCCAGTAAGTGACTCAGGAAATGACACATCCACTAGAATGTATCCCTTATATGGATAGTTATAGGCACTTAGTCCCCAGATAGACAACCCTGTCAAAGGTTGAATGGGAATCTGTGGTAAGTACTTGGCATGCCACTGGTCAAAAATAATGGTAACTTGAGATCCACTGTCCAGTAAAGCACTGCATGGACATCCATTCAATTCTACTGAAATTGTTGAGACCGGTCCCACTAGACCCAAAGGCACACATTCCTTCTCACTGACATCAGTTAGTCCCTTCTTGGAGAAACAATCTGGACCACGAGAAGCAGCAGGATCTTCCTTCGCTCTGTTCCCTTCTGTTTTAGCCCTTCGGAGGGACCTCACCAGTTTTTGTATGACTTTGCCAGTATTCTCTGGTGCTCTGCACTTAGTGGCTATATGTCCGTCTTCCCCGCAATGGTAACAGAAAAAATCCTCCTTAGGCTTCATTGGTTTCTCATTAAGTCGCAAAGGCATTGCTCTGTAGTCCAGTCTAGTTTTAGTTTGAACAGGCTTAGCAGTTGAACTGATACTCATCACCTCCAACTGTTTATTCAACTTGTGAATTTGTTTCTTTAACTCTTTCACTTCAGACTCTCCATGAGTATCCGCTCTTTGCTTTTCCAGCGTTTCTTTGGGATCTATCCTTATGGATGCGACAGGAACTTTAGCTGAATCATCTCTCATCTTGGCTTTTAGCTCCTGAAGTTCAGCTCGGAGTTGCTTAACTACATCCGATTCCAGATTATCATCAGTCTTCAGATTTATTGATTTAACTGACGTTCCGAATCTACGACGTGCAAGTTCATTCTCTTCGGCTGTCTTTAACTCCAAGAAAGTCGGAGGTTGGTCTTTCCGTTCTCTTAGCCTCAGCTGTAATAACATCAGGTCTGAGTTGAAAGCAGCACCCCTGATTAGCTGTTCAATTCTCGCTTTATCCATCATCTGAGACATCAAACCGCCTTTTTGCACCACCTTTGTCAACGACTTCTCTATTCGTCTCAGGAAGTCAGACAGAGATTCTCTAGGGAATTGTCTCAGTAACCTGAAAGCAAAGTAAAGGTCTTTCCCTGATTCAGAGGTTCCAAATGTATTTTCTAGAGCCTCAAGGTACTGTGAAGCACTAGCTTCAGGACTTGAAAACCTTTCCGCCTTCACAATGTCAAGAGCAGGGCCTTTCAAACTCTCCATTATCCGTCGCCGCTTTTCTCTTTCTGAACACTCACATTCAGCGGTCATTAATCTGGCCTGTTCCATCCAGTTCTCAAGATTCTTTTCTCCCGACGGGGTAGGAATAGTACCAGAAAACATACGCAATCGCCTATACGCATTAGAGTCTCCAGAGGGCTTTGTTTTTTGCAGAAGGTCCCCAACTGCACGTATAATGGACTCGGGTGAACCAGCACTGGAACTCGATGAATGGAATAAAGATTCCAAGTCAATCATGGACTTTCCTTCCTCATGCAGAAATTTTGCCAATTTCTCAGAAAACCCGGATGCAGGAACATCAACAGATGCTACGATGACCCTCCACGTCTCTTCCCCCTCGGCTCTCTGCAGTTCAGCTGGAATGCGGGTAGGATCTATTACTTCACGGCATTCACACAATATCGACACAGTATCTGGGCTTTGTCCCTTTTTAGAGTCTCTAACTCTCACTCTGCCTACAGCTTTTATAGTTTCAACAGCCTCTTCAATACATGCCACATCAGTTGTTGCAGGTACTCCCATTAACATGATAGCATGGCTTTCCTCAATTACAGCTTCCTTGCACCAGTTTGAAAGTTCAACAGACAAAAGTGAATCACTCTTGAACGCCATTTTGAATCTTGGAAAGAGTCAGTAAGTCCCCTTTATCTTCTATTGAACACTTAATCTTAATATTCAGGATTTCAGGGAGAGAATAATGATCCCGGACGAGCCCCCAAATTGTGTAGCGCCCCCTATGCCCTGATTGTAACCAGGGCAGCGCACCTGGTTCTTAAAGTGTCTCTCGACTATGCACTAATGCTATCCTCCCCCTATGTAAGCTAAGAAAGGTCACTGTATAATGACTCCAATCAACACAAATAGGTAAGTATAACAAAATTAACCTTTAGATTTATTTATACACAGTAAAATAAAATAAATAAACGTGTAAATATATGTTTAAATGTCAAATTTCAATAAACTTCAAATTAAACCATACACTTGTCTTCTGTCTTTCTTTTCCTTTGAGGAAAATATGCAATCACTTCAAATAATCAATTATGATAGATCAACACTTCCTTAATATCTCAAATAAACAAATAACATCAATACAAAATATTAGTTTCAAAACCAGTAGTTGAAACAATACCTTTTATAACCTTTGAGTGGCCACTCACATAGGCGCGCGCGCACACACACACACCTCACAAGTCCCAACCCCTCCCCGTTGCAGGCCTGGACGTTGCTAGCGATCGTTGGGGCCGTGAAACAACAAATGGCCACTTAATATCAAATAATATCACCTGAATTCCTCTTGACGCAGCGTTCGTCTCAGACTCCTCCGAAACTCGAACACGCGCGCTCTCGCTCTCTCTTTCATGTGATGAAGTTGCGCTGATCGTGTCCCACGGCGCCAGAGGTATTCTAAATCACTCGGGGATTTAGAATGCTATCTGGGTCTTTGTTGATCCAGCGAAACTCGTACATTTAAGCAAGATAAAGGTTAATGCAGTCCAGTGTACCTGAATGTCCGTTTATCCAACGTATTCTCACACTAACGAACTCAACACTACAAAAGAAAACCTGCTTATACTCATGCAGAGTATCGCGCATTTCACATTTTCACAAGTGCATTACATACAAACTTTAAGTATCACCGTAATTCTTAAAGAAACAGTGCTTTAAAATGTAGTTCTCAACTGAAACACATAATATCACATGTACATAAGCATAAATGATGTTCTCCCATCTAATGTATTCCAAATTAACCCTTCTCATGAATTAGATATTATTTACTCAATAATAACTTGTTTATTTTACCCAGCATTAAACCATTCTATTATTAACTCAACATAATAATAACCCTACCTGGGTTACACGAGTATTCTTCTGAATTTCTCCTTTTATGTTCCACTAAGAAACCATGACCATCCACAGGTGTTTTTTTACTGGGAAAATTAGTTCAGGATCATTTGAGATGTGATGTAAGATCACCATTGTATTCTTAGACAGTTACAATATTTGTTTTGTTTTTCTGTTTATCGGACGCTCCTATAAATCAATTTAAGGTATAATCTGACCATTCGCTTCACAGTCGAAACCATAATAGGCTCTCCAACAACAGCTGGTTAACAATAACAGTGACATTTACAAAAAAACAATTCAATTAGCAACAGACACAGAGCAGTTTAGCTTTCGGTTCACCCTCAGAATCTGACACCTGCAGCCCAAAACCTCGTTTCCATCCACTTGTGTCTCCTTATTATAGACCTCAGTTAACCTAAATGAAGTTGCAAGTCATTCGTAAATTTCCTTACAATTGTAATGTAAATTTCACACCATGGGCTTGGTAACTGTTATTTAATTTGGTTGCAGGCCAGTATTTAACCTCAAAAGACCTAAGATTAACCATTTGTTCTTAAGGCAAGACAAAAAAGAAGACAAAAAAGAAGACTATTTATTTTCATTTTATACTAGGGAAATTCAAAAAATTCAAAATGTCTTCTGGAGGCTACACTGCAAAAAATTATTTTCTTACACAGTACTTTGTCTTGTCCATTACAAATATCTAAACATACTTAAATTAAGATACATTTACTTGATAAGCAAAATGACTTTTCCACATGCCAGTAGTTTCTGTTTCACTTTAAATAAATTCACTTAGGCTTGGCATTTATACCAAATGTTGGTTATTGTCATGCGTGGGTGTATTGAGTGCATACAATGAGAAAAGGAAAATCAAAACAGTCTTTATTAAAGGATTAGTTCACTTTCAAGTGAAAATTACTCCAAGCTTTACTCACCCTCAAGCCATCCTAGGTGTATATGACTTTCTTCTTTCTGAAGAACACAATCAGAGATATATTAATAAATATCCTGACACATCCAGGATTTAAAATGCAGTGAGTGGGATCAACAAGTATGAGCTGAAGAAATATGCTCTCCATCCACATCCATCTACCATAAACATACTCCACATGGCTCTGAGGACTTCATAAAGGCCTTCTGAAGCAAAGCGTTGCATTTGTGTATTAAAAAAAAAAAAAAAATTCATATTTAACATATTATGAAGTAAAATATAGCTTCCGCCAGACCGCCTTCCATATTCTACTTACGAAGAAAGTGTAAAACTCTCTCAGTTCAAAAAGCTTACTCTACTTCTTACACCTTCCCTATTCAACTTACAGAAAAAGCTTAAAGGGGGGGTGTAATGCTATTTCATGCATTCTGACTTATTTATACTGTTGAAGAGTTGGATTCTCATGCTAAACATGGCCAAAGTCTCATAACACAAGTTGGACGTATGATGGAGTATTTCTGTGCCAAATGAGTACTTCCGGTTTCGGTACAGGTTTTTTCAAGTATGGCCTGTATGACGTCAAAAGAGAGCGGAATTCCTTGTATAGGCACTTATCCCTGATAAGTGTGCACACACACATCACCCAGAGCAAGAGCAAGAGCACGCCCATGAACGCGTTTCGGTCGGGATACGGAAGCCGAGAGATTTTTCAACAATGGCTGTGTCCCAATTCAGGGGCTGCACCCTTCAAAGGCTCAAAATGTTCAGAAAACATTCAAAAGTGGCATGATGCCAAATGATAAAACAAAACATTCCCTAAATGTTTGTGTAAGGCTTGATTTTCCTGCTAAACAAAAACTGAGATCAAGCATCCTGCAATAAAGCAATAAAACTCGCCTAGAGAAGAAGATCTCAGAGAAACAGCAAGGGGCAATGCCTTGCCCCCACTCCAAAAGGACAGCGCCTCCCCCCACCACACACACACACACACACAAACTCTCCTTCCCCCTGCCTCAAGTCACTGAAAGTTATTCAAAACATATAATGTAACTTGTGTATCTGTTGTTTTTCCCTTTTCATGTTTGGTATCATTTAATTTGTCTCAGTGCGATTGGTAAAACGGTCTCAATTTCACAGCAGTCACTAGAATTATGAAGAAGATGGAAAACTAAGGAAAATTCTGTCCTCTTTTGGGTGGTGCCTTTTGTTGAAAACCCACTCCTCTCTCCCCCAAAACAGGTGTTGGTGTAGTAAATATTTACAACCCTTTTGTTCTGGTCTGGTATAAAAGGTAAAGAGCAAAGCAGTCATGCGGGATCATCTGTAGGAGAGGCCCCCCAGAGATGGGTGAATGTCTGAGGACATTCACCCATCCCTGTGTATATGCATTTCTTTGAGTAATCGATGTTATGCATTTATCATTTCTGAATTGGCTTCTAATTGTCTAATTGTAATGTAATTGGCATGATATATTTTTACTTGACAAATAAAATGTTATATTTGGTTGATTCTGTATTATTCTTAATCCATTATTTCTAGTAGATCAAAGCGAAGGTATTACCTCAAATCTGTGTTCAGGATTGTTCATACGGAAGGTTTAATAGATGGAGCATAGGGCACGTCAATTAAGTCCATTTCGATTTCTGACAATCACTGCCTTAAATAAGTTGCAGTTTTCGTAAATATATCAAAACTATGCTTTTTGTTACGAGTAAGCAGAGCGCGACCGACTTAAAGGTAGATATTTACCCTGCATCCAATGTTTAAGGTCAGACTGACGAGTTTGTGTCCGGGAAGAGTACTCAAATCGGCCGAAGTAACTCTTCTAAAGCGATACTGGGACTGCAGTGAACGAAATAATTTAAGATATAAGGTAATCAGAATAATCGAATATCTAAATTAATACATAACAAATGATTAATTTCTAATTGGAGACACAACCCTTAGAATAAGAATCATTTGAAATTGGAGTCAGATTAAACGAGTGAAATTAAGTGAACTTCACAGAGACGCTGAAAAGGCATACACGCTTAAACCTTCCCCGTCCTGTGGGAAACCGTCATTGGACCTATTAGGCGGGCCTTACAAAGTGGTGACGTTCCCTCCGTGATCTCCCATATCCTGGTGGCGAGTGTCTTTTCAGTGGAAAATTGGGATTTGCAACAAGTAAGAGGCTTGATCATCTTCTCTTTCTTCAGCTGTGGTAAGTCCATTTTTATTTGCCTTTTAGAAGTGTTGAGGGAAAGATAATTGCATCCTACACATTTGTAGAATGGGTCGGCATACCCATCGATTTAAGACCGGAGACCGAAATCCGGTGGGGCTGGAGAATTAGACAACCACGTTATCAGGGACATGATAGTGGCAGCGTAGATGAGAAATGATATCCCTTGCTTTAAACTTTAAAGATCTCCTTGTTTGCCTAAGCAACAAGAGATTAACCTTAAATTGGAATAACATCATCCAAATTTTATTCTGGTATTCAACAGAGGGCTGGAAAGGAAAACCTAAATTCTGAGGTAAAGAATGCCCAGCTACATGTTTATTTGTCTTGCTGCAACGACGTTGCAACACTGAAAATAAGCAAATGGTCACGTTGTGAAAAAATCTTGTGATTGGATAAGCCAAAAGATAACAAGGGAGAAAAATCTCTCACTGGAATCCTTTGTGTGTGGAATGTAAAGCTGGACAAAACAATGTTGTAAAACTAAAAAGTTTTCAAAATATAAGATTTGGACATAATTCTGTCTCAGTCCTGGAGAACTGCTGCCATGCAGAAGTCCTAGAGACTGCAACTGGGAAAATACACTAAATGTTAAAATTGATGTGTATAATGATAATTATGATGTCACTGAGAGATTTGTAACCAAGCTTGAGGGTTTCACCCAATCAGAGGACATGCCCAGCTTGTCTTTGTTTCATAAAAGAAATTTCAAGAGGTGCTAAGAAAGTTTACAACTGATGTCACAAATGGTGTAAACAGCACTGGTTAAGGCTCAGTCTTATAAAACATATATTTTACCTTGGTCTTATCAGACCTTAAAATTACTGCACTCTTGTATGTTGTTCAGTGTCTCAAAAAGAAACTGAAAAAACAAACAGACCAACAATTAATCTTTGTGCTCTCAATCAAACCTGTGTTTGTCCAACCTTTCTTTTCATATCCAAATAGATTCTCAGAGGAGTGTAATTGATAACATTTTAGCCCAAAAATAAGAAAATTGTGTCCAATTCTATATTGTTGTCACAAAAATCTTAAAATGGAGCAAATGATTTGACCCAATATTCACAGCATCAAAGTCTATAACTGTTTCCAGTTTAGCCTGTTGCTGTGAACACAATGTAATGCCATCACAGCTGTAGCTGCAGGGCCAGATGCCTTCTAAAAGATCAGTGAGGTGACAAGTCACTCTTCACAAATTACTCAGCCAAGACCCTCTTGATACCAGCAAATAAAATTATTTTTAATTTATACTATTTTAATATAATATAATTTATATTATGATCACATCATGATATATTATATTATGATGGCCAGGGATGGCCTTTAATCTCATGATGATTCAAGCAATGGTTTGGAAGAAGAAAGGATTTTGGAGAGGAGCAGAAGGAATTAGAATGTAGTAAGATGGAACCAGAATGTAGACAGAAGTTGGGAACACTATCAGTGCTGAGAGAATTATGAAGAATCAATGGAAGGATTCAAATTTGTAATTGTGTTAGACACATTGTTCTCATAGAAAACACATTCTAGTTGTTTGTGCTACTACATGTGCACCTAGACTAGTTGAGTTTATTCTTTGAAACACATGACTGCTTTACTGTAAGTGATGAGTTGACACACTTAGGTTTAAGGTTGTAGATGCTATGCATTCTAGGCCATGTGTCTTGTGTAAGTTGGAATAACTAGTACTGAAATTGTACAGCAATTTCAAGTTGTATGTGTGTCTATGTTGAATTAGTTAGTCTCCTAAGTGGAACACTCAGCTATCTTCCATATAGCTGCAGTTAAACCATGTACAGGAGCATAGAATTGCCATAAGGCTACAATGTGCTTCACAATTGCATTAAACTGTTAAGAAAGAAAAATGGAAGGAAGGAATCAAATTAATGGAAAATAACTTCTTTATCTACTATCTGTGCAAGAATCTTTAATGAGAAAATTACAATGCCCAATATTTATTAACTAAAACAATCAACCCGATTGTCATATCTTGAATAGGCTAAAT
Organism: Chanodichthys erythropterus; assembly: GCF_024489055.1. Lineage (NCBI taxonomy): Eukaryota > Metazoa > Chordata > Actinopteri > Cypriniformes > Xenocyprididae > Chanodichthys > Chanodichthys erythropterus. Next base: position 21,953,217 of record NC_090227.1, read on the forward strand.
CCATTCAAGATCAAAACAGGAATTAAAATTTGATTCTATTGATCTGGAACCCAGTGACAAGAGGAAGTATAAGTTTTGATTTTCCTTTGCAACAAAACCACAAACAAAGTGGACAAAGTGTTAGCAAACTCCTCTCTGGGAGCGCTAGATCATGTATGGGATCTGATCAGGGAAGTTATTTTACTGGACATGTAATTAAAGCTGTGAAATGTTAATATCAGGCAGAAACTCTTCTGTTTTTACAGACCACAGAGGTCCAAATGGTCAAGTATTTGAATGACACCATAAAAGCCAATTGCTAAACAAACAGCACAGCACCACAAAAGGTGATCTGGTGTCCTAATCACAGATCTGGTTAGTGTGAGATTCCCCCAGGAGACCCAGGTGTCATTATGCTCACAACACAACAGACTGTGTAAGCACAGCTGCAATAGCAACTCAAGGTGTAAGATTCTCTGACAACGCTTAACACCAGCAGTCAGATCTGACCACTAACATTCAGTTTTATCTGGCCTTTTCTTTGCAGAAACAAAATCATAATAATGATCTATGTCTCTGTAATCTAAAACACATTTTCTTCTAATGGCATACAATCTTAACAGATTAAAGCCATTTGCAACAACTGCCTGGATAAGACCATTTAAGAAAAATTAAGATAGCACCACCTATCTTAACATAATTTGTTTAAAGGTTCAAGATAAACTGTTTTTCCTGTGTGTCTGTTTCCTTTTCAGGATTGACAGCTGCCATTTTAAAGGCCATAATACACAACTTCACACACAGGAGATGGGGGTGTAGAAACTTCAAGAGGCCATCTCATGACACTAATAGATACATGGCCTCCCAGTGTAAAACTGGAACTAAATTATGCAACACAAATTATGGTAGGATAGACACCACCCATCTTCTACACAAACATACAGAACACACACTATACAAACTCACAACATCTCTACCTGGAATAGATCATAAGACTATCCAGAAAAAAAAATTCACATAATGCAAATCTAACATACATAATTTACCTTCATACATATAGGACAAGGGAAATTATTGCCATAATTTCTTTTCTTTTTAATTGTGTCAATTTTGAGGTATAATGGAAACACTGTAATATGCAGGACATGTGCATGGCTTTAGTCACACATCAATTAATAGAATTTCTGATCATTCAAAATTCCAAATCTAAATGAGATCTATTCAGTAATGTAACTGGTTTCTTTGGACAAAATGTTTATTATGTCCAGTCCTTGGCATTGTTGCAAACTAGGAGGGCCCCCTAGTTTCCAACATATGACTAATGACAAATTGAACTAAACAATTAGAACTGAAATGCAGGCATTTCTATAAATCAGGTACTCAATTCCCAGACCTCTATTCTTGAGTGTGACTTAGCCTGTACATCAAATGCACAGATGATGGTTGAAAAAGCTAAACAAAAGATTTTAAATCTCTGTTTCTGTAAATTCCATTCTCTAATTGACTTGAATGAAACCTTAGTTTTGCATTAAGGATGTGCAGTTAAAACAACTATTAGAGACAGTTTTATAATTGTAATTATGAAATTGTGTATTTCCATGTTTAAGTATGTGATATATTTAATTATGCATACCACTGGTAAATATACCTGTTATTTAGACTCTTTGCTACTTACCTTTAACTCATCCAGACCAAGTCTAAATTCCACTATCATATATGATAGTGAAGAATCTGGTGATTAAATGAGACCTGCTCACTCTGAAACACACACAAACAAACACACTCTGAAAGGGAGACCTTGTTTACCATTCGCACTTTTGATATGTTCATCATGTGTTATTTTGTGTTATTCTGTTTCTCCAACAACCCTTTTCCTCATCTTACAATGACACCAAATTTATCAGTGTTCAAGTATTGAATGGTCACTCAGAAGTTGTTCAGGTGTCCTGCACGCAATGGAGCATTATCAGTGGAATGAATCCTTCACCCATGGAGATTTGACCTGCCCGGCAAACCAAACCTTCTACTTAAAGGTAACCGAGGATTTCTCACAGGATCAATTAAACCTGGGGCGGACACAGGTGTTTCCGAAAAGTGCAATGAGACTTTCCTGACACGTTCTGCTCGTGCTGACCAACACAACAGACTTGGTACAACCAGTCATTCTACAGACAGAAAACCACCACAGCCAAGTGCAGGTGGAAGCAGACCTGACCAAGAGGATCACAGACATCATGTCCAGCTGCTGCAGCATCCAGTCAGCACAGTACACACCTGAAGGGACTGTGTGCCACAGAGATGCGTTCTGCTGTACTTTCATCTTAATGTACAACCTGCCTTAATGTTGTTATTTCAGGTGACGACTTGACTCCTGCACCCATTGACTAATGAGCATATGAAAGCATGCACCCAAAATATGGAAGCAGTAAAATGTCCAAAAGTGGCCCCTCAGGGACTCATTGAATTTGCCCCAAGGGGCCAGGGGCCATCTGTAAGGCTTGATTTTCCTGCTAAACAAAAACTGAGATCAAGCATCCTGCAATAAAGCAATAAAACTCGCCTAGAGAAGAAGATCTCAGAGAAACAGCAAGGGGCAATGCCTTGCCCCCACTCCAAAAGGACAGCGCCTCCCCCCACCACACACACACACACACACAAACTCTCCTTCCCCCTGCCTCAAGTCACTGAAAGTTATTCAAAACATATAATGTAACTTGTGTATCTGTTGTTTTTCCCTTTTCATGTTTGGTATCATTTAATTTGTCTCAGTGCGATTGGTAAAACGGTCTCAATTTCACAGCAGTCACTAGAATTATGAAGAAGATGGAAAACTAAGGAAAATTCTGTCCTCTTTTGGGTGGTGCCTTTTGTTGAAAACCCACTCCTCTCTCCCCCAAAACAGGTGTTGGTGTAGTAAATATTTACAACCCTTTTGTTCTGGTCTGGTATAAAAGGTAAAGAGCAAAGCAGTCATGCGGGATCATCTGTAGGAGAGGCCCCCCAGAGATGGGTGAATGTCTGAGGACATTCACCCATCCCTGTGTATATGCATTTCTTTGAGTAATCGATGTTATGCATTTATCATTTCTGAATTGGCTTCTAATTGTCTAATTGTAATGTAATTGGCATGATATATTTTTACTTGACAAATAAAATGTTATATTTGGTTGATTCTGTATTATTCTTAATCCATTATTTCTAGTAGATCAAAGCGAAGGTATTACCTCAAATCTGTGTTCAGGATTGTTCATACGGAAGGTTTAATAGATGGAGCATAGGGCACGTCAATTAAGTCCATTTCGATTTCTGACAATCACTGCCTTAAATAAGTTGCAGTTTTCGTAAATATATCAAAACTATGCTTTTTGTTACGAGTAAGCAGAGCGCGACCGACTTAAAGGTAGATATTTACCCTGCATCCAATGTTTAAGGTCAGACTGACGAGTTTGTGTCCGGGAAGAGTACTCAAATCGGCCGAAGTAACTCTTCTAAAGCGATACTGGGACTGCAGTGAACGAAATAATTTAAGATATAAGGTAATCAGAATAATCGAATATCTAAATTAATACATAACAAATGATTAATTTCTAATTGGAGACACAACCCTTAGAATAAGAATCATTTGAAATTGGAGTCAGATTAAACGAGTGAAATTAAGTGAACTTCACAGAGACGCTGAAAAGGCATACACGCTTAAACCTTCCCCGTCCTGTGGGAAACCGTCATTGGACCTATTAGGCGGGCCTTACATTTGCATAACATAAAAGTTGTTAAAACATTAAAAAAAATGACCTTTTTGAACTTTCAGAGAACATTCAGAAATATAGTTTTCATTACTTAATGGGAACATTAGCAAAATGTTCTTAGAGCATATTTTTGTTAGTTGGCAATATACTAACATTTAGTAGTGCATTTTAATTTCAGTGGCTAATACACTACACATGGACTGAGTTGTAGAGCACAGCTGGTGCAGCCAGCCTCAACTCTTTTACTAGTCCCAAGGTTAAAGAGACAGGCTGTGTGTTTGTGGTGTATGTGAATTTTGTCACACTGCGGTGAAGTGCACTTGAAAAGCATAATTAGGCAGGTTCCTACAGAGGCATAAATTTCCTCTCAGCAAGTCACAATATTATGACCATCTCCCTGCAGGCTAGCACAGTGTGTTCTGATAGTTGCTTCCCTAATAAGTTTCTTTGTCAAAATGAATGCCAAAATATTGGTGCCTTCCTCTCCCACTCCTAAGAACATTGTGTGCCTCTTTCTGGCTCTCATTTCACTTCACCTTCATTATCAGAATGACTGTTGGGAAACTATAGGGCCAAAGCACGGCAAAGTTGGTCAGTATTCAGAGCATTACTATAAAATAAACATTTCTAAACAAGGATGATGGCATCACAGGCATTATTCATTCACATTTATGCATTTGGCAGATGCAGAACAACCCAAGTCTTGAATTTATTCTGACTTACTCTAAAAATGATTAACTCTAGTAGATTATGCTAAGTCCATAACACCACAAATAGGTTAGTAACAGACTGAAACTTTTAAAGCAAGAGAGTGTTGCTAGACTAATCTAAATAGGGTGAGTCTCAACCTCTGATTATTGTAATATTATTGTATGTGGGAAGTCACAGCATGGTTATATAAAGCTACCATTAGAGGAAGTTAAATTGGTCAGCTTATTACTATGGTAATGGTCATGATCTCTGGTTAGATATAGTCTTACCTTAATTAAGTGTGTACAGATCTATTGGGACTAAGTAGCATAAGTTTAGAAATAACCAAGCATGGTGCGGCATGCTGTGTGCATCCAAAACAAATGCCTAAATGTGTGTATCCTACATATAATGGTATTTTGACCAGGGCAACATTGTGACCATGATGAGAAAAAAAAACAGGTATGCTTTCTGAAGCATTTTTAGAGTCACATTTTGTGATATTGTGTCCTGTTTTTGGTTTGTTTAGTCTTTTGTCCATGTTGCGTTCATATTTAAAATCGAAATGCACCAGGGTTTGTTTGGAAGTGGACTGAGACCCATCTTTTCAGGGGTCTTGGTCCGCTTGTTTGGTGTGCACCAGGGTTCGGATAGTATCATTCACACTTTTTCAAATGAACCGCATTTACAGAGCACCAGAGTTCGTTTTAATCGAACCAAACATGCCAAGTGTGAACACACCCTTAGTCTAGTTCAGAGGTTACTAAGTTGATTTCTTGGAGGAAGACTAAATTGCGGCTTAAATTAAACCTACCAGGAGGCAGGTTTAACTTTAGATTAACATTGCTGAAGATTAAAGATTAGCGAAGATTAACAATTAACAAAGACATATGTAATGCTTGGATAAATACAATCCTGGTCAGAATTATTAGCACCGTTGGCAAATTTGAACAAAAAATAAGAGATGTTCTGATGATTACTGTGTACAAAAGTTTCAAAACTCAACGGAACTTGAAGTTTTAATCCAACATAAGCCGATCTGAGAAAGCAGTGACTGGTAAACACACTTGATTGGTTTACCATACAGCAATTGCAGTGCTGCAGTGTGTGTGAGACCTGATAAATAAGATCAGAATTAACATTTATTTATCTGTATTGTTAGTCACTATTCATTTTCATATTCACTATTCAGTCACTAGTCATTTTTCATTGACAGTGTATGTAATTCACAACGTTTGTGCCAAAATTATAAATTAAAATTAAAAGTAGTCACTCTGTCAATGTGTTACTGTTTAAGATAAATGTTTAAAATCGTTGCATGGTAAAATTTCTTTGAGGTGCATTCATTTAACTATTTTAAATGCTTTTACAAAAATTAACCATGGTTTTACTTCAAATAAAACCAAAAAAGCATTATTGTAGTTAAACCAGGGTAACCACAATTTAACTATAGTTTTGCTACACAAACCAAAGTTAAACCATGGTATTTGTATTAAGACTGTGGTATATAATTGGTAATAAATCCATGAAAAAAAACATAGTAACTATTTTTTTTTTTTACTATTTAAACCATTGTTACTTTTCCTGAGGGTTAATTAATTCAGTCAAATTAATTTAAAAATGTAAATTCAACAGGTATGAATTATGAAATATCATCAGTAAGAGAAAAACACTGTTAATTAAAACTGCAAGCAGCGATGAAAGGGCCCTTGCACCCGGGCTCATCGCTGCCCGGTGGCCTTAAGAAAACTGTGAACAGTGGGCGATATTCATTTAAGCGGATAAATAGAGGAGAAATATGGCAAAGTCCTTTTGATGCACCACACTTCCTGCTGCCAGCATGTGGTGCTTTGACTATAATTGAAAATTGCCATGTCTTCAGGTCAGGACTATTATCAAATATGTGAAGTTTGGGGCAGATCGGACATTGTATGCCTGAGTTAGAACAACTTCCTGTTCCATGGCATACATTAGCACTCAGCCAAGTGTTGCGTGATTTAAAGTGTTTCTCACATGTTTGGTACTTCATGGCATATTTAAATGTGTTTCTGGGAGTGAATTACAGTGTCAAGCATGCTATTTACTGTTGCCAACAGGTGGCGCAATGACTAACTGAATATTTGCATGTAGATGTCTTCAAAGCAGAACTTTTATCAAACATGTGCCGTTTGAGGCAGATTGGACACTGTATGCCTGAGTTACAACAGCTTCCTGTTTCATGGTGAAACATCAGACTTTGTCAGGCCTCCACAGACACGCTGTTCAATGAAAACTCAAGATCTTCACAATTTAACATTGCTAAATTGAAGAATAATAGACTGAGCAATTACAATAGGGTCCTCACACCATCAGTGCTCGGGCCCTAATGAGAAGAAAGCACTGGACTGTGGCAGAATAGTATTTATAGGATGCACATTTGGAAGGGAAATATATTTACAGGTACAGCAGGTGTTGGGAAATCGTAAAAAACTGAGGCAAGGGAGTTATTTAGAATTATTTAGAATTAGAGCAGCTGGGAACACTGTAGTAACACCGGCAAAAGTATTCAGTCATTAGTTTTGACTGTGCTGTGATGGTACCGGGAGTAGTGATACACCGCTTCACTTACCGAAAATAGGAAGTGAGATAGAGGTCCATTTCACAGCTTTTTTTCCCCCATTGTTTTCATTTCATTTGCTTCACAGTTCCATGCAATTTAACCTTTTCTTGATTCATTCATTTGTTTTATAGACAACATCTGTCATTCTCATTCAGGGGTGAGTTTCCCGAAAGCAACGTTGGTGAACCATGGTCGTAAATCCCATTGAACTCTATTGGTAACGACGGAACTTGCGACCATAGTTCGCTTTGGGAAACGCATCCCAGATTAGTTGGTTTCACAGGTGGGTAACAAAGTACATTTACTTCGTTACTTTTACTCGAGTAGCCTAGTTTTTTGGAAAATTTGTACTTTTTACAGTACATTTAAATGTAGGTACTTTTATTTTAACTTGAGTACATTTGTAAAGAAAAATCTGTACTTTTACTTCGCTACATTGGACAAAGTTCATCTTACTTTATTTTAATGCTGTACATGTTAAGAAATGCATAGTTTATTTAATCTTTTTTCATGAACGATGCCCCATTCACAAATGAATCACTCTTTTGAGTCAATTCTGTTCAAAGACTTGATCAAACAAGTTGGCAAAACTGTCTAAATTGGTTCGCGAATCAATTTGAATGATTTGTTCAGACAGTTCCTGCACGCACTGAATAGTCTGAAGCGATTAGATGAAGTGGCAGTGGACCTACAGTCAATCAAAAGCAAATCTGCAAATGCATCCAATTGTTTGTCAGCGACGAAGATCTTTATTAGTTGAACTGCGTATGCTGTCTATGCTGTAGCATTCATTAAAGTGATGCAAATACTATAGCCTAATATATACGGTCTACTACAATTTGCTATAGTATGGTTCAAAAACACTATAGTATAGTATTTTTTCACCTGGGCTTTTACTTGAGTTTTTGGATATTCTACCCACCTGGTTGGTTTTAAATGAATCCTTTTAGTTTTTAGTATCTTCTCTATTTTAGTTCAGGACTCCATAGCCAGGTGTTAGTAATCTGTACTTGATCAGTGTTTCACAAAGCAATTTAAGACATGATTAACTATTCTAGATTAAGGAAACCACCCCATAAGGAACATGCAACTAGTTTATAAAATGCAACTTGGATTTCAAATAATACAATTATTTAGTAATATTTTTACTGCTTGTCCTATTGCTAGACTTTTTTTTTTTTTTTTACACTAATTGACGGTTTTTCTTAGTAGAAACTTTAGGTTTTTAAAAGCATTTTAAGTTTAAATCAGTACTTTGTCCATGGGTTTATTTGGTAAGTAGCCATATATGAAGTGCAATAATGGACATCACAAAAAAAAATTATGATACAAGACCCTGATAACGGTGTCATGGTTTACATTTGCAATAATGACCAGCTGACTTATTTCCTATATATTACTGAAAAGGAGTAAGGAGGAGGAATGTTCAGGTAGCTAGCTTGAAGCCAGTGGGGCTGTCTGTAAGAACAGGTCCAGTCTAGTCACTCAGGTTCACAAGTTTTTATTGCACATCCAAGGGTATTGTGTATATAGGTGCATGTGTCTGCAGGCAAGCGTGTGAGCGTGTGGTTTCTACAAATTGTTTAAATAAACAAAATCGGTTAAAGTACAAATCTTCCACTGAATTCACAAGCCAACTAAGCACATGCCTAAACAGGGAAGCAAACAAACTTGAAATACATATTTAGGGCAAACTTAAATCAAACCAAATCTCTAAATATCAAAACAAAAGCACTTACATAGTCAGTTACGCACATGGAGGAAATAAAAAGGAGCAAAAGTCAGTACTCTGTACAGAAAAGCCACATGCAACAGAATGGGAAAGCTGTGGGCACAGGTGCAGCTAATAAAGCCTGAGGGAGTCCTAATTGGCTTGAGATTGGTTGGGTGGAGCTTAGGGCTAACAGGGAAATGAGTATGCTGTAGAGGGGTGTGGCACTTATTTTGAGGCAGTCAGGTCACGTTTGTTAGACATCTAACTAAAGATGACCTGGCCTCTCTTGTCACATAATTCTGTCTATTCTTTGGTACAACTGTGCTGTGTTTGTTTGTGTCAATTGTGATCTTCAGCTGATGGATTGTGGGTAATGGCCTCAGGGGATGATGAATGGCGGCTGATCTCTGTGACTTAAACACTGAGGCAAGTTATTTATTTATTTTCTCTCAAAAATGTTTGACCTGTTGTGACTTATAATCAGAGGCCCATGTCAGAAAGCAGGTTGAAACTATGAGTATGTTAACCCTGAAATGAGGGAAACGCAAACTCAAACTGGGTTTTCTATCTTCTGAATGGGAGGTATACCCAGTTTCTTTCTGTCTCCTCCCCCTTTTTAAAGCGTAAGTGATGTTTAAATATTTCAATGTTCGATGTTTACAAATATCTAAAAATTCTTAAATCAAGATGCATTTTCTGTATAAGAAAAATGATATAATGATATCATTAATTATGCTTAGCTAAGCTATGCTAAAAGTGATACCGCCAGACTCGGAAAATGGCTGAATGGATTCGAAAACGGTAAAACTCAACTGTTTAACTCTAGGGGAGTTGGAAAATTAGCCTATTTTCAAATAAAAGTGGAGTGTTCCATTAATATTTGTTTATTTATTTATTTATTTGCCCGCGGGATACCATGAAATGAATATTAGTTTAATAACTTACCATTCTGCCAGTTTTCACCTTTTCACCTCTGTTATTAAAACGGTGATAAGAAATAAACTTGTATTGACTCGGAATATGCAGACGTCTTTTTTTGGGGTGCTGTTGCCATGGCGGTCATAATAGGAGCTCCATTGATCATGGCTTTTCATAGTCGTGGTGCATGCGCTTAACTCAAGTAGTCAGCCTACTTGATTCAGTTGATTGAACTAACTCAATTCAGTTGATAGAACTAACTCAATTCAGCTGCTCTGAAACCGAGAGTTCCCTTTCGATACTTCACTCGTACTGCGTATGGGGGAAAAGTCTCCCTTTTTCCTCGCTACTGAAGCCTTTTCAATAACGCAGTGCAGCTGCATCGTCATTGGTTCACTCATTGCAAGTCGTTGAACCAATGACGGCGCGGCTTTGCTGCGCAGCCTATGGCGACAAAGCGTGCAAACTTTCCCGCTGAAATGGGCGGGGAAAGGCCCTATATAAGTGAGCATTTCGCCATGGGCAACTCAGTCCTTTCTCCTTCAGCGACGACTCGTCTTCTCCTCGCTGATCCTCGCAGAAGCCTGCTCGCCTGGAAAGAAACTCGCCGCCTTGGAAGAAGCTCTGCCGCTGTCGAAGATGCCCTGCAGCGGACCCAGTTGAGTCGCCGGATTCGCCAGCGCCTTCGCCCTCGCCGACTGCCGCCTGAGCGCCGCCGACGAGCCGCCGCCTCCCGCTTCCTGCTTCCGGCCCGGACTCAGCGCGTCTCCTGCCACCATCCGGCGCATCTAATAGAGCATTTTTCCGCGGTTCTCACACCGTATTAAGAGCACTTTCCACTGCGGTTTTCACCGCTTACGGCCCTCGCCGTTTAAGAGCACCACAATCGCCGTTTTCACGGTGCCCCGGCATTTTTCAATGCCTCACCACTGCAATACGTGCAGAGCCCCTCTGCTTAATACAGACGGCCACGGCGAGTGCGTCGGATGTCTGGGCAAGTCCCACGCAGATAACGCGCTCGCTGGAGGCTCATGCTCGCACTGCGAGTCTATGAGCCTGGCATCGCATCGCTCACGGGCTTCTTTCTTTATGGGAAGTGACCCCGCCGATCGCGCCCTCCTCTCTCCTTCCTCCCGTGAGCCGGCTAGGAAGAGACAGCGGGGAAGACCGGCTCAGCGCGCTGAGCTGAGCGAGCTCACGCCGGCCCACTGCCCGTGTGCCTCGCCCTCTCCCAGCAGAGAACAGTCCCCAGTGCTGTTCTCCCGCTCTGAACAACGTCCCTCGGCTGATGCAAGCGACCTTGTTTCCTTCGGCGGATCCGATGAAGAGCAGCTCGATGACTCTGTGTCTCTGGCAGCCTCTGAACCGGAGCACTGGCTGGGCGAGTCTGACGACCCTGCCCCCCTGCCTCCCCTGGAGCCCATTGATCGCAGCACGGGTATGGACGCCGAACTTTTCTGCGTCCTATCTAAAGCCGTGGAGGAATTGGACCTCGACTGGGCTCCACCAGAAGAGCCGTCACAAAGCCGCCTGGATGAGTGGTTTCTCCCAGGCCGCCGTCAAGCTCCTCAGCAACGCTCGGCCCCGTTCTTTCCTGAGGTTCATCAGGAGCTGGCGAAGTCATGGCGCGCCCCCTATTCAGCCCGCCTGCACACTTCTCACCGCTCAGTCCTCACCTCAGTTGATGGTTCGGAGGAGAAGGGTTACGAACACCTGCCACCCCTGGACGAAGCAGTGGCCGCTCACCTCTGTCCGCCCGTGGCCGTGGGCTGGAAGACGAAGCGTTCCCTTCCGTCTAAACCCTGCAGGACCACTTCTGCCCTTGCAGGAAGAGCGTATGCATCCGCTGGCCAAGCCGCCTCAGCGCTCCATTCTATGGCCATATTCCAGGTCTTCCAGGCCAAACTTCTCCGCACCATGGACGAGTCTGGCACTGAAGAGACCGCCTTCAGGGATCTCCGCAGCGCAACTGATTTAGCCCTGTGGGCCACAAAGGCAGTGGCCCAAAGATCAATGGCCAGCCTGGTGGTGCTGGAGCGCCATTTATGGCTTAACCTGATCAAAGATCAGGACAAGACGGCCTTCCTCGATGCACCTGTTTCCCCGTCAGGACTCTTTGGACCGGCAGTGGAAGGTTTCACAGAGCGTTTCACGGCAGCACAGAAGTCTTCTCAAGCGATGAGACAACGCTCGCACTCTGCTAAGCGCACAACCTTCCCGAAACGCCAGGGAAAGTTCCCATTTCCCATTTCGGCGGGAAAGTTTGCGCGCTTTGTCGCCATAGGCTGCGCAGCAAAGCTGCGCCGTCATTGGTTCAACGACTTGCAATGAGTGAACCAATGACGATGCAGCTGCACTGCGTTGTTGAAAAGGCTTCAGTAGCGGGGGAAAAAGGGAGACTTTTCCCCCATACGCAGTACTCGTTCCGTATCTCAGGGAACCGAGGTTACGTTTAGTAACCGATTAAGTTTTCCATCTCAGAGTTAAGTTGCGTCCCAAGTGACGCACTATACACTATGCACTTATACACTATGTACTTGTGCACTATGCACTCATCTGTGTAGTGCATGAATTGTATAAGGTTATTTTGTCATTTAACAACGGAGTCAGATCCTCCCCTCCACTACGTAATTAAAGCTGCGACAGTTGAGTGCACGAAGTGTCCAACATTCCACACTTCATTTTTTCCGTTAATAGTGCATCATCCGAGTATTTAAAGTGCACTTTTCTTTTTGGAATTGTCTGTGTGAACGCACTACTCACATTATTTATACTTAAAAACGTCAGAGAATAGTGCACAAGTACATGAATTGGGACACACCTTTAGTCAACTCAGAGTCAACTTAGAACCTCCTTAATTAAATGGGCCCCAGGTGTGACATTTTCCTGTGGTAAACAAAAATAAAAATAAATCTCCCTCATGGATTTAGTGTTAATTTAGCGTTATGTATTTAATATTATAATTTTTATTCATATTTTGAATTACACTTAATTTTATATGTTCAGTTTTTATTTAAATTTTTGTAAATTTTTTTGGTAATTTTATTTTATGCTTTTGTCATTTTTATTATTATTATTTTTTTAAATATTACTCTTTAGTTGTTTTTTTTTTTTTTTTTATTTAGTAATGATAATAACCCTGCTTGGAATGAAGAGGAGAAAAAAATCCCAATCCGTTCGGACCCTTCAGGAGATGTTTTAGATCTTTTCAAATGATTCTGTAATGAGATCATTAAACAAAGTGCTTAAGGCAATGACGTTTATTAAATATTGCAGCAACATCGTTTAACAGACTTGTTTGCTGATGAACGCATCACCTTGAAAATGTGTTGGTCTTGTTATTTCCATGAATAAGACATTTGATTTAAATAGGTGATGGGACAGAGACTGAAATAGATTTCCATCAATGTGGAAGTGTTTACCTGAAGGAAAATGTTATTGCTGAGGGGTTTCTCTTTCACATTTCAGGAGCTTTAATGGAGTTTTCACATATGAGTCAGTGAAGTATCAAAATTTTTTTCTTAAAATGACTTTTTAAAAAAAAAACACCACCTAAACAAGTCTATGTTCACATCTTTCCAGGCAGACTGTCCACACAAATCTATCTGCATACCCATGTGTGTAGCGAGGCTTTCAAAATGGATGCAGAAAAAAATGGAGGTGCATCAAATAAGCTCCCTGAGTTGCAGTGCAGAACTGTCGCACAAGAAAAACTGAGAGAGAAGTGAGGGAGAAAACCTGGTATACAGTATATTGTGATCTTCCATGCTGTAGTTGTGGCCGAAATCTTTAGACATTTCATTTGAATACCGTATGAATACTTCCGGCATTTTCATCACCAGTTTTGCCATTATTGTTGTGTCATGTAAAGGAGTGATGCTAAAGACAATTTGAAATCTGATTTGAGAAGTCAGAGCAACTAGACTGAGATGCATCTGCAAACAACCTCCTTATATGGTTTGATTCAGATTTGAAAAAAATCTGATATTATGTTTTGTTTTTTATTATTATTGTTGTTATTATTATTATTTGTGAGATGTGAATGTTGTTCAGTTGGTCTGTTATTGTGGGGTAGAGGGATGCAAAAAACTGTCAAGGAACATAGGTGAGTCTGCTATGTATCTATATAGCTATAGTTTGATTGACAAGTGATCTAACCAATCATAACACTAAATCTGCCATTTTGTCCGACAGAGCAGTCAGGAATTAGAAGATTAACCTCGGTGGACTTGAACTTGAAAAATTGTGTGTATTTATGTCTTTCTGCATTTTAAACAACATTCATTAAACATCCTTCTGATGTTCATTCATGTTTATTTGATGCTATAAATTAATAGTAGGAAGAGATGATCGGTTCACGAGCCGCTTGAGCTGAGGTGCTACAGCTATCTGCCACAACACATAAAAGAGCCACAAAACGTTTTTTATTGTTCGAATTTCTTAAAAAATTACACAATTTAAAAGCGGGGACTTTGTTTAATATCATAAGTAACCTGCTCTGTCTTGTCTGTCGACGTGTTGTCAGTGTCCTCTCTGCTCCGCAATGTATTTTTCACTGCGTGTGGCGTGACAGCGCCATGGCTTGTCGGACAAAGCAACAGTAACTAAGGGTGAGTCTTTGCGAAGGGTCAATTTCATAGTGTTCCTCCTGAACTTTGTTAATTAAACACCATTTAGAGAGGCGTGTGTAAAACAACAGCTGGATGTGTCGGATAATTAATACAAGCTTTAACAGCAGCCATGTTTTTGTGTTTTGGATTCTGAATGTATGCTGAGATACACTACTGTTTGAGTAAATGCTTCTGAAAGAAGTCTCTTATGTTCACCAAAGCTGCATTCAATTGATCAAAAATACAGTAAAAACAGTAATATTGTGAAATATTTTTACAATTTAAAATAACTGTTTTGAACATATTTTAAAATCTAATTTATTCCTGTGATGGAGAGAAACCTATAAAAAAAGAAGAGAATTAAAGGGTTAGTTCACCCCAAAATTACAAATCTTTCATTAATTTCTCACCCTCATGTTGTTCCAAACCCATAAGACCTTCATTTGCGGAACACAAATTAAGATGTTTTTGATGAAGTCCGAGAGGTATATGACTCGTCCATAGACAGCAATATAATCACCACTTTCAAGGCCCAGAAAGGTAGTAAAGACATCACTAAAATAGTCCATGTGACTGCAGTGGTTCAACCTTAATTTTATGAAGCGAAGAGAATACTTTTTGTGCACAAAAACAAAATAAAAATAATCCAAAAATTTGTGTATTGGATTCTGTATGTGTGCTAAGATATACACTACTGTTTAGTACAGTTCAGTAAGACTTGGGATGGTAAACTCTGATCCGGCTTGCATTTCCACAGCCAACACTACCCTTACTTGATAGACGTGTATGACGGAAGGTAGCGATCTATGTCATTCTTGCACGAATGTGATTCTCTGTCAACCAATCAACATTCTACAGGGACTATTTCCACCCTTTAGTACCGGACTACTGTGCTAGGCACGTTATGGTTTGGAATTAGGGTACCATTCGCAACTCCTGACAATGGAAACAGCAAAAATTGTGCCTCTAGTGTAGACTTTACGTTCCACATTAAGAAAGAACTCACGAACGGCTGGTGTAACCCTGCAGGGCTGCAATTATTTGATCAAAACTATGGTAAAAACAGGAAAATTGTTAAATATTATTGCATTGTAAAATAATACATTTTCTGTTTGAATACATTTTACATTTATTGTAATTTATTACTGTGATGCAAAGCTGATTTTTCAACAACATTCTTAAAAAATCATTATATTAGCTAATTTGCTGCTCAAGAAACATTTCTTATTATTAACAGTCGTGCTGCTTCAAATTTTTGTGAAGTGTCTTTACTGTCTAGTAAATGTCTTTACTGCCACTTTTGATGAAAATTAGGGAAAACTTGAGATGGGTTATGGTTATGAATGAATAGGAGACGAAAGGAGCTTGTGTAAGTCTGGTAATACTATAGTTTTTACTCTCTCTCTCACACACACATACGCACACACACTGTTTCAACCTTTCACGATTTTTCAGTTTATGTGCTGTTCAATAATGCTTTATAATTCAGACTCATTCTTGCAGCAGGGATGAAACTCCTGCTCTGCTCCCTGGAAAAATGGTCAGCTGTACTGCAGACCGTATGCGGCCTTGTGATATTCCTCAGACATGCTTACTGAGCAACTTCTTCCTCTACTCTTCTCTTCTTCATCCTTTTTTGTTATCAAAAAATTGGATTCCACTTTTTCTCCCTCTGTCTTTTCTTCTCCAGCACAAGCCGCTGACACCCCCTGTGTACCATACAAGTAGCTAAACTCTTCTTTTTTACAAGTAACTTTGGTCCCACTTTATAGGTGGCCTTACTAATGTACTTACATGAAAAAATTAGACTACAGTGTACTTCTTGTGTTCATATTGTATTGCAAAACACATATGCTGCTATGAGGATACGGGTAAGTTTTGGGACGGGTTTGGTGGTATGGTTAGGTTTAAGGATGGGTTAAAGTGTAAGGGATAGATTAACAATGTAATTATAAATGTAATTACAGAAATAAATTACAGATGTAATTACATGCAGGTATTTTTAAAATATAAGTACAATGTAAAAACATGTATGTACATAGTAAGTAAATTGTATCAAATGATTAATTTAAATATAAGTACATAGGCCACCTAATAAAAAGTGGGGCCGTAAATTTTTCTTATACAACATGAAGAATCATGCTTATGTTCCAATAAGAGTTTCTGGCTTGTCACTTCCTTGTGATGTGGAGATGTGGGTGTATGATGTCATATAAACATGACGTCATATGAACATGACAGTGACAGTAAAAAATGCTCTTAGCCAGGTGTGTACAGCATGCTAAACGATATTCTATGCTTATAATCATATACCTGCAAAACAAAACTTTACATATATCACCGCCCGAAAGTTTGGGGTTGTATATCTTTGGGGTTGTATATCTTTTCCACTTTTTCAATAAGGAGGTTCAACCAACTCTGACTTAAAACTTGAAGTTGAACTTGAGTTGACTTACTCTGAGATGGGAAACTGAGTTTTCGGTTTCAGAACAGCTGAATCGAGTTAGTTCTATCAACTCTGAGTAGGTTGACTCTGAGTTAAGCGCGTGCACCATGACTATGAAAAGCCATATTCAATGCTAGTTCTCTGTGCCCAACGCACTACTGCCCAACTATGCCACTGATGCTAGTGAGTCAAATTTGCCCGAATAATCTTTTTTTCCGTTTGCATTACGATTATTTTTATTACCCCACTAGCAGATAATTTTACTTAAGTAAAATGCACTTATGCCCAAGAAACAGACTAAAAATCTCATATATTTTTCTTAAATAGAAAATGCATCTTGATTTAAGAATTTTTAGATATTTGTACTTGAAATAACACAAAAATACTTAGTAGGCCTAAGAAAAGCATTTTTTTGCAGCAAGATGAATGAATTAAATATTTAAACATCGCTTAACCCTCTGGAGTCTGAGGCTGATTTGGGGCCTGGAGAAGTTTTGACATGCCCTGACATTTGTGCTTTTTTCAGTTGTTCATAAACATATTAATGGAAAAAGTGTCATTACACTGTATTCAGCACAAACTAGGCTACAATAATATGTGAGGAACATGTATGTACATGTTTGTGTTTTTGAAGGAATAACATTTATGCGTGGTTATTGAAAAAAAACAAACTTAAGTCACTGAAATAAGGCCAAAAAAAGTATAGTAAATCTGTGTTTACAATACTTTAGGGTATTGGAGGTTGTAGACTAGAGTTTTTGCTTCAGAATTATGTAAAAATTATGCTGCCTACTCCTTCATATAAAACAATATATTGATTTAGTTTTTGTAAGACACTTTTTGCCAAGAAACACAGTATGCGTGGAGGCGTGAATCACCACTGAATAACGGGCCATTCTCACCTGAGAAGGCAAAATAATTGCATAGTAATGAGCTGAAATGACTTGCATATTAATGAGGCATTTCAGTCAGGTAGGCTGTGAAAAAACCTTCTGTGATGTCTCAAGCTCATCATGATATATGAAACATACAGAAAAATATTATTACAATATAAAGTAATGTTTTTTTATTATACTTTAAAATGTATTTCTGTGATGCAAAGAGTCTGAATATAGGCTTTTAGTTTAAAAGCATGCACATTTGGAGAAATATTGGATTCTCATATGCTTATGTCAATTTTCTACACAGAGGAGTTATATTTATTTAATATTCATTGTCATTACTATGAGCGCTGGTGTTTTCAATTCTTACTTGAAGTCGGAGGGCGCTCTCTGTGCATTTTTAGTCCACAAATTCATCTAAAAGAAGAAGAGGCTATTCCATGACTGGAGTTTCCAATTCATACTGCAGCCGGAGGGTGCTAAAGAAACAAAAACTCATCTAAAATTCATCTATAGAAGAAAAGAAAACAGGAACTAACTGCATGTCTTCTAGAGCTCGCTAACCATGACTTTTACATCCAGATAAACACTTTTCAAGACAATAAATACACGATTGAGACGATGAATGCATGTATTGCCTCTGAATTTGCGTCTGATTTGCGCTGCCTCCGTGGGTGTGGCCGCATTAGAGGATAATGAGCTGAATCACGGACTTCTGACATGGCTCTCTTTTCATACAGATTACATAAACACAGAAGGTTTGTTTTCGATTTGACTTACATGATTTAAAACCTGCCATCTTAATGATTTTATAGACATAAGTGTAATTTTTCTGTGATTAGTATTCACTAAGTTACAGTTAATTTTCTGAGAACTATCACATTGGACTTCGTTCAGAGAGAGAGGAGAAATCACGCATCATGTTAGTTTTCTTTATTTTACAAAAAGCACAACATTTTGTTTTTACTCTGAGTGTATACAAATAAAAGTAGATATTCTATCGTTTCAATTGATATATTACTTATGTCTCTATGACAAAAAATGACAGAGTATTTTAAGTCTGTTTTGCTGCAATGTGAAAAAAACCCTGCAAAACGCGTCAACGCGTTTTCAGACCTCAGAGTGTTAAGCTTTAAAAAGGGGGAGACAGAAAGAAACGCTGGGTTTACCGAAGAAAACCTGCTCCCAAAGTGTAAGAGTAAGTTACCATGGTAACTGAGTATAAGTTCCCTTTCGATACTTCACTCGTACTGCGTATGGGAAAAAGTCTCCCTTTTTCCCCGTCACTGAAGCCTTTTTCAATAACGCAGTGTAACTGCACCGTCATTGGTTCACTCATAGACGAGTTGTTGAACCAATGGCGGCGTGGCATAGCTGCGCGGCCTATGGCGAGAAAGCGAGCACACTTTCCCGCCGAAATGGGCGGGGTTAAGGGCTATATAAGCAGGCGTTTCGCCATAGGAGTCAATGCTTTCTCCTTCAGCGACGACCTCTACTTCTCCTTGCTGATCTCCACCTGAAGCCGAAGAAGCTCGCCGCCTTCAAGAAGCTCTCGCCACCGTCAGAAGAGGCTCCCGCAACGGACTTAGCTGGACTCGCCGGTCGGAGACAGCGCCGGCGCCCTCGCTGACTGCAGCCCGCAGCGTCGTCCTCGAGTCGCCGCCTCCCGCTTCCGGCCGCTTCCTAGCGTCTCCTGCTGCTATCCGGCACGCCTTACTGAGAGGTTCTCCGCGGCTTATTGCCACTCTAAAAGAGCATAAACAGCGGTTTTCACCACTCCATCTGAGCTTCCGCAGCCCTCGCCGCTCTAAAAAGAGCCCCCCAATCGCCGTTATCACAGCGGCGGCGTTGATACAGAGCCCCTCTGCACGACGACGATGTTCACAGCGAGTGCCACGCTGACGGCGCGCTTGCTGGAGCCTCATACCCGCAATGCGAGAGCATGAGTCTCGGTTCCCTGCGAGCCGGCAAGGAAGAGACAGCGGGGTAGAGCGACCGGAGTTTGGAGAGCTCACGCCGACCCAGCCCCCGCCTGCCTCGCCCTCTCCTCCAAGGGAACATTCTCCCGTCTTGTTCTCCCGACCCGAGCAGCGTCCCTCTGCCGATGCAAGCGACCTCGTCTTGTTTTGAGGATCGGACGACGAACAGGATGACTCCATGTCCCTCGCTGCCTCCGAAGCAGAAGGTTGGGCTGGCGAGCCGGAGGATCCCGCTCCCCCACCTCCTTTGGAGCCCATAGAGCACGGCCAAGGCATGGACGCCGAACCCTCGAGTGGGCCCCTCCAGAGGAGCCATCTCGCAGCCGCCTGGACGAATGGTTCCTCCCAGGCCAGCGCCAAGCGCCTCGCCAGCGCTCAGCTCCTTTCTTCCCCGAGGTCCACGAGGAGCACACTAAATCGTGGCACGCTTCGTACTCCGCCCGCCTCCACACAACGCATCGCTCTGCCCTCACCGCCGTTGAATGCGCCGGAGAGAAGGGATACGAGCATCTGCCACCCCTGGATGAAGCGGTGGCTGCTCACCTCTGTCCTCCCGCGGCTGTGGGATGGAAGATGAAGAGGGCCCTTCCTTCCAAGCCCTGCCGGACCACATCTACTCTGGCTGGACGGGCTTACACCTCGGCGGGCCAGGCTGCCTCTGCGCTCCATACAATGGCCATATTCCAAGTCTACCAGGCCAAACTCCTCCGTTCGCTGGATGAGTCCGGTATAGACGCACCGGCCTTCAAGGACCTCCGCAGCACCACCGATCTAGCCCTGCGAGCCACGAAGGCTACGGCCCAGGCCATTCATTGGCCGGTCAATGGCCAGCCTGGTAGTGTTGGAACGCCACCTGTGGCTCAACTTGACGGAAATAAAGGACCTGGATAAGACGGCCTTCCTGGATGCTCTGGTCTCACCCTCCGGTCTCGTTGGGCCAGCAGTGGATGGCTTTACCGAGCGCTTCACCACGGCTCAGAAGTCGTCTCAGGCTATGAGACATTTTCTGCCCAAGCGCTCCAGCTCTGCTTCTGCTTCCAGCTGCCCCAGGACTGCGCCGGCTCAGCAGAACAAGCCAACGCCACCCGCCGCCCAGGCAGCGCCACCTAAGGAGCACCGCCAGCGCTCACGCCTTGCAAAGTGCCCTCCCTTCCCGAGACGCCAGGGACCCTGGCCCAAGATTGTGCTGGACCCGGTGACTCCGAAGACATCCTGATTTTTTAAAAAGGAAGAGGATGGGGGATTGTCTCGTTGCGACCGGACCACCCCAAAAGCTCCTACGTGCAGTTTCCCCTCTGCCTCGTTTAATTCCGGCCGTGGGAAACATGCTTCATGTTGTAGCTGGGCCCACACCTGTTGCACTCACTCAAAACGCCATTTTTACGGCGAACACTATTTTACTTCATCAAAAAGAGAGCAAATTTCCTCTTCCACCACTCTCGGTGTGCGGCCCCCTCTACGGCGGCCTGCCATCCGATGTCATTCAACCCCTTGTCACTCGGGCTGAGGCTTGGCAAGCCATCCCCGGTGTGTCAGAATGGATCCTGGGGATCGTAACTCAGGGCTACTCGCTCCAATTTGCACGACGGCCCTCCCGCTTTGGGCGGGGTGCTTCAAACCTTGGCGAACCCGGACGACGCTCACGTCCTCCGTGCCGAGGTTATGACGTTGCTAAGAAAGGGAGCTGTGGAAATAGTTTCCCCTGCGGAGCGCTAGTCAGGCTTTTACAGCCGCTACTTTCTGGATGGCGGTCTCAGACCCATCCTAGATCTCAGACTTTTGAATCGCTCCCTCATGAGACGGAAGTTCAAAATGCTGACGCTGAAGCAGATCCTCGTGCACATTTGCCCCAAGGACTGGTTCTGCTCGCTGGACCTGAAGGATGCGTATTTTCACATCCAGATAGCCCCCCCATCACAGACGATTCTTGAGATTCTCATTCGAGGGGGTGCGTACCAATATACGGTCCTGCTTTTCGGGCTGTCTCTGGCTCCTCACACTTTCACCAAGTGCATGAACGCGGCGCTTTCCCCTCTGAGACAAATGGGAATCCGGGTTCTCAGGGTCAACTTAGCCAAGAGCTCACTGTGCCCCAGCCAGCAAATTTTGTTTCTGGGGGCAGTCTTCGACTCAATCCGTATGACGGCAGTAGTCTCGTCAGAACGCGCTCTGGTGATTCAGCAGCTCACGGCCTCAGTCAAGAACAAAGCCTATCTCCCTCTGAAGCTTTTCCAGAGGTTGCTAGGGTTGATGGCTTCCGCCTCCCCGGTGCTGCAGCTCGGCCTTCTTCGGATGCGGACTCTGCAGTACTGGTTGAAGTTCCGGGTTCCACCAAGCGTCTCAAGGTCAATCGGGCCTGTCTTCTAGCCCTGAAACCTTGGTTGAACCCTGCCTGGTTCAGTCTTGGAGTACCCCTGCAGGCGGTCTCACGAAGGACGGTGCTCTCAACGGACGCCTCCAACTCGGGTTGGGGCGCTGTGTGCGAGGGCAGACCGGCCTTCGGCTCGTGGAGTCAGGAGGAAAGCCGTCTACATATCAACTGTCTAGAGATGCTAGCAGTGATGAAAGCCCTTCAATCTTTTCAGGCTCACTTGACAGGACGCCATGTCTTAGTCCAATCGGACAGCATGACAGTGGTGTCGTACATAAACCATCAGGGAGGTCTCTCGTCCAGCCGCTTGTGCGCTCTGGCGAAACGCCTTCTGATATGGGCTCTGCCGAGACTTCAGTCGCTCAGAGCGATTCCCCTGAGACGGGATCTCCTCTCTCAGGCAAACAGAACGATCTGGCACCCACAGCCAGAGCTCTGGGCTCTACACCTCTGGTCCCTCGATGGGAGCCGACTAACCTCCCCGGGGATGTTCTAAATACCATTTCTCAGGCAAGAGCCCCATCCACAAGACGTTTCTATGCTCAAAAATGGTCGGTCTTTGTTGATTGGGGTTCCTCACGCAACATAGACCCTTCATACTGTCTTTCCTCCAAGAGCGTTTGGATATGGGGCGCACCCCTTCAACGCTTAAAGTTTACATCGCAGCGTTCCATGCTCCTATTGCCGGCCAATCAGTGGGTCGAAACAGCCTTGTAGTCCGTTTCTTAAGGGGTTATATGCGATTAAATCCACCTCGTCCCCTTATTGTGCCCACTTGGGACCTTTCTCTGGTCCTCGGGGCCCTAAAAGGTAACCCCTTTGAGCCGCTGCATTCAGCTGACCCCAGGTCCCTGACGCTAAAAACCGCTCTGCTACTTGCACTAGCATCGGTCAAGCGTGTTGACGATTTGCAGGCCATCTCTGTGAGCCCTGCATGCCTTGAATTCGGACCTAATGATTCTAAGGTCATTCTGAAACCCAGGCATGGCTATGTTCCTCAACCCCTTTTAGAGCGCAGGTCATCTCGCTTTCCACTCTTCCTTCCTCTACAGATGAACGAGAGCTGGAATTACTCTGCCCTGTCAGGGCATTGAGGACCTATGTGGAGCGATCTCAGCCTTTCAGGCAGTCGGATCAGCTCTTTGTTTGTTTTGGTGGCTGCACCAGGGGGTCTCCGGTCTCAAAACAACATCTCTCACATTGGATAGTCGACGCCATTAATCTGTGTTACTCCTCTCTGAGTGCTGAATGCCCCATAGGAGTTAGAGCTCATTCCACTAGGGGAATGGCTTCCTCATGGGCTTGGTCCAACAGAGTTTCCATAAAAGACATCTGTGAGGCGGCCGGCTGGTCTTCGCCGTCCACTTTTGTCAGGTTCTACCATCTTGATGTCCCGACCTTACAAGCTTGGGTTCTTTCAGTGTGATTGGCGGCCCTTTATGAGTTCCACCTCACGCCGTTACAGGATTCATTTCCTTTGTAGTGTAACAAGGGATACAGCGGCTTTGCCTTCTTGCTTGTTTTGGACGCCGGGAGGGGACCAGGAAAACAAGTTAAGTTCCCTGCCGTGGCATGACGTGGTTGAATTCATTCCCCATACGCAGTACAAGTGAAGTATCGAAAGGGAACGTACTCGGTTACTAACGTAACCTCGGTTCTCTGAGATACGGAACGAGTACTGCGTTACTTGCCGTGCCATGAGGCTGCGGCTTCAGAGTCGTCGCTTCAGTCGATTGGCACTGAATCCTATGGCGAAACACCTGCTTATATAGCCCTTAACCCCGCCCATTTCGGCGGGAAAGTTTGCACGCTTTCTCACCATAGGCCGCGCAGCTATGCCGCGCCGCCATTGGTTCAACAACTTGTCTATGAGTGAACCAAAAAAGGCTTCAGTGACGGGGAAAAAGAGAGACTTTTCCCCATAAGCAGTACTCGTTCCGTATCTCAGGGAAGCGAGGTTACGTTAGTAACCAAGTACGTTACCACCCTTTTAGAAACAGGCTTGACTTACCCTGCTTTCTCGGATTTGATATACCTCCCATTCTGAAACAGAAAACATAGAGTTTCCCTCATTTCAGGGTTAACATTCTCAGAGTTTTCACTTAACCTCCTTTCTGAAATGGGGGTGAGTGGCATTTTCTTTTGTAAATATTGTTTTCTGCATGCCCAAGCTATTCATGGACTCAGCAATTAATATTAACATTATAAATTACTATTAAATCCCTTGTTTGAGGTGTTCCATAAAGCCTACATGATTATGTCCGTAATTTATTTATTTGCCAAACGATGGTAATTTCTTTAAATCTGCCAGTTATGGAGACTTTCTGGTAAGCTGATCTACAGCAGCTTTTGTACCTTCGTGCTTTTGCATCATTGCCCCGCATTCTCATTAGTTTGCTAGCCTGGTAATACCAGACTCTGCTACTTCACTTTGCTTCGTAGACAGAGTCTGGAATGGCATAATAGAGAAGTGTTTACTCTCTCGCTAGGGGGCGATTGTCTGAAGTTTAAAATCATTGGTTACCCGTAAGCCAATCAGATACGTTTAGTTATGACGTATGGTATGCGCCTTTACAGCCTCATCGAAGCACAGGCATCATGCATCGAGCTCAAATCTATGATTGAACTTCCATTGTAAACCTGTTGTAAACACATGATGATGCGAGCGAAATATCGGAGTGAACATGGCTGTAAACGACTTTTGCAGATTATGCGAAGTTAATCTACGCATACACGGTACAATCACGGGCTCTAAACTTATTTTTGACAGAGTGAAACAAGAAAATATTTGTAGCCAACTCTCAAACTTAGGATTAGATCTTTTAAACACAGCTGGCTTCAGTTTGAGTTGAATGTTCTCCATAACCGAGCGAACTGCATCCCGTGTCTCAGCCATTTCCGCGTTCGGTTTTCGATTTCTCTAACCTACAATGTAAGACTCGGCGCTTAACATCTACGTCACGGCTCTCAGCCCGCCCTCTGTTCGTTGATTGGCCCGGCTGTTTCCAGACCGGTGGTAAACAGAAAGCTCTGACGCTGTCTCAGACTGAGTACAGAAGCGAAATGAAATTGAGCGTAAGTAGGAAGTCTGACGTAGTCAGGCTATTGGTTTGCTGGTCTATGGCGGATTACATGGCAGGATAAGCTGTGAGCAGATCACTCGCCCAAGAGGAAAAATGAGCTGCTGCTGCCAGATCTCGATCGCCGAAAACCACATTGTATTTGATACAAAACTAACTAGACTTAACCAAATGGGGAAAAAAATAACTAAAACTATTTTCATAAAATTTCAATTTATCTATTTGGAATTTTTTTTTTTTATGAAAACATAAATTGTTTAAGACAGTCCTACTGTAACTAGGCCTTATCAGAGGATGTTAATCAGTAGTCTTTGCGTTTGTGAAAGTCATCAGTTTGCATAATTTCAACTTATTTTTTAAAGAATACTGATATTTTTATTTGTTATAGCCTACTTATATTTATTATAATTACATTTTACTTTTTATTTATAATAGGCTGCTAATAATAATTGTTATAAATTGATGCCATGGTGTTTTTTATTTGTAGTGTCTGATTTTTTCTTCCTTCATTGTAAGTCTTTGCTATTTTTCCCCCACCTGTTTTATCATCCAGTGGATGAAATTTGTAAGCCAGATTTAGAGTAACTACTAAAGTACTAGAAGGAAACAGTGTTACAGTCAGTGACACTATAAGCAACCAACTAATGAATGAATGTAAAGGGCAAATTTTTGAACATTTCTTACTATATTACTTACTGTATTGACCAGGTGAGGTCTAATGGGCTGATAATCAGACAGCTGACATGTTTCACACAAAGGGGTCACCACAGATAGAAAGGAGATGGCCATTTTCTGTGCAGCATGCAGAAACACGCATCTAGAACACACTCCAGAGTTTCATGGCCTTTACTGAACAAAGAACAGAAAGAGTGAGAACATGTATGTGGAGACTCTAAGTAATTCAGGTCATTTTAATTGTAGATCTTTTTAATGTTTTTGAAAAAAGTCTCTCATATTCACCAAGGCTGAATTTATTTGATCAAAAATACAGTAAAAACAGTAATATATTGTGACATATTTCAATTTAAAATAAGGGTTTTCTATTGTAATATATTTTAAAATGTAATTTATTCTTGTGATGACAAAACTGAATTTTCTTCATCATTACTACAGTCTTCAGGGTCACATGATCCTTCAGAAATCATTTTAATATGCTGACTTGCTGCTCAAGAAACATTTCATATTATTATCAATGTTGAAAACAGTTGTGCTGCTTCATAATTCTGTGAAATTCAGTAATACTTTTGTTTCAGGATTCTTTGATGAATGGAAAGTTCAGAAGAACGTCTCGGTTACATAGGTAACCCTCGTTCCCTGAAGGAGGGAACGGAGACGTACGTCGGACAGACCGACGAATAGGAATCTCGCTAGAGAGGCCAATCTACTTCGAGTGTAACTAAAACGAGCCAATGCACATTGGCATGCAATCATATGCATCAGCTGCTCGCCTCGCAGCGCGGGTATATAATGAGCAGCAGGTGCGTTGCATCTTCAGGTTTTCGCTGAGGAGCCGAACCCAGCAGGCGGCAGCATCAGCAGGACAACGCCTGTGGCGACGGGACGTACGTCTCCGTTCCCTCCTTCAGGGAACGAGGGTTACCTATGTAACCGAGACGTTCCCATTCAGTCGGTCACGTTCGATGTACGTCGGACAGACCGACGAATAGGAATCCCTACCAAAGCGCCACAGGAGCTGCCCTCTTCCAGCGCTCTGTCGTGAGCCACCTGAACCCCCTTGCCTAAAGACGGTGGGACCAGGCTCGCACAGAGAGGGTCGATCACTGTTCCCAAAACCCACTCAGTGCGACAATTGGATAACGCTGGGAAAGCGTAGCCTTACATGCGATAAGGAACGCTGCGGAAGCCATATCCTTCCCCATAGGAGTTATATGGATAAGTACATATGGACTAACCTTGTAGGTTGTACAACATATCGAAGAACTGGGGTGACTCCACTCGGTGAGAGATGGGTTCTCCCAGAGGGAAAGACATGGGCTTCGTTTAGGAGCAGCCGTGGAAAAAGCCATATGGGATCCCCGTAGGGTCACACATATGGAACCCAGCCTAAATCTGGTTCTCAAGGATACAACGGAGTATAGGCCTGGCGCCAGACGCTCCGCCACGTCGGCTGCTGAAGGGTAACCTGAGGACTCAACAGGGTCTGCCCGTAGGGACTCTCTGGAGAATAGAACGCGCATGTAGCGCAGCAAGCCGACACTAAGCCGGGGCCTCTCCGTGCCTCTGACCTGAGGCGAGAACACGGGAGGAGACCGGCTCGACACGAAGGCTATAGTATCTAGCGAACGTGTTAGGTGTCGCCCAGCCCGCAGCTCTACAAATGTCTGTTAGCGAGGCGCCACGAGCCAGCGCCCAGGAGGATGCAACACCTCTCGTGGAGTGAGCATGCAACCTGAGCGGGCAGGGCATGCCCTGAGCTTGGTAAGCCAGGGCGATGGCATCCACTATCCAGTGGGCCATCCTCTGCTTGGAGACAGCCTTTCCCTTCTGCTGGCCTCCGTAACAGACAAAGAGCTGGTCTGAGGTCCTGAAGCTTCCAGTTCTGTCTATGTACAGTCGCAAGGCGCGAACTGGACAGAGCAAAGCCAGGGCTGGGTCTGCCTCCTCCGAGGGCAGCGCTTGCAGGCTCACTACCTGGTCCCTGAAGGGAGTGGTAGGAACCTTGGGCACATAGCCAGGCCGGGGTCTCACCCGGCACGAACTCTAGGCACGATTCGTCAACCGAAAATGACTGCAGGTCCCCTACCCTCTTGATGGAGGCCAATGCCACCAGCAGCAAAGTCTTCATAGACAGAATCTTTAAGTCTGCTGACAGCAAAGGCTCAAAGGGAGCAATCTGGAGTGCTCTGAGCACCAGAGTAAGGTCCCAAGAGGGTATGGAGGGGGGACGAGGAGGATTTAACCATCTCGCCCCCCTAAGGAACCTGATGACCAGGTCGTGCTGACCAACAGATTTGCCATCTATGTGGTCGTGGTAAGCAGATATGGCAGCAGTATGGACTTTGAGGGTGGAGGGGGACAGCCTACGCTCCAACCCTTGCTGCAAGAAGGAAAGCATGACTCCGATCGAGCATCTTCGGGGATCTTCTCGGCGAGAAGAGCACCACTCGACGAACAGGTTCCACTTCGAGGCGTAAGCATGTCTCGTAGACAGTGCACATGCCGAAGTGATGGTGTTAAGTACCTCAGGGGGTAAGTCACCTAGAACCTCCGCTTCCCTTCCAGGGACCAGACATGGAGTTTCCAGAGGTCTGGACGCGGGTGCCAAAGAGTGCCCCTTCTCTGAGAAAGAAGGTCTTTCCTCAGAGGGATGGGCCAGGGAGGGGCTGTCGCGAGGAGTGAGAGTTCTGGGAACCAGGTCCGGTTGGGCCAGTAAGGCGCAACTAACAAGACCTGCTCCTCATCCTCCCTGACTTAGCACAGGGTCTGTGCAAGTAGGCTCACTGGGGGAAACGCATATTTGCGCAGGCCCCGGGGCCAGCTGTGAGCCAGTGCATCTGTCCCAAGTGTCCCCTCGGTCAGAGAGTAAAACAACTGGCAGTGGGAGGTTTCTGGTGAGGCAAACAGGTCTACCTGAGCCTCTCCGAACTCTCTCCAGATCAGCTGAACCACCTGGGGGTGGAGTCGCCATTCTCCTAGCAGCGCAGCTCGTGATAGCTCGTCGGCCACACGGTTGAGCACATCGGGGACATAAATGGCGCAAAGCGACCTCAGAAGCTTCCGACTCCACAGGAGGAGATGGGGGGCGAGTTGCGACATGCGACGGGAGTGTAGACCACCTTGACGGTTGATGTACGCAACGGTCGCAGTGTCCGTACAGACCAGTACATGCTTGCCCCGTAACAGGCCCTTGAGGCGGCTCAGAGCAAGGCGTACTGCCAGCAACTCGAGGCAGTTGATGTGCCAATGCAGATGGGGTCCCGTCCAAACCCCTGACACTGCATGCCCGTTGTACGTGGCACCCCAGCCGGTGGCAGAAGCATCTGTGAACACCACAGCTTGCCGGGAGACCTGTTCTAGGGGCACTCCTGCCGGAAGAAACAAGGGGTCCGACCACGGACTGAAGGTTCGGCGGCACTCCTGAGTGATTGGCACCCGGAACGTGCCGCGCTACCACGCCCATCTCGGTACTCTGCCGTGAAGCCAGTACTGAAGCGGTCTCATATGAAGCAGACCGAGCGGTGTTACAGCCGCAGCAGCCGCCATATGCCCCAGGAGCCTCTGAAAGAACTTCATTGGGACCGCTGTCCTGCCATTGAATGTATTCAGGCAGTTCAACACCGACCGAGCACATTCCTCTGTGAGGCGTGCTATCTGCTCGACCGAATCCAACTCCATACCGAGAAAAGAGATCCTCTGCACCGGGGCGAGTTTGCTCTTTTCCCAGTTGACCTGAAGCCCCAATTGGCTGAGGTGTCTGAGCACCAAATCCCTGTGTTTGCACAACTGATCCCGGGACTGTGCTAGAATGAGCCAGTCGTCGAGATAGTTGAGAATGCGAACACCCTGTTCTCTCATGGGAACAAGGGCTCCCTCCACGACTTTCGTGAAGACGCGGGGAGACAGGGCCAGCCCGAAGGGTAGGACTTGTACTGATATGCTCGACTTTCGAACGCGAATCTCAGGAATGGCCTGTGTCGCAGAAGAATTGAAACCTGGAAGTACGCGTCCTTCAGGTCAATCGCTGCAAACCAATCTCGGGGACGGATGCACTCGAAAATGCGTTTCTGCGTGAGCATTTTGAATGGTAGCTTGCGGAGGCTCCGATTCAAAACTCGCAGGTCCAAGATCGGTCGTAACCCGCCGCTATTCTTGGGTACAATGAAGTAGGGGCTGTAGAACCCCGACCTCAAATCGGCTGGAGGGACCGGCTCTATCGCGTCCTTCGCCAGTAGGACTGCGATCTCCGCACGCAGGACAGGGGCATCGGCATCTTTCACTGTAGTGAAGAGGACGTCCCTGAACTTGAGGGGGAAGCCGGGCGAACTGAATCGCAAAGCCAACCCTGATGGTCCGAAGGAGCCAGCGAGACGGACTGGGGAGCGCTAACCCGGCTCGCAGAGACCGTACAAGCAGGACCAAAGGGACCACCGGTGTACCCGCAGCAGGGCAGCGAGGTGGAACACAGGGACGCGGCTCGGGGGGCTCTCTTTGTGAGGCGGCCCGAAGCGGCGTCACAGTGTGCTAGGCAACACTTACCTGGCTCCACGGATGGACAGAGGGAGCAGTCGAGGCTTTGGCTGCTCGCTGCTGTCCGCTGGCGACAGAAGAGGGGGATGAGAGTGGTGAGGTTTTTCACCTCCCACTGCTCTCCAAACCCTCTTCAGACCTGGAATGGAGGAACTGCTCTTTTAAATTTGGGTACCGCTGCCTCTTGGGTCAGTGGCGGAACAGAAACAAACCCAATAAAAGGATTTACCACCTGGCCCTCCTCCAGGGGTGGAAGAGCAGCCCCACCCATCTCTGGGTCACCCGTCTCAGGGGTGATTCTCACCAACCAGTTAAACAGCTGCAGAGACGGGAGGCGTCATCTCCCCGCAATGGATACAGCAGAGCCTGCTGGGCCGGAGTTTCTTGCAGGGGACGACACCCTAGGCGACGAGCAGACTGAGGGGCGGCCCAAGAGGAACTCAATGGTTTGTCATGGGAAGCTCCCCGATCCGCTACTAACTGAGGAGAACCGCTGAGCTCAGTCCTAGACAGTGTCACCGAAAAGGCCACCTCGTAAGATGGGAGCATTGAGAAAGCATTTAGCTTGACAACCTCTCACACCTCACAAGGTAAGCCAGGGGGCACTTCTGGACCACTGAGGTGGACCGTCTGGCTGAGGGCCTGTGCCGTGACTTTGATCATGGTTAGTCAACAAGCGCAGCTCAACCCCAGCACAGAACTACCCTCATGCAAAAAGAGTGCCTTGGCCTCACATGCAGGGTGGGTGTGGTCTGTGTACAGCCACCCCATCCAAGAGGGTAGTGAGAGAGGAAAAACTTATGCAGATTCTGGCACCTTTGGCATTCCATATTTATGGCACCAATATACCCCCATACTGCCAAGTTTTCCATGCACATCTGGAAGACCCAGGAAAGCATGGCTGTAAACTCAGAATCTGAGTCAGCATAAGCACACACCATTACAGTGGGCAACGTCACCCTCATTTCCAGAGCATAACAGCACTCTCTCCGATGCTGCAATCGACGTCTGTCCCTCAGCTGGAGCTCTGAATGAAATGCTAGGTTCCCCTATGAAAAGGACCAGCAATTCAATCCAGAAACTGCACAGCTTGCAATGCGCTAGAGAGGGAGGGGCCCTAGGGGCTCATGTCACCCAAGCCATATCAGCAAAGTAGACCTCTTCTGGTGCACCAGAGAGGGCGCTACAATGGAGATTACGCAAGGGAACCGCGCATCTAGAGCGCCGAGCGAGCGCTGGGTTGCCGTGACAACCCGCGCTGCAGCCCGGTAGCTCGACGGCACACGACACGCAGAGGAGCGAGAGGTTTGCTCTCGTTGATCTCCACGGTCTCCCAGAGTGTCGGGCAGACCCGTGGCTGTGCTTTTACACACAAGCGGCAGCTGGCCAACAACAGAGGGGACTCAAGCTTCCCGGAGAAAGAAGAGTCTCGACCGGCGTGTCGACGTGATCATGTTCTCATATGAAAACATGAACACCCACGAACATCACTTCAGCACGCGCCCAGACATGTGAAACGGTGATCGTGGCCGTCAGTGAGGACAGGAACGACCGCATCCAGAAACACAAGTAGGATGTCGTCTTTAAAAAGACGCGAATCTACTTGTGTAAGCTCTTTCAGGGACTTTACTCTTTTAGAAGTGCTGAAGCACGCAGGGGAACGGCCACCGCAACACAGACAGGGATTGTGTGCAGCCTGTTGTGTGCTTTCTCTCTCTTTGAAGGTGCTCACTCTTACCAGCCGTAAAAACGGCTTTTCAGCGCTCAAAAGCGCACCGTACCGGCCGTGAGAACAGCCTTCTGACGCTGTCAAACAGCTATTTGCTCAAAAACGGCAAACGAAACAAAAACAGAAAAAGAGAGGACTTCGACCCCGCTGCTGTGCTGTTCGCCCGCACTCGGAAAAAAAGAGAGGTTCAACCAAAAAGCTTGACTCGTCTTCTAGCAGACACTCGCTTGCAGAGAACAGGAACAAACACCGTTCGGCTCTGAAGCGAAAAGCTGAAGATGCAACGCACCTGCTGCTCATTATATACCCGCGCTGCGAGGCGAGCAGCTGATGCATATGATTGCATGCCAATGTGCATTGGCTCGTTTTAGTTACACTCGAAGTAGATTGGCCTCTCTAGCGAGATTCCTATTCGTCGGTCTGTCCGACGTACGTCGAACGTGACCGACTGAATGGGAACAGCATTTTTGTAACATTATAATTGTCTTTACTGTTACTTTTCATCATTTTATTTCCTTTGCTGAATAGAAATTCTTTTAAATAATTTCTTTAAACAAAACATAAGTGAATTACTGTGAACATTTTTTGTTGTTGTTTTTGCTTTTAGAGGGCAAGATTTTCTCCCTGGTAAATTTCACAGATGCTGCTGATTGAGCTCAACTTTATTTTAATTTGGATTATTCAGCTGTTGTAGCTGTGCCACAAAGCTCTTGCAGGGATCAAACCATCATCGTCCTGGTTACCAGTCCTGAGCTTTAATCACTAGACCACAGCACACACATAAGCATGCTCATTTTCTGAGTGACCTTTTAAAAGTCATCAGTGCTTTGTGATCATCGGCTGTCATTACTAGGCTGGTAATAGCATCCCCCCGTGGAAAAGACAGCGCTGTCATAATGCATTTAAAATGTCTCATCACCATCGAAACAGAGTAAAACAAACCAATTGTGTCTTTCGCTCCTCTTAGCAATGCAGAGGATGGGCGTCATATCAGTGCCTCTCACAGCAATGATGATGATGATTTGGGCTGCTATATTTAGATTGTCTCTGTTCAAACTCCCTGTAGGCTTGCTATATAGTGCATTGTAGCTGCTTATATGGAGAATCCAAACACAAAATTAGACCTTCAGGTGGAGTCCTGAAACTCAGCAGACTTTATGTCTGTCATGTGAGCCTGAAGCTCTTTGTTTCATCTTTGTTTGTGTTCACTCTAAAAACGAGCATTAAAAATAATATAGTAATGCATTTAGAGAAGTTTAGGCTTAAAGGAATAGTTCACCACCAAAACTTTCTAGTGCTTTTTACTCTCCCATGTTGTTCCTATTGTATCCATGGATCAGCAATCAAATCTCAGTGTTCATTCCTCATATTTTATTACTTTATCATTTTTTAAATTGCTACATAAATGCATGCAAGAACCAGTTGCATTTGGTGTCAGTAACGTCGAACGTATGAGTGAAGACCATGAGTGAATAAAGACTTAACCTCACACAAACCCTTACAAAAAATAAGTATACTTCATGTTCATTTTAAGTAAAGTTCCAAGTTGCGTTCCATTCGACAGGATCCTTACACAAAGTTCACTACTCCTTACTCCCTGAGCATGGTATATCAGTTGAAGTGGACTTCGCTGACAATAACTGCTTATTTGGAACGCCCTGCAAACATCATCAAAGAAAGTCAATGATGGGGCTGCACAGATTATTATACGCTATAATATAAATAGATATTGTAATTTACTTTTGAATTTAAAATATATAAAATACATATACAAAAACATGAAATACATATACAAAACAAATTATGTATATTATAATCAAACCTTTGTTTAATATATACTTATTAATTGACTGTTAACCGATTTGAAAGCTGTACTAACTGTAATGCTATATGAAAATAAATTCTTGGTTAATTATATGTGTTCTTAATCCGTGGTCTGGGTCTCATCTCATGCGCTTTCTTCTTCACACGCAGCCACATAGTAAACATTCCTGAGCCTGACCCTTCTCAACACTTTTACTTGTCATGCCTATTCATACAATATATGTATGTAACATTCATCGGCATAACCATTCATAAATACTTTCTCTTGTATAATATTATGTAATGTATAATAAAAACTGCTCTGCTCCATCGTTAGTTCTGATTGGTGACGCGGTGCTCAGTGACAGTTGGGTGACCTTTTTTTTTTTTCCCTCTCCACTTCCTGTGTATCAATGTTCCCTTATTCCCTAAGTGTAGCAGTAGTAAACTTTGAGTACACAACTAATTTACAAAGTACACTATGGGTTCAAGTGTACTATAAATGGTAACTAAATACATTTTTTTAAATACAGAGATAGTAGATTAAAAGCACATTTTAGTTCATATTCCATGGTGTCTCATTGCACAGTTGATTACACTTAAGGTGATGATACACGGGGCAACTTTTTGAGCAATGTTGCCGAGCAACGTTCCTTGGGCACTTTCCCACTGAGAATGGGCAACAAATATATATCTGGATACGTTTTAGATGTTCTTAAGATTATCTTAAGTAGCCTACTAAAGAAGAACTTTTAGTATATTAAGTAAAAAAATTAGTACGTGAAAATAGAGAAATTTACTTTTTTTCACCTAACACCTTACACCTGCGATGTAACATGACAGCTTAAAATGTTATCTGATCTAATAAAAAAAAAAAAAAAATTGACAAACTAATTTCAATAAAAGACAATTATTATTTTTCGATATAAAATATAGCAATATTTTTTTTTTCTTTTAGAAATTCAAATTTAAATAATTTTGTAGTTTGACCACAAACACTCTGCAAAACACAGCTATACAGTCTAGGTCAAAACACAGGCAACACAGACAAACAGATGAAGCCAGTACCAATACTGAACATTTCTTGAAATAATATTTTTTGAGGTTCTTCCTCTCAGTCTTTATTCACCTTCTTTTCCATGGCTTCTCAACAGATATTGATAAAAGTTAACTATGACAATTATATCAGGAACTGAATAGAATAGCATAGTTCTATTAGCGGGGCACATTGTAACACTGAAAAGTATGCTTTCTTATTTTTAGATTAAAAGAAGTATACTAACAACGCACTTGAATAAACTTTTTTTTTTTTTTTTAAGGGAAGAAACAATGATCTCAGAAGACTTGAAACAGCACGTCATATGGACTACTTTTAGATACTTTCATGGCATTTTCTATGGTTTTTATACTTTTATACTTGACATTCTTACTATCAACTATCATTGCTGTATGAAAACTGCATAAAGATTTTGCTTTACGTTTCACATAATAAACAGAAAAACAACAGAATACAGGTTTGGAACAACATTTTCATTTTTGGGTGAATTTGGCTGAACACATGATTAAACTTTGTTGATATTAGTTGGGAAATCTCAATTAACAGTATTAACTTTAAAGATATTAACTGTAAGAACTTAAAGGTCTTAAGTAGGAGATTTAGTCTATTTTAGGCTATTTTTTTTTATTCCCTTACTTTCTCACTTTTAATTTTAGAATAATTCATTTGTCAGACTTGCAGTGAATTCAAGGTATGAATTTGTGAATATATTCACATGTAATTGAACAAAGCGGCATGCTTTGAACACTTGCAAAAAAAAAAAAAAAAAACCCAAACAAACAAACAAACAAAACAAAAAAAAAAAACCTGTGAAACTGTTTGGATTTAAGCATTTGAAATAAAACACAAAGACACATAAATTGTTTAAGAATTTTTTAAACTGAGCATTTCCGGAATATATTCACAGGTAAACTTTTGCACATACAGTACATAACATGTTTCTGTCATTGTATTGAATACATTTTATGTATTTTATATATTTATTGATTTACATATTCAGGATACTGTTCATAAGTTAACAAAGGGAGTCTTACCTTCTGGAAATGTTGATTCTTAAGTGAAACGTTTAGATGTTGTTTTTCTCAAAAACAGCATTAATATACTGTTTAAGAAGAGGAATTTGACATACACATGTTGTGTATTTGAGTGTATTGTGTTTGTGTGTGTATATTTGTGAAGCACTTATGAACTTGTCAGCCCTCTATGGTTCAGATTAAATATTTGCAGGTAGTGTTTCATTCAACAGCAGGAAATAAGCTGTCGAGCCAGATTTGCTTATCAAGTCAAGCCAGCTTGTTTTCAGACTGTGTTTGAGTGCCT
The DNA here is from genome assembly GCF_024489055.1 of Chanodichthys erythropterus. Taxonomy (NCBI): domain Eukaryota; kingdom Metazoa; phylum Chordata; class Actinopteri; order Cypriniformes; family Xenocyprididae; genus Chanodichthys; species Chanodichthys erythropterus. The sequence continues at coordinate 21,989,347 of NC_090227.1, forward strand.
CTTGTTCTCTGGCATCTCTCTGGCTTCAGTCAGCTGAGAAAATGCTGTGGTCTGAATAGAGCAGAGATACAGATTTACGGGGACAATGTGAAGATTTTTATTTTATTTTTATTTCTTTTTTTGACATTTGTGTGTTGTTACATAGCATTTCTTTATTCTTCAAAAAAGCACAGGTGCAGCTAAACTCCAGCACTTACAGTTAACTTGATCTTGGCAAGCACTTAAAGTCACCATAAAATCAAAATAAAAAAATCCTATTTTTTAAAGGAATATTGGGGTATTTATTATTGGCCTAAATGATTTATCTGTGCACATCATTATTTTTATTTTGTTTATTTTTTATTTGTGTGCCTTGTAATCTTTAATCAAAATAACTTCCACTCCCTCTTGCAGCGACATCTTTTCTTTTCTCATGATGTTTACTGGTGCGAGGGCGGGACAACCTGTCACTCACATGAGATCCACCAATAGCAAACCACAACCATCCAATCAATTCCAGATGGACAAAATCAATTCCCGCTCTACTTCTTTTTTCTCCAGAAGCTGTTTTACTCAGATATTTGTCACAATAGGGTAATAAAGACTGTTGCAACATTCATATGTTGAAAATTTATTTTTGGAGTGTGCTGGACGACCACCACCTCCTCCTCCTCCTCATACCAGTGTTAATTTTGACAGCAAATTTTGATTTAGTTTTAGTCATAGTCTTTTGACTAAAATGCCATTTAGTTTTAGTCATATTTTAGTCATTGGAAATTGTTTTAGTTTTAGTTTACTAAAATCTAAAGGGTTCAGTTAAATTGTAATGCATCAACTAAGCATTTCTCAATAACTCACAGATCCAGTACAGTGATATAGATCTGATATTCTCCCAGCTACATTCATTTAAGATATAACCAACTTACTTTACTCTCCAAAATGGACATTTTAACAAAATTGTGTGTGTTTTTGACAGTTCAAGTGCAAAAAGACACGAAAGAGAGCTCAATTCAGTACTTGTCATGGACTAGGGTAGCCTGATTTTTTTAAAAATTTTGATTTGATTAGATTTTTTAGTTTTTCTGCTTTTATTGTAATTTTGCTATAAAATCAGAAAAACTATTTTTTTATTTTTGTTTATTTCTTTTAGTTCTGTATGGAAGAGGATTAGGGCCAAGCAATAATAATAAAAAAATTAAATCATCTCGAGATTAAAGTTGTGAAATTTCAAGAAAAAAGTTGAGATAAAATGTTGAGAATAAACTCGTTAAATTATGAGAAAAAAATCATTAAATTTCAAGAAAAAAGTCGAGATAAAATGTTGAGAATAAAGTCATTAAATTACGAGAAAAAAGTTGTTAAATTACGAGAACAAATTCGTCAAATTCGTTAAATGACTTGTTTTACTTTATTCTCAACATTTTATATCAACTTTTTTCTCGAAATTTAACAAGTTTTTTTTCTCGAAATTTAACGAGTTTATTCTCAACATTTTATTTCTACATTTTTCTCGAAATTTAACACGTTTTTTCTTGAAATTTAACAACGAGATGGTTTTATTTTTTTAATATTGCTTGGCCTTAATCCTCTTCCGTAGTTCTGGCTTTAAGATGTCTAGTTTTTTTCTGTTGTACTTGTTTTAGTTCATCAAATTAAGCTAAGCTCAGAAACTAGATGAAATAACATTTATTATATAGTTTCAAGTAATGAAAATTTTTATGGTTTTAGGTTTAGATAACTTTAATAACCCTGATACTTGATAATATTAAAATCTATATTGAATAATGTGTCAGATAATGTTCTTAGTCTTTCCTTCCTGCGGCAGTAGCTATAGTTTATGAATTAAATGGAACATGAAATTAAATTAAGTATAGTATATTGTGTCAACAAAATAACAATAATGACCAGGAAAAAAAACGTAGGCTATAATGCGTGATTTTTAACTATAAACGAGCCCAAAATACACTGTGACTCTTATTTTGAAATGTCTGCACTCTGCACTGTAGCCTACTGTAGCAGGCTGCTCGTTCAAGTTCAGATGAGGGAGATAAAATATGCTTTCTTACAACCGTCTAAGGGACCATCATATTGCATCTAAAAACGTGTGGAAAGTGCGGCCGCACTGCTTTCTCCTCCTTTCCACAAGGGCTTGCATGGAAAAGACGTGATATGTGAGCGGCCCCTAAAACATATCACCATATAAACATCGTATAGTAAACATTGTCATAAGTCATCAACATTAGTTCATAAGCAATTGCTTGACACAAATGTGCGCTATTCATTGATTGTGACCGGCTCTGGAGCAGTCTGAAGCACTGCGTTTTGCCGCACATTTTGTTTACATTTCAAATGTGCAGATCTTCTACACAGGACATTAGTCCTGACCAGATACCTTTCCATGTCATCCCTCTGTATCATTTTCATGTCATTTTTATTCGCTGACGAAAATGAGAGTAGATTTTCATCATAGTTTTAGTCATTCAGAACTCCTTTTTTATTTAGTCATCGTCTCGTTTTCATCTGTGGAAGAATGTCGTTGACGAAAATTATTTGTCAACGCAATTAACACTGCTTTATGCCCATGGGGGAGTCCAGATGTTCCCTGCTCCAGGACATCAAGTATGCATTGTGGATAACTGGTTCTTCCCTCACTGTGGAAGAAGAAAGAGAGGAAGCTTGCTCCACAATTTCCATGCCCATACCAGCCACCCCTGCCCCAAATCCTCCAGTGGACATCATTAAGCCCAGCCAGTCATCAGCCTCGTACACCATGGACATGATGCCTGAGCCTGCTGTGATGAATGAGCCAGAAGAATATACTGAGCCGAAAATGAAACTGGACTGAGAATGAAATGAGCTACAGCTGGTCTCTGTAAATTTTTATGAGGATTTGGAAGAGGATTATGCCCGAAGTCTCCCGTCATCGCTGGTCCTGCCCAGCTCCAAGTCTCAAGGGTTCCTGCTCAGCCTACCTCTCCTGCCTCCTCTTCCAAAAACAGCCAGTTCCTATTCAGTCAGTCATGTTCAATGTTATGCATCTATGGGAGATCTGAGGGTTACAGTGGGAAGCCCTTGTACTGGGCTGGATGCCCATATGATGTGATTCCCCACTCGTAATCTCATATGTGTATTGTCCACAATACAGTTTCCCTGATGGTAAACCCGTGTCTTTCCCTGGGCGGCTCTGCCCTGTCTCTGCGCCAGTAGCAGCTCCTCCCTGGCTAGGTAGGACCTACTGCAGAGATCTTCCATATGTATCACTGCCCCCGGGTAAGTCCATATGTATAATCTCTAGGGGTGTGACGAGATCTCGTGCCACAAGGTGAAAAGCGAAAATTGCCATGACAGAGTGTGGGAGTGAAATTAGGATAGAATACCTACCACTACATTGACATTACGCCTCCAGCACTGTACGTACATAGTGCAGCAGGAATAACAGTTCACTGATCACAAGATGATTGACAAGACAATGGCAAAGGATTTGTTACACAACAGAGCCTAACACCGAGTCTACACCGGATGTGAGCAGAGCGACGCGACAAAAGACAACAGAACCCATTATAATCAGTGATGTTGTCTACACTGGATGTGGCGCGACACGACACAACAAATTCCCGACATTAAATGGATTCCCCGTTCTATTTTTGACATAATACAAAAGCTTTGCAATGATAGACATTTCAGTGTAGACAGTTTTTATCGCATCTGGTGTAGAAACGGTGTAACCGTCTGACAAATGTCTTATCTTGTAGAATGCACACTCAGCACTGCCGCTCCATATTCAAAAGTTCTCATATGAATCATACAGGAGAGAAGCCAGTCAGTTTAGTTTGTGGCAAAACCTTTTACAATGCTTGAATATTGTTTTCTTTTACTGCATATGCTAATTCATACTCAGAAATTAGAACTGAAATGACATTTATTATAAAATGATTTGTTTTTTCGAATGCACCTGCAGACTGTATTTCTAGTCATGTATTTCATCATTGAGGATTTCTTACATTTACATTTAGTCATTTAGCAGATGCTTTTCTCCAAAGCGACTTACAAATGAGAACAGTAGAAGCAATAAAATCAACATGAGTGCAACAGTATGCAAGTGCTGTGTCAAGTCCCAGTTTATCTAGCAAAGTGCTTGTAGCAAGGTAGCAATTAAAAATAGATGGAGAGAGAGAGAATAGAAATAGAAAAAAGTAAAAGTAAAAGTAAGTGCTAATATTACTGGGGCAAGTGTTGATGAAAAAGATATATCTTTAGCAGTTTTTTGAAAATGGCTAAAGACTCAGCTGCTCAGATAGAGCATGGCAGGTCATTCCACCAGCAGGGAACGGAACAGGAGAAGGTCTGTGAGAGTGATTTTGTGCCCCTTTGGCATCAGAAGGCAAACTTCTGTCTAAAGTAGTGAATTTTGGTATAGTGGTGCAGAGCCAATGGTTGTTCTATAGGCAAACATTAGAGCCTTGAATTTGATGCGAGCGGCTATTGGCAGCCACTGCAAACTGATGAAGAGAGGTGTGACGTGCGCTCTTTTCAGCTTGTTAAAGACCACTCTTGCTGCTGCATTCTGGATCGGTTGTAGAGGCTTGACAGTGCATGCTGGAAGGCCTGCAAAGAGAGCATTACAATAGTCCAGTCTGGATAAAATGAGAGCTTGGACAATAATTTGTGTGGAAAGCTCCGATAGGAAGGGTCAAATCTTCCTAATGTTGTACAAGGCAAATCTGCAGGACCGGGCTGTTGTAGCAATATGATCTGTGAAGCTGTAAACAATCATCCATCACCACTCCCAAGTTTCCTGGCTGACCTGGAAGGAGTTATGGTTGATGAACCAAGTTGAATGGAGAGGTTATGATGAAGTTCTGGTTTGGCACCAACCACAAGCAGTTCCGTTTTTGCAAGGTTGAGTTGAAGTTGGTGGTCCTTCGTCAGGCAGACTGCGATGTGGGCAGCAAACGTTGGATCATCTGGTTGGAATGAGAGTTAGAGTTGTGTGTCATCGGCATAACAGTGATAGGAAAAACCATGTTCCTGAAGTGGTCCATGCAATGAGCCATGAGGTACCCTAGTAGAAAGATGATGTGACTTGGACACCTCACCTCTCCAAGATACCCTGAAGGACCTACAGTACCTGAGAGGTAAGACTTGAACCACTGGAGTATGGTGAGATGCCCTTTGTCATGAGGGTTGACAGGAGGATCTGGTGGTTAACTGTGTCAAAAGTAGCAGACAGTTCCAGCAAGATGAGTACTGATGATTTTGAAGTTGCTCATGCCAATCTCAGGGCTTCGGTAAGTGAGAGCAGGGCAGTCCCAGTTGAGTGGCCACTCTTGAAGCCAGACTGGTTGTTGTCATGGAGGTTGTTCTGTGTGAGATAAGTAGACAGTTGGTTGAACACAACTCTCTCAAGTCTCTGCAATGAATGGAAGAAGGGATACTGGTCTGTAGTTTTCTAAAAGTGCAGGATTCAGAGTGGATTTCTTAAGCAGTGGGGTAATCCTAGCCTGCTTAAATGCTGTGGAAATTTTCCAGTGTGAAGAGAAGAATTAATAATGTGAGTGAGTGCAGGTACAATTGAGGAGGAGATGGCCTGCAGAAGATGAGTGGGGATAGGGTCAAGTGGACAGGTAGCATGGTGATTGGAGAGGATGAGTTCGGAAACTTCTGCCTCTGAGAGTGAAGAGAAGGAGGGGAGAATGTGTGTTTTCCATTAAGATGTGATTGTCAGTATGTGGTGTGGAGAATTGGCACGTGGAAGTGGGGTGTTTTCTGTGAATGTGTGAGACTTCCAATTTACTATTTATGTATTATAGGGAAATAACAAGAAGAATATCAAAGTGGAGTAAACTGTAAAAATAAGGTGGATAGCCATGAGCGTTTGGTGTGAGGTTAGTGCTCTGTAAATGCGTATGTGCATAGTCTTTCTTTGCAAAGAGACATCACCAACTACTTGTCTGGCATGCGTAATACCGCGTTTTTAGTCGTTTTCGAAGATGCGTGTGAACAGGGATAGTTTTGATAACGTTGTCATCTGTACAAAGAAAAATCTTTTCCATTTTTAGTACGTTGTTGTGTAAACGTACCCTTAATTTGCACTTAATAATGTAACAGACATCTTCTGAAGTTGAATTATTCATCACAGGTGTGTTTGATTAACAATAAAACACTATCTGCAAGTGTCAACATGCTTGAGTCTCAAGCCGGGCACACATTTAACGATTAACTATATTACATTTTTTTCAAGGAAAGTCATCTTTACAATAGCGCTGAGAACACGTGAAGGCAGCATAATATTTGCGACCGATGACATCTCTGTTTCCTTGGAGACTGTGTCAGGCGATTGCAAACAAGCGGCGAAATGGCGTAAAAAATTTTGCAACATAAAAACACATTGGACAACCAGTATGGAAGAAAAACTGGTTGAACTCTGGCAAGAGTACGAATGTCTATAGTTAGTTAGTTTTTTAGTTTTTATTTGACAAGCCTTTATAAAAATTGTACAAAATAACAAGTATCCCATACACTTCATAAAAAAACTGTCGAGGATAAAACACAATAAAGCCACTGGCTTATTTCCATTGCGGCCCTCGATGTTAAAATAAAGAATAGAGGCTACATACAGAAGTAACAGAGCAACAGTATCTCCCAATCAACTTAAAAAAACATATAAAATAAAAATACATTCACTTATGACAATAGACACGCCACAAAGCAAGCTAGCTTATATCACCAAACAGCCATCATTTTACCAAACTTTTAAATCTCCCAAAATCTTTTGCTCCCTTTAATGACGCTGATAATTTATTCCATTCAATAGCACTAGTATATAGAAAAGTATTCTTCCCTACCAAACTTTTAAATTTGTATGGACAAATATTAAAATTTCTACCCCTAGTACCGAATGCTGTTGTCTCACCATGTAAAAATAATTTTCTAAATAACTTGGAACTACATTATTAACAATTTTATGAGTCATACCCAATTTTTAAAAAAGCACCCTTTTTTCCACAGTCAATAAACCCAACTCCTTAAATGATTCACTATACAAATGTGTTCGTGAATGCACTTTTAAAATAATTCTAAATAATTTTTTTTGCAATTTATCTTTCATACCTTGAGAACAACTACTGTACCAGAAGGAGGTAGCATAATCAAAATGGGGCTGAATCAAGGCTCCTGCCAACAATTTTAAGGACTGAACATCCAATAAGTCAGCTTGCCTAGCTAAAAACTTCATTTTACCACATATTTTTGTAAATACCTTTCTAGCCATAAGATCACCTGATAATTTATTATCTATTAAACAACCCAAATAGTTTACTACATTTTTTACCTCTATTTCCATATTGTTAATCTTAATCAAAAAAGTACCATCCCTCCAAGAGAATGGCCTCAGTTTTGCCTGCATGTAGGGAAAGCTTATTATCTAAAAACCATTTGGACATCTCTTGTAACTGTGAAATCATTATTTCCTCTAAGACCCCCTTATCATGATGAAACACTAAAACTGCTGCATCATCAGCATAAAGAAAAAGTTCCTCTGAACCTGCTACTTTAAGGTCATTTATATATAAAAGAAAAAATAAGGGACCTAATATACTTCCTTGAGGAACTCCACAATTAATAAATAAAGTACTAGATAATATACCCTTAATATCAACCCTCTGACTCCTATCATCAAGGTAGGACTGAACCCACCTGAGGGATTTCTCATCAAACCCAACAGCCTTTAACTTGTACATTAAAATTTTATGATCTACGGTATCAAATGCCTTCTGAAGGGCCAACATAACCATCCCACAATATTTTCCATTGTCAACCGCTTTCCTTATTTTATCTGTCATATATAATAAACAAGTTTCTGTTGAATGTAAAGGCCTAAACCCAGACTGTAAATCGTACAAGATATTACTTTTACGAATATAACTTTCAATCTGGTCATAAATAAGTCTTTCCATAATCTTAGACACCACACCTAAGACAGAAACAGGCCTATAATTAGCCATATTTAACTTACAACCCTTTTTATATAGTGGTATAACTCTAGCACTTTTAAACTCTCTTGGTATGTTACCTTGCTGAACTGATAAGTTTAAAATATATGATACATAAGGAGCAGTTACTATAGCGGAATCCCTAAAAAATTTAGCCGAAATATTATCAATCCCAGGAGCCTTATTTATTTTTAATTTGTTTATACATTTAAAAACATCACTTTCAGTAATTGATCTCAACTTAAAGGAATCCTGAATAATTCCATGCTGCCGATAAAAAGATTGCACTTGCTTTTCATTATAAATATCAGGTCTTCCTGGAAGATAATTATATAATTTACTAGCTAATGATATAAAATACTGATTAAAAATGTCAGCAACTTCTTTTGGATTAGAAATTAAATTCTCCTCCACCTTTATATTAAATTTTGAAGACTTCATATTTACCGCATTTGAATAACCTAAATTCTTTAACACTCCCCAAAGCTTTTTTGGTTCATGTCTATTTTCATTTATCTTATCCTTAAAATAATTTCTTTTTGCTTCTCTTTTCATATCCCTAACCTCATTTCTTCTTAATTTATAAAGCTCAAAACTACTAACTTCCAAATCATTCTTATACTTCTTAAAACAGTCATTCCTTAATTTCAGCCGACCTAATATTTCATTAGAGATCCAAAGTTCTGTTCGTTGTTTAACTCTTACTTTCTTAACAGGAGCTACCCTATCTAAAACCTGACAAAATAATTCCTTAAAACACACCCAAGCTTTATCAACATTCTTACAACCCAATACATATGACCAATCAACCTTTCCCAATTCCTCACAAAATAAATCAGGTCTATATTTTTTCATAGATCTCACAGATACAGTATTATGTCCATTAAATTTGGTCTTCAACACTTTTTATACAACATATCTTCGAAGGAATACCATAATAGAAGCGATAAGGAAAGAAGCTGGGCTGCTATTGTGGAAGCTTTGAACGTGTCAGGTACAGGGCCGGATTATCTATAGACGGAATTGGGCGAGTGTCCTGGGGCACCAGCCAATAGGGGGGCAACAAGTGATAAAGATAATGACTAGACTTTTTTTTTTTTTATCATGTTTTGTATATATATTATTTATCTGGTAAGATACGGATACAAAATTAACAGTTAATGATACAATATATACAGAGAGAATATAAAGAGCCCTGCCCCTTTGACCTCTCCAGCCCGGACCTCACCCATATCCTGCGCATTTTTCCTCTTTTTTTGTTATTTTCCGCACAAATATAGCTGCAGATGAAGATGCAGATTGTTTACATCCATTTTCAAGATCCCGCACAGAATCATAGCGGTCTCAATCGTAAACGTATGTGTTCTTCTCCGACTGTCAGCGATTAAAATCGGCTTTAGTCGAAGGAAACAATCGGTATGTGTGTTCAGTTCAGTCTTGGAATGTTTCAGCTAATCGTTAGGTGTGTCCCCGGCTTTAGGGGCCGTTTACACGACACCATTTTCAAATAAAAACAGAAAACTTTTTTTCACGACAACATAGTTTTGGGGGCCTGAAAACACACACTTTTGAAAACGGGTTTCAAAATGCTAATTTTTGGAAATGATACCGCTATCGCCAATGTGTAAACTACAAAAACGCAAATAATTGAAAACGGTGAATTCGTGCGCATGCATATCACGTGTTCAGTCTATAGGTCCGTAGTCTTTCTTTACAAAGTGACACTGCCAACTATTGGCATAACTGGCATACTTAACGTCATCTATGCGGATCCGTGTGAATGGGGATCATTTTGACAATGTTGTCATCTGTACACAAAAAAATGCAGAGGAAAAACTTTTTAGTACATCATTGGTGTGTAAACATACCCTTAATCTATTAAAATAAGCCATATATTCATTGTCCATCATCAAAGAATCATTAATGATTATTGGATTTTTTTACTGTGCAATTCTAGGAACAGCCTTTGCTGTAAGTAAATGAGCTGTAAAGCTTGTGCACAATTAAATAACCTGTAAATGAAACTACAGCCATTGTAAGTGCAATAATAAAGTTAAGGATGTACAATAAGTTAATTTAATTTGGGTACATAATGACTTTGTAGGTTTATTACAGACATTTGTGTGAGATTAATTGTTTGCATTGTGAAGGTGGAAGCAGGTTAAGAAGCTTCCACAGAACTACATTAAAATCATTTGATAGGTGCATAAAGTTTAACATTAAATCAAAATGCACTATTTTACAGATCTATGCCCATGACCTCAGTGGAAAAAATCCTGCTTTTTTCCCCTGATTGAATATTTAGTTTTAAATAAAGTAAGGCCGAAAAGCTCCATCGTAAAAGTTGTAGGATTTTTAAAACATTTAGTTCTACTTTCACGTTAATTGTTATGATGATGATGATAATATAATGATAATCTAATTTGTAATGGTAAAAAAGAAAAAGAATGTATTTAAAAAATGCATTTACTGGTTTGAAACATTTGAACTTTTACAATGGAGCTGGTTTTAGGAAAGTTTAAGAAAAGGTTCTCATCTGATGGGGTAATTGGGGTCAAACTGAAGTTGTGTGAGATTTTAAAAGGAGGTTTGTTTTAGCTTGTTCTGCTGTCAAAATAAAGTGAGAAAGTGAATCAGTGGCCAAAAGTGGTAAAACAAAGAAACAAAGACCCAGAGAAACAAACTAGAAACAAAGACCCAGAGTTTTGCCCTGTAGTGGTAATTACCGATGTGACAGATGGCTTGGGACGCCTGTGCTTCTGTTTTGAATGGAGCAACATACTTCACATGCTTATATTTTTCATTCACTCTGCTTCTCACTGCAGCGTGAGCAAGACTCATAACACTGTGGGGCTTTCAAATGAGTTACAGACAAATCTACAGCCTTGAGTAGTTGGTGTTTTGTGTCTTGATTATCTACTGTAATTGTTTAAATGACTCCCATATATGTTATCTTTATATAAACTATTGTTTTTATTTAAGAAATTAATACTTTTATTCAGCAAGAATGCATTAAAATTATTAAATTGATCAAAATTGATATTAAAGACATGTATTATGTTACAAAATACAGTAAATCAAATTTAAAATCAATGTTGTTCTTTCTATTTATCAAAGAATCCTGAAAAAAAAAAAAAAATCATGGTTTCAGTTTCCTTAAAAATATGAAGCAGCACAACTGATTTCAACATTGGTAATAATTAGAAATGTTCCTTGCGCAGCACATCAACATATTGGAATGATTTCTGAAGGACCATGTGACACTGAAGACTGGAGTAATGGTGCTGAAAATTCAGCTTTTCTGTCAGAAATGAATTACTTTTTAAAATATGTTCACATAGAAAAGTTATTTTAAATTGTAAAAATATATTACAATATTACTGTTTTACTGTATTTTCAATCAAATAAAAATCACCTTGGTGAGCATGGGACTATAAAAACATTTTTTTTTTTTTTTAAAGTTGCCCTAGAATGTTTTTTTCACAAGATGTAATATAAGTCTAAGGTGTCCCCTGAATGTGTCTGTGAAGTTTCAGCTCAAAATACCCCATAGATTTTTTTAAATTAATTTTATTAATTGCCTATTTTGGGGCATCATTAAATATGCGCCAATTCAGGCTGCTTCCTTTAAATTCTTGCGCTCCCCGCCCCCGAGCTTGCAACTCTAATACATTGCATAAACAAAGTTCACGCATCTAATATAACCCTCAAAATGGATCTTTACAAAATGTTCGTCATGCATGCTGCATGCATGCATCGGATCATGTAAGTATAGTATTTATTTGAAAATTTATAGATTTATAAAGAATAAAGTTGTGTTTATGAATTAAACAGACTGCAAGTGTTTACAAAATGAAAATAACAATGGCTCTTGTCTCCGTGAATACAGTAAGAAACGATGGTAACTTTAACTCTCTAGAGTCGAGTAACGCGCAGGATTTTTTTCACATTGCAGCAAAACAGACTTAAAATACTTTGTCATTTCTTGTCATAGAGACATAAGTAATATATCAATTGAAACTATAGAATGTCTTCTTTTATTTGTGTACACTCAGAGTAAAAACACAATGTTGTGCTTTTTGTAAAATAAAGAAAACTAACATGATGCGTGATCTCTCGTCTCCCTCTGAACGAAGTCAAATCTGATAGTTCTCAAAAAATGAACTGAAACTTAGTGAATACTAATGACAAAAAAATTAGACTTATGTCAGACATGACATGACATGTCATGACATGTCAGGTTTTAAATCGTGCAAGTCAAATGGAAAACAAACATTCTGTGTTTGTGTAATCTGTATGAAAAGAGAGCCATGTCAGAAGTCTGTGATTCAGCTCATTATCCGCTAATGCGGCCACGCCCACGGAGCCAGCGCTATTCAGAGGCAAATTCTGAGGCAATACATGCATTCATCGTCTCAATCGTGTATTTATTGTCTTGAAAAGTGTTTATCCGGATGTTAAAGCCATGGTTAGTGACCTCTAGAAGACATGCCGTTAGTTCCTGGTTCCTGTTCTTCTTTATATGAATTTGTGGACTAAAAATGCACAAGTATGAATTGAAAACACAGTATCCAGCACTCATAGTGATGACAATAAATATTAAATAAATATTATTCCTCTGTATAGAAAATTAACATAAACATATAAGAATCCATCAATATTTCTCCAAATGTGCATGCTTTTAAGCTAAAAGCCTATATAAAAAGCCATAGAGGTAACATAATTGTTCAGACACTTTGCATCACAGAAATACATTATATTTTAAAGTATACAATAGAATACTATTATTTTAAATTGTAATAATATTTCACAGTATTGCTGTTTATGATGAGCTGAGACATGATCTCAGAGGGTTTTTTCACAGCCTACCTGACTGAAAGGCCTCATTAATATGCAAGTCATTTCAGGTCATTATTATGCAATTTGTTTGTCTTCTCTGGTGTAAATGCCCCATTATTCATGATGATTCACGCCTCCACACATACTGTGTTTCTTGACAAAAAGTGTCTTACAAAAACTAAATCAATATATTGTTTTATATGAAGGAGTAGGCAGCATAATTTTAACATAATTTTGAAGCAAAAACTCTAGTCTACAACCTCCAATACCCAGAAGTCTTGTGAACACATATTTAATATACTTTTTTGGCCTTATTTCAGTGACTTAAGTTTTTTGTTTTTTCAATAACAATGCATAAACGTTATTACTTCAAAAACTCAAACATGTACATGCATGTTCCTCACATATTATTGTAGCCTAGTTTGTGTTGAATACAGTGTAATGACACTTTTGCCATTAATATGTTTATAAACAACTGAAAAAAACACAAATGTCAAAACTCAGGCCCCAAAAAGAACAAAATTAAGCTTTTCTTAAGTTTTGTATTAAATTTAGCTGGAAAACCTCTAGCTTGTAATGATAATGAATTCACTCCATATAGTGCCCTGTGTTTTTTTTTTTTTTTTTTTTTGGCAGCAGCTATTTGCATTAAGTGAAAATGGCATGTTTTCTTAGTGATAGATGCTATTTACACTAAGCGAAAATTGCAATATATTCTATTTACACTAAGTGACAATGGCAGCATTTTCTTAGTGTAATAGTGTAAATGATTATATTCAGCTTATTAAAATTATTAAATGGGATAATACTGGGAGAATAAAAACCCTCCCTACACCTTCTTCAAAAGGCAGATTCGAACCCAAGTCAATTGCTACTGCTGCGCCACTGAAGACGTTGAATTTCCTGCGTGTTTTTTAAAACTTGAGTGGCCCAACCAGACATTGGTGGGCGGCGCTACTGTAAATAGCATTTGTCAACAAGGGATTGCCAACAATGTTTTTTCCTCCTGATAACTGTGGAAATGTTTAAAAACCTTAATGTATATGTCAGGAATTAATTTTCAAGTAAAAATATAGCCTAGAGAGTAAAATGTGATAACTAGCCCCGGCCTGCTCAATAAGAGTTTTCATTCATCCAAAATCAAACGAGCACCTAGCGTCTCCTCTCGTCATGGTCCACTATTGTATACAGCTGGTGTCTTCCCTGCCAATGACAGATTTGGCAGAGATTGAACAGGAAGCCGGCAGAGCCGTATGTGATTAAACAGGACATAGATCCAGGCGGCAAGTGCATGAATGGATCAGTACTTGAGTGATCCGACGGTCTCGGGTGCCAAAACCCCTCCGAACGCATCACACCAGGATCAATAGAATGAAGTACAGCTTAAGAGAGCCGTGTTTCAGCTGAAACGTGGCCCTTATGCTGATCTACGACAACTGTTAGGCTGTAAATCTGAGTAAACATTTGTAAATCTACAGTAGCTAGATGAATCTGGGTTTTGTAGTATATTAGGCTTCTGTCTGGTTCTGCTGATCTGAACACATTTTATGCAGTAGGCTATTTTAATATTATATAATCCTGTTTACAGTCTGAGCAACACACATTGTCAAATGATTTATTTGTCTGTAATAGGCTAATTCCTTTTAGTTGTTTTGTTGGTGTAATCCATCTTTAATCATTATATTATCAGTTTAAATTATCAAAGACATTTCAGATTTCTGCGATTCAGATGTTTGATCTCCATTTAATGACATTGCTTTCTAGGAAAACAATTCATAGAAGATATTTATGAAACACCATTAGTGATTTATCTTTCCTGTAAGAAAGGTTGTGTAACTACACAAAAGTAGGCTGGGGTTGTTTGTTGATTTTGCATTATTAATACTGATAAATGCTGGTGAATCCTGACCAAATTTCTGCAGTCATTTAGTTTCATTGTACCAGCAAATGTGCGTCAAACCCTGTGATTTTGTTTTGTTTTTATGAATTACTCTAGTCACAATTTTAATTAGTAATTTATGTCCCAAATACAAAACACAGTTTAGCACTTTAGCTGCTTTATTTTTACATTGCACAGCATATTGTATTATGTAAAATAATGAGCTCACAAAAGAAGCTTACTACATGACATTTTTGGGTCGTAAAGTTTCTCTACTGGCTTGTTACATTAAAATAAAGGTTTTCACAGTAATGCCAAGAAGCCAGTAGAAAAGACTAACCTAACAGAAATAATTAACTGGAATGGATATTCTGAAATGTGTGAAGTCATTAGCATCTCAAGAAACTTAATTACAGATCTGAAAATAATGCTATATATTTCAGCTTGATTATATATAGTTCTTATAGAGAGCTGTGGGTTTGTTGTTGCAATTTCTGTTCCTCTCAGAGTTGTTTAACGCTTTGTGCTCCTTATCCAGGGAACTTTGTGAACCATATGAACATGAGCAGGAAGAGATTGAACGTGTGCAGGATCAGAACAATCTCAAGTCAAGAGTGAAATGCTTTCAATCTTCAATTCTATTTAGGGTGTGGTGTGACCAAATCGTATCACTGTAAAGAATAAAATAATTTTGCAATTTAGTTGTTTCCAAGTAGACACAAAAGTGATGTCTGGCCTAGGAAATTTTGGGCCCTACACTTTGCTCATGTAATCTACACAGATGCAACAGTTATTTTTGCAAATCATATGTTACACTAAAAAAATATTAACACATGAGATGACGGAAATCATTATGGTGTGCCACGAAGATGTGAAAAAACCTGTTTAACCGACGCTATTTTGGGTGGGTTTCTCCCATCCCCATACAACACAACTTCTCTGTCTTTCACTGCTCTTACAAGAACATCAGTCTCCTCGGCTGTGAACCGCTCCTGGCGTGCGCCTGGTAAATACGCCATAATAATAGCAATCCATAATGGAACTTGCGCACCTGCTTTTAAAGGGAATGTTGGATGACGCTCTGATTGGTTTATTTCACGTTACGCCCAAACAACACCTATGAATAATGAAGCTACTTCAGACCAACCCATTTTAGATTTGCGCCGGGCGCAAGAGCCATTTATCCCGCCGGGAAAATAGCAACAGCGCCCGCCCACAAAGTTACTTGCGCTTCGCGCTTTGACACTTGCGTTTCAGATAGTTAAAATAGGGCCCTTTATCTTCACTCTTTATTCAAGTACTATTAAAAATGTGGGTCTTACTTTAGATTAGGGTATACTTCTCACTATTAACTATTAACCTTGACTTTTGCCTCAATAAACTCTTAATTACTCTCCAAACTCTCCAGATTTCTGAACAGCACCCCATCCACGACTGGTGATGATCTGCCCTATTAGCATAGATACCGCCCTAAATGAGCTGCAGCAGTTCACCATTACTTTTTACTCATCACTGTGGCAGTTGGAGATATGCCAAAAAAAAAAAAAAAAAAAAAAACTTACAAATGTTCTGTTATTGGATGTACCAATGAACATAACAGTCTCTGTACATCTGAGCCACTGAGGACACAGTGGTTGAATTTCGAAGGAAATGTGAAAAGAAGAAATTCGGTAAAATGTTATATATTTGCACAAATCATTTTATGCCAGACAGCTTCACAAACGAGGGTCAGTTCAATGTTGGATTTGCACAAAAGTTTAACATGACAGTACATGCTATTCGATGAGTTGAATCAACTTAACCCAAAAAAACTACATAAATATATCCACTAAACATTCAGAAACGTCCAGTTGCATTCTAAAAGTTGTAACTTCTTTCTGACCTCTTTAAGTCAAACAAGCCTGCAGAGAATCATTCACTTCTCTCCTTAATGAATCAGCCGTTTGAATGAATCGAATTAATGAATTAACGACTTAATCATTAAGACATTTACTGCCACCTACTGGCATTTTTAGTTTCTTATTTAGAGTCTTTTTTTTTTTTAATTAATAATTTCATATTTCCATATTAATTAAATAAGTTAAGGGTATTGTTCACCCAGAAATGAAATTCAGTCAGCATTTACTCAACCTCAGTCCATACGTTCATGTGTACAAATTTTATGTTGAATCAAATAAAATTTATTTCTGAAGCTACTTTTTCTAATGTCTATTTGATGCTTTACACAACAATGACTTTATTTTTTGGGGGTAATTTCTCTGCCAAAATGAATGTGCGATTAAATTGTGATTTATTAGGTTAAAGGGTTAGTTCACCCAAAAATGAAAATTATGTCATTTGTTACTCACCCTCATGCTGTTCCACAACTGTAAGACCTTTTTGTTTATCTTTGGAACACAAATTAAGATATTTTTGATAAAATCCGTTGGCTCAGTGAGGCCTGCAACGGCAGCAATAACACTCCCTTTTTCAGATTCAAAACAAGTGATTCATAAAGCTTCAAAGCTTCATGAAGCAGTGTTTTGAAATCGTCCATCACTAGATATTGTGGAATAAAATTTTGCTATTTTGTTATTTTTGGTGCAAAAAAGTATTCTCTTTGCTTTATAATATTAAAGTTGTAGCCACTGTAGTCACACTAACTGTTTTAAATTTGTTTTTAGTAGCTTTCTGGGCATTGAAAAATGGAGTGTCATTGCTGGAGATGCAGGCCTTACTGAGCCATCAGATTTTATCAAAAAAATATCTTAATTCGTGTTCTGAAGATGAATGAAGGTCTTACAGGTGTAGAACGACATGAGGGTGAGTAAATGATAACATAATTTTCATTTTTAATTTCTCTTTAATTAATCGCCGCATCATGTAAATAATTAGATTAAAAAAAGATCGCTTAACAGCCCTAATATATAGAGCATATGTGAATATGAGCAGTAATAGTGATGCTCATCTTATTAAACACAACTAAAAAGACTTAATATTCTATCTGTGGTGCTGCATCAAACCTTCAAAGTGTTTCAGTCATCAAACAGATCCTTCAAAGCTCAACCTGCTGTTGGGAGGGACTTGTATTAAATGACATTGAGGAGTTTATCCATATTTCTTAAATGCCTGAGACACTCTCATTAGGGTGTGAGTTCTTGTCTCTTGTGCAACAGCTGTGAGAGCTGGACCAGCAGGAGGATAGGCGGATCTTTGTCATTCTTCTAGTGCCCTATGGAGCATCATCATGACGCTCGTCTTTCATACGTCTCTGTTTTAGATTTTTTTCAATAAAAAAAAAAAGAAGATCTCATTCACTCCGCTTATGCTTACTGAAGGGAAACCCATCATACAGTAAAACAGTGAATCTTACAAAGAAATATTCATATTTCATGTACATTTTTAGCCATTTACATTTGTGCATTTGGCAAGTGGTTTTTTTATCCAAAGCAACATTTTATTCAAGGAATACACCAACCCCAAAACTGAAATGAAGAAAAACAGAAAATGAATTTTATTATTTTATAGCACTATTACGATTTTTGCATTATGATATTATTCTCATGACAGATGAGCACATTTTACCTTTAAATTGTCATTATAGTAAGGATTAACGATTATTTTCAGTGCTGTAATATGAACTGAAAAAAGGTGCTATAGAAAGTAAAAACTCAATGAAATGCCAGTTTTCAGGTAAAAAAAAAAAATTCAATGACATTAACGTCAAAGATAAAAGCTTGTTTCTCTTCAACGTTTGTCATTGATTTTTTTTTTTTGAAAACTAATTTAAAGCTTGTTTCATTTGAGCTTTTATGTTTTCTTTTAATTCCGATTCATTGAACTTCTACCTTTCTTCTTTCTCCCCTAATCTTATTAATCTACCCTTCAATCATTACAATTAGCGGAGCTGCACACCTGTTGCTGATTATCAGAATGCACAAAGCTGTGTGTGAGTTTGTTACTCTTATCTGATAAAGGCCTTGAACGGCCGAAACGTCATTTTTTAATTAATAAAATTAAAGCACTGTAAGAGTGCGTGTTGCACCTTTTTTCAGTTCATATGCATTTATTTTTTTTGGTTGCACCTCCTCTTCTGTTGGTAGAGCACCTCTTATTAACATTTGTTACATATCCAGTGTTGCAATAATGTAATATGTAAAATACAATGTGACCATTGCAACTGGCCCACCTTTACAGGTACTCTGCCCTGCATCATTTGTGAGCCAGTGGCATTGCACTTTCCTCTCCTTCTCTCCTCCATTCAAGCACCGTCCTTCTCCCTGGGCCAGGTCAAGGCTTGACTACTATCTCTCAACTGTACAAGAGTTTGATAGCTACAGCCGGTCGTCAGATGAGCACCCCCCTTCCTTGGTGTTTTGTTGATTTATGCCCACGACACCTCGGTAGGGGTCAACAGCAGATCGAGCATCCTGGATCTACCCCTGCTGACCACCACCCAACCATATGCCATTGTTAGTCCTTCAACAGGTTGGCTCTGCCACCGCACCTCTCGCTGTATCCAAATCCAATGAGTTGCTGTTTCTGCCTGTTTGGTGACAATGCCTACCAGCCATTTCCTGGCCATTCCTTCAAACTCCATCATTCCAAGGGTTCTCCAGAGCGACTGTCCAGCAAAACCTCTGCAGCCGACCTCTACTGGTGGATTCCAGGATTCCATCCATTTTCCTGGCTCTTGAGGATAAGGCCTTGATATTTTTTGAGCTTGTGCTCATGTGTCTCCTCCATCCTCTTTTCCCAGGGTACTGTTAACTCTGTGAGCACCACCTGCTTGGTACCTCTGGACCAGAGAACAATTTGAGCTGCTTCTTTAGGTCTGCCCGCATCTCCAATTGATTTGCAGAGGCCAGGAACCCTGTGCTCCTCAGTCCTGCTGCAGTGCTCTCTCCTGTTCTGATGAAATGGATAAAGTGGTGCCCGTCGGAAAGTTGTTTATCCTTCTTCCTTGCCTGTTACACACCATCCGCCAACCGAGGACAGGACCTTATCATGACACCACTGGAATTTCCCATCTTCCAAGCTTGACTGGCATACTGAGAGGACATGCTCAAGATTGGCTGGCTTTTCACACAGCGTGCAGCTGGGGCTGTCTGCCATCCCCCAAATGTGGAGGTTTGATGGAATAGGCAGGACGTCGTAGACAGAACACATCAGGAACGTACTCTTTCATCCTTGCTGCCTCACAGCATCATGGCCTGGCGTGTCTTTGTCGCTTTATACTTCTTGACCACTGATGTCACTGGCAGCTGCAGCTTTCTGCCTCTGCTTTACAAGCCAACGGAGAAGAAGCTTCTTGGGACGCCCCGCCGCCTCCTTAAATAGGTGTTAATCTTCCTATAGACAGGTACCTCATAAACAAGCAGAGGCCAGAGCAGCCTAGGGAGTACCCTGTGTAACCCCACGCCTTATACTTGCTGGGTAGTCCGCTTTTCTTTTGGGATGTCATCCAGGTGTCTGCTGGGATTATCGTCTCCCTCACACTTCCCCAAGCTCTTCACCGGTCTCTCTTGGACTGTTGGGATGATGGTATCTTTGATCCTGAAGCAGAACCGGTCCTGGATGCGCCCCTTCCTCATAACTAGGCTTCTGGACTTTTCAGGTCCCAATCGGTGAGCTCAACCTGATCCTACAAGATCCATCTCCTTTCAGGTACTGATTTTGCCGTGATGGTGAGGTCGTCCATAAATAATATTAAATAATAAATATAATCCATTTTGTTTAATTAAAATCAGCATAAGTAATTCCGTAACAAATACTTCCATGGTGTATACTTGTGATTGAACTTTGCAGATTTTCTTTATAACTGAATGTCATTTTTGCACTACAGTAGTGAGAATACTGAAAATAATATGATCTCAAATTCTCAAACTAAATTATATTGTCTAATATTTCCATTTTTACTTTGTTATTGTCATGCACTCTTATGCATGTGTGTGTTTGTAATACCTGATTAGAGACTATAGACAAAAAAGTAAATGTACAGAAATGTAAATGTAAATGTAATTTTTTTGTATTTTGTGGTTAAATATTTCTCCAACCTATTGTAAAAAAGCATGACTGGCGTCATTTTAGCAAAATATTATTGCTTTTTTAAAGTTAAATGTTCACTGAGGGTGCATTCAGTCTTATCCAAGACGAGGAAATCAAATCTGGCAACGTTTTATTACAAATTCACTCCTGCATTTGTATCTCCTGAAACTTTGCAGTGTTTACATGGTGACCAAACCTGCTGTGGGCATCATGTCCTCTGTGAAGACGAGACCTTTATTTCCTGATGGAATGATACACTTAAACATATTCAGAGGTGTGTCCGTTTCTGTCCTTGAAAGCAATTATCACGATCCATAAATATGCCGTGTGGTGTTCACAAACACCGTCACATTGAACTGTCAAATGAATGTCGACACAGACAGATGCAAGTGAAATGACATTTGAAGTCCTTGTCATTTGCACAGATGCTAAAAGACTTCTGTAATGTGAGTGTGAGCTTCGGGTCGCAACCGACATTAAGTCCTCTCTCTACTCTCGGTAATGCATCTCTTTCTGTCTTTTTCTCCTTGTGTTTATGAGCAGATTATTATGAGCTGGCACAAGAAAGTGGGTTGAAGGTTAATGTCTTTTGGCTGCTTGTGTATGTACAGTATGTTTCTCTGTGCTTGATGAAGCAGGACAGCTCACTTCCTCGAGACATGTCCAATAAGGACAAACAGACGTCTGAGAATCGCTGTGAGACCAATGACACCGGAGTGTTTTTCCCCAAGACGCTTCCGGAATTAGAGAGGTTTGTCTCTGTCTGTTTTCTGAGGCAAATGTCCTAATGGCTAATGCTGGAAAAGCCTCTAGATCGGCTCAGCCTTAATATCACTGAAAATACCAAAGACTTCACTGAAACTCACCTTAGTCTTTTGTCCTTTTATCACCAAAACAAATATGAACATTAGAAAGAGCACTATATACAGTAGTGGCCAAAAGTGATGACCGGTGGGGATATTAGTTTTTAATGCCCCTACCCCCAATTTTTTTAATATGTGAATAAAGGGTGAAGTCGGACATCACTTTTGGCCGTAGCTCATTGGAAAGAAAATTCCTAAAACTGTAAATCTCAATTATTTCTCCTAGAGAGCAATGGGATTAATTACATGGATACTTTAGTTAATCAAATGTTTTTCTTGAGAAAACTTATCCCTATAACTTCATTTGTTTTCTCTCAGAGATCTTAATATGGGCAATATGTTCTCAGTATGATCTCAATATGTATCAGATTTTGATGATAACTTGAGAAAAATATTATTGCTCAGTGGTTGTTCTTTGTAGCACATGAGATTTCAATCATGTTTCTTTATTAACTTTAATTTCTCCAAATAATACACTCTTAAAAATATAGGTTCCAAAAGGGGGTTTTCACAGTGATGCCATAGATGAACCATTTTCGGTTTCCCAAATAAACTTGAAATCTTTAAACTTGAAATTTGAAGAACCTTTTGTGGAATGGCAAGGTTTCATAGATGTTCTTCATGGAACCCTCAATTCCAATAAAAATCCTTTATTTTCAAAAGTGTATGTCTCTATTAATTTTAATTTTTAGACAGTTTTAAAGAAATTTGAGGAAAATGTTGATATTTGAAACAAATGAAAAAACCTTGAGCTTTAAAAAGACTATAGGTAAACCTGCTTAAAGGGACAGTTCACCCAAAAATTGAAAATTCTGAAACTAAACTATCCCTTTAAGTTATGAAATATGTGAAGTTCAGGTGTTCATAAGAATCTTGAGTGTATCTTCATCTCTTTGTCATCATATCTGTCCTGTTTTAAGATTTTTCATAATATTTCCTAACCAGACTGTTGAAGGGCATATGCAAAATCAATCTCCACCTCCTCGTGTGTGTCCTCGGCTCTGAGCAGTTTCATGAATCACAGCATGTTCTGTTTCTGACACAGAAAGGGGTGTTTGATTTGTCTTTGTACATTGTGAAGTTTTCTAAATTGCACAGTAAAAAATGTGCTGTAAAATAACGATAATCTACTGGCAGCTGTGGTTGCCAGTAATGTACTGTTATTAACAGAACTCTACTGTAAATGTACAGCTCTGCTTTTTACAGTATGTTACTGTAATACTACCATGGAAATGAACTCATTTCATTTGGGAAACTGATTGCTTCAAACAGTTCAAGTTTAAAAACTAGTATTTATACGCCGTTAGTACTGTGAAGTTATTTCATTTAAGTCAACTGAAAAAGAATATTTCTTAATATAAAACTGCTTAACGTGCAATAGTGAAATAATTAAAAACATGACTTTAACTCAAATCTTTGCAGTTTGTCATTAGTTAACAACAGCGTACATGTGCTAAAGAACTTAGTAACTTTAGCACAGCTTATCACTGCATCAGCAACTAAACAGTTACTGCCTTTAAATAAAGCAACATGCAGCATAACATCAGTGTTTCTTAGCTGATGATTAAATGAAGCACAGGCGCTACTCTCCAACACAATGGTAACCCCAAACTAATTAATTTAGCTAACAGGTCTCTCTTATATCTTGTGCAGAAACATAAAAACAGCTCAGTTTAATATTTACTGTCCTTATCAGTTATTGATTTCGCATAACATTTTTCTATTAACTTTCACTAATATTTAAGTGAAATTAACTTGTTTTTAGAAAATTACATTTGACAGAATATTACTGTTTTTTCCATGGTTTTACGGTAATCTATTGGCAGTAGGGTTGCCAGTAAATTGCTGTTTTTCTGCAGTTTGTTGCTGTAAATAAATTTACAGTATATTACTGTTTTTTTTTTCTTTTTTTTATTTTACGATAATCTACTAGCAGCTGTGGTTGATTACAGTTGATTAATGTTAAATTACATTTCACTGTTTTTTTCAACTTTTAACCCCACAGCAAAATCTTCAGTTTTAAATGAACACTTGTATGTGTCCACACTACAGAGTGTTAAAGTAACACTGAAGCTGTGTTGAAGTTAGTGAGATAATTGATTAATTAAGAGATAATTGAGAATTAGTGATAACCTGTTGTTAACAAGCAGAATCAACAAGAACAGAAAAAAGATATGAGCAGAAACACAAGAACTACAACTGACTTCAGCCACAGCCATAGATGAAATCAACTGAAGATAAAAGGCATTCAATTTCTCAAGATCTCAGCAGAGGAGGATTAAACAACAAAAAGAGTATTACCAGCTTCACTTATTACTAACCAGATTGACTTTATTTCTGTCAGACATCTACAGAAGTTCTTATTGAGAATTAACAGAGCTTCAGATGTTGTTTCATTGTTTCATTTGATGTTATCATGATGGGGATCAGTGTTTGCTTTAGTTGGGCTCTTAACCCTTGACTTTTTAACATTAGTTTTTCTTTTGTTGTGGCAAGAAAAAATGAACTTGTCCAGTGTCTAATCCATTATAAGAATTTATATTACCAACACTGTGATACTACAGAATGAGATCAAGCAGTGCTGAGCAATTAGTTATGAAGAATTTTTAAGTTTGAATTATGGCAAAATTTAGATAAACAGAGACATCAAGAATCAGCGTATGAATCTCAACAATGGTGACAATCAGAAAACAAAATAAAAGATCAACACTGATCATAAAGCATCACAAAGCTTTTGATTGTCACCATTGTTGAGATTCATATGACAATTCTTAAAGGCCCACTGAATTCCCATGGAATGCGCAGCATTATTCAGTGTGTTGATGTAATTTCAACTGAAACAGGAAGACAAGGCAGGACATATCGAACAGCTTTGGCCATTTTTTAAAATAGCCAATAGCGTTTCGTTATACCACAGCTTGGCCAGAGCCGTTAAACTTGGTAAAACCTCAGTTTCCTTCTAATCTCTAAACGTTTCTCCTCTTAAAGGTGCCATTGAACGTTTTTTTTTTTTACAAGATGTAATATAAGCCTAAGGTGTCCCCTGAATGTGTCTGTGAAGTTTCAGCTTAAAATACCCCATAGTTTTTTTTTTTTTTATTAATTTTTTAAAATGCCTATTTTGGGGCATAATTAGAAATGCGCCGATTCATGCTGCGGCCCCTTTAAATGCTTGTGCATTTGTGTGTCAGTAAAATAATAGCAGTGATTGGGAACTTGAACAATAAGAGTCGAAAAAACTTCCATAGACAAATCCAAATTAAACCCTGCGGCTCGTGACGGCACATTGATGTCCTAAGACACGAAACGATCGGTTTGTGTGAGAAACCAAACAGTATTTATATAATTTTGTACCTCTAATACACCATGTCCAACTCCATTCAGCTTCCGGTTAGTGAGGTCTGATCGCGCTCTGACAACGGAAGTGATGTCTCGCGCTCATTGAAGTATATGGGCGAGACATCACTTCCGTCTTCAGAACGCGTTTTTTGACCTCACTAACAGGAAGCTGAACGAAGTTGGACATAGTGGTGTATTAGAGCTAAAAATTATATAAATGATATTCGGTTTCTCGCACAAACCGATCGTTTCGTGTTTTATGACATTTATGTGTCGTCACGAGCCGCAGGTTTTCATTTTGATTTGTCTAAGCAAGTTTTATTTACTGTTATAGTTGAAGTTCCCATCTACTGCTATTATTTGACTGACAGACGGCAGCGGTTGCAGTTAAAAATCATAATTTGCGTACGACTGAAGAAAAAAGTCACCTACATCTTGGATGCACTGGGGGTAAGCAGATAAACATCAAATTTTCATTTTTGGGTGAACTATCCCTTTAAACAGTGCATAAACAAAGTTTACACAGCTAATATAACCATCAAAATGGATCTTTACAAAGTGTTCGTCATGCATACTGCATGCATGCGTTGGATTATGTGAGTATTGTATTTTTTTGGATGTTTACATTTGATTCTGAATGAATTTGAGGTTTTGCTCCGTGGCTAAAGCTAACATTACACACTGTTATGGAGATATTTATAAAGAATGAAGTTGTGTTTATGCATTATACAGACTGCAAGTGTTTAAAAATGAAAATAGCAACGGCTCTTGTCTCCGTGAATACAGTAATAAATGATGGTAACTTTAACCACATTTAACAGTACATTAGCAACATGCTAACGAAACATTTAGAAAGACAATTTACAAATATCACTAAAAATATAATGTTATCATGGATCATGTCAGTTATTATTGCTCCATCTGCCATTTTTCGCTGTTCTTGTTTGCTTACCTAGTCTGATGATTCAGCTGTGCACATCCAGACGTCCTGCCCTTATCTAATGCTTGATCATGGGCTGGCATATGCAAATATTGGGGTAAATATTACGTAACAGTCGGTGTTATGTTGATATTCGCCTGTTTTTCAGAGGTCTTTTAAACAAATGAGATTTATATAAGAAGGAGGAAACAATGGTGTTTGAGACTCACTGTATGTCATTTCCATGTAGTGAACTCTTGTTATTCAACTATGCCAAGATGTTTAATCACTTTAAACTACAGCATTCTGTGCAAAATTCAAATGGGTCCGATCCCTTTTGTGCTCTGAGCTGACTCGTGGTCCGCAGATATGATCCACTCTGTGCTCTCATGTCTCTGGTCCAGAGCAGACTGTGCTCGCGCTGCAGCGGTTCATGTCACACTCGCATGAAAACGGACTTTGTTCGCAAAAGCATATTTACACTGTCTGAATCTTCTATATACTGCACTATGTTCCATTCACCATAGAAACTAGTAAATGTGTGAACAAGTGACAGATTTCAGCCACAGCTTCAGCATGTGTTCATATTGTAGGAGGGGGCGGGACTTCTGTTTCTAGAGAACATTTGATAGAAGATCTGATGAAAAGCTGAAGTGCGATGTGATGTCATGAAAATCTGTGATCCATTTTAGCAGAAGTGAGAATGCTAAGTTTTGAATGCTTATATCACCTAAATGCAAATGTTGTCATTGTTTTGGAACACACCAGCTTATTCATAACCTTAAGGCTAACATATTCATACTAAAAGCTAAAAAAAATTTATTTTGATTTCAGGGTGACATTAATTTCTGTGACTGAATGGTGTTGCAGTTCAAAATGTTTTGAGCACAAACTGTTTTTACAACATCGTTCATGTTATCTGTTTGTTACAACACTTATGGGTCTCATGCTGGAGAATCACAGAGATGCCATAATCAAAAATATGAAACATAATCTATATAATTATAGATTGGACTCTAATGAAAGCAATTAATTAGGCCATTAGATGATGATGATGATGATGATGATTGTAACCATTAATAATTAGCTAGCAACATCTGATCACATTTTCTTTTGGCTTTTTTGCCACAACAAATGTGTTTTAAAGACACTGTTATAACAGTGAAAAAGTCAAGGGTCAAGAGCTCAACTAAAGCAAACAATGATCTCCATCATGGTAATGTCAATCGAAACAATAAAACAACTTCTAAACCTTCTCAGTAAGAACTGCTGTAGACGTATGACAGAAAAAAAAGTCAATCTGGTTAGTAATAAGTGAAGCTGAAAATGTAGTTTGTGGAGTTGTTTAATCCTCCTCTGCTGAGATCTTGAAAGATTTATTTTCATCTTTTATCTTCTGTTCTTGTTTCTCTTTCCTTCATTGATTCTGCTTGTTAACAGAAGGTGTTCATCAGTGTCTGAATTCACTCATTTGTTTTCATTCACTTTCTCAAGTGGACTATATTAGTGAACTAAAGTAGGGAATAGTAAATGAGGGTATAGTGTGTGATTTGGAACACAGCTTCTGAGCATTGACTTTGAGCGCTGTTAATTCACAGAATATTGCTGTAGCCTACTTTCTCGAAAACGTCAAATATTACCCAGAATGCATTGTTTTCTACGGTATATTACTGTTTTAATGGAAAACAGCATGCTACTGTCAAAATCTGGCCATTTGTTTACAGCATTTTTTTACAGTGTGTAAATACAAGTATGTGAATAGTAGTATCATAGTAGTTGATTAACGCCCCGTCCACACGGAGATGCGTATCTGTGAAACCGCACAAAATTTTTATCGGATAGGCATTTCGTCCACATGGATCCAGCGTTTTCGAACGTTGGTCCCAGAGTGGATAAATTTGAAAATGGCGTCTTTGCGTTATGGTGTGGACGGGGCAATCCGTATATTTTCTGAAACGATGATGTCATCACCCCACGTCTCAATCCTAGTCAGAAGCGCTAACACCACAAAACGGCATCAACAACAGCAATAGCAGACTCTACATGCTTGTGTTCATGCTGCAGAAGCTACTGAGCCAAAATAAAGCGTTACTGTTGTACTGTTCGTTCAAACCGCCACTGGCGTGAGGGTCAAAGTAATTGACAAGTTGTGGCAACCAATCGGAATCCTCTCAAGTGAGGACCTCTACATTCCAATTGGTTGCCGCCGAACCGCATCATAGCTCATTACCATAAAGTTGACTTGATTTCAACTCTCCTCGATGCTCTCACTGTCCTAGATACGCCACGCCGCTCTCGCCGGAGCTTGCCGCCGGCTCTCATTGAAAATGATTGAGTTCCTGTCACTTTGACGCTCTCGCCGCTGGCGGTGTGAAGCTTTGCTATAGTGTGTATTCAGCGCTCAAGGTTTATGCGCATGCTCCAAGTCTTCTTCGCTGCTTTAAGTGCATTTCTGTGACAGAATTACAGCGCCACATAATGGTCTGGCATGTATGCTACATCATTTTGAGCCGTTTCACTGGTTTCGTGTGGACGTAGATATTTCTTGATACAGCGCCGTGTGGACGGGAGGAAAAAAAGATCGGATTGGGGTAAGCTCCGGCTTCGTGTGGACGGGGCCTAAGTGTAATATAATTTTATTTATTGTTGTTTTTTAGTACATGATTTAGGTTGTAAAAGTCTTGTTCATCACATTTTCATGAAAGGTTCCTCAGCTTAGGACACATTTCACTGAAGTATCAACTTCATATTTTTCTCTTTAAATCCTTTTTAGAATTTGATGATAAATGTTTTTAGTTCATATTGAGATTTTTTTATTTCAGCTGCCTCATATATATGTTGTGTAGAAACCATCTTACATTTGATCTAAGATCATTTCACCATGTGATTCAGAGAAGCAAATAAAAAATGCGCATACACCTCTCTTTCAGATGTGAAATCTATAACTTGCAAATGATCTTGAAATGATCTCTGCACAGGTAAGAGTTTTCAGATCTCCGCCTTGTAAACGCCCCCCTAATTAATGTCATTAACTTCTGAAAGAGAACCAGTAAATGTCTAAATCCTTAACTTGAGAATGGCGAGCAGCAAGAATTGCTTAGACTCTCTGCCAGAAGGAAAAGTATGTATGCCTGCTTAGAACCTGACATGAAGCACTTTTCCACGTCAAAGACCATTTTTATAAATATGAATGCTGGCATGGATTTTAGCATACGCACACTCTAAAATCAAGTCTGTGTGTACATACATTTTATAAATGAGGCCCCTGATTTTGGTATCTTGGCAAATTTGAGCACAGTTTAAAACATTGAATTGATTGGATCTCTTTTGAAACTCTTCATTCAGACCGGAGTCTTTTTCTGATAAACCTTTTGAGCGATAATCCCACATATGGGATTTTTATTTCTGTGCCCCTGAGAGTACGGTCCTACATATGGGATTTAGAACGTTCAGTGATGTCACATAACTGCCAGATTCAAACTGTGCTTTGGCTGCGAGACGGACACGTTCAGCACTTGTCCTATATAACAACTATGCAGTGTTTTCAGCCACATAATGTTTTTTTTTTTTTTGTTTTTTTGAAGTTTTCAGACATTTAAATACACAAGCACCAGTACAAAAATATAGACTTTTAGATCAAATTTGTAGAATACACACTGATATCAGACATCAATGGAAGCTGCAATAACAATCCATTCAAATATAATTTGCCGTTTATTCATATCAGAAACACATAGTGGAACAAAGTAACTATACTCTATAATTCTTCCAGTTCACCAGCCACTTACTTGCATGTATTTCGGGAGAAACTAATGAAACGTAGCACAACTAAGAATGTGGCACCTGTAACGATGTGGGACTCATGGTAAGATCCATTTGCAAGCTTTTATTTAAAGTGAGCATAGTCGTACAAGCTGGGTCGAACAGGGGCAAACAGGAACAGCAAGGGACAGGCAGAGTCGTAGTCAGGAAACAGGCAAAGATTAGGACAGGCAGATATCACTCACAGGACGGTATACAAAGAACAAGTCAGGACAGGCAGCAACGGGTCAATAACAGGTAACAGGTAGTGATGGCCGATTTCGAAACACATGCTTCATGAAGCTCCGAAGCTTCATGAATCATTTGTTTCGAATCAGTGATTCGGAGCGTGTATCAAACTGCCAAAGTCACGTGATTTTAGTAAACGAGGCTTCATTACATCATCACTGTTTTGAAACATTTCAAAACAGTTCGAAATTTCAGAGGTTCACCGGTAGAGGGCGATGATAAAGTTAACCCATGAATCATGCAGATTCACCTGAGAAACATTGAACAAGTGCCTATGGGTTTTACCTGATCTCTGATCAGTTTTATAAATTTGTAGATGTTTTAATTAGACATTAGAATAATTAAAATGAATAATGGTAGTTATTAATCTCTTATTGGCCTGTTTAGCTATGGAACAGAGAAACAAGCCTTGAAAATTGATAAAAGAACAGATATAAAGTCACTCTATATGTAGCCTAATCTTATTAGAGAATTAGTTAATTGCATTTAATAGATTTTACTTTCAATAAAACATTTGCAATAGATTTGTAAAAGGTGTTTTTACTGCATGTTTAGTTTGAGTTTTGTTGCATTTACACTCTTTTGACCACTAGGGGTCACCGTGGAGTCAAGTGTCAGATTGTTTCGAAGCCTCGAATCATCACGGCACATTTGATTCAACTGCTTCAGTGTTTCACGAAGCCTCGCTCTGCCCATCACTAGTAACAGGCAGGAACGACAACAACAAACAGACAGGATATAAATGCTCAGAATTGAAAAAGGAGTTAGCAAGACTTCGCGGTGAGGTGGTGTGTTTGAAAGTCCTTTATAGTCCTGGTAATGAGCTGCAGCTGGGTGTGGTGATTAGTGAGAACATGTGACTGGCTGGGAGGATTGTGGGAAATGAAGTCCGGGAACTGACAGGAACAGACGGTGATCATGACAGCACCTGTCTCGCGTTATAGATCAAGATAAAGATCGTTTATAAAGGAATATTTTAAACTCATGCGTGAAAGGGTTAAAATATCAGACTTCGGCAAAAGTCTCCATTTTATCTTGTTCTTTAAGAGAAACAACTGAATGAAGTGGATGTGCTGGATTTTTTTATTTATTTATTTATTTTTTAACAGTACATTTAATAAAACATGGCTGAATAGGTGGTATGACCATCATGACACTATTATAAATAACACAAAATCCGGAAAATCTGATCTGCAGTATGTGGTCGAGGCCAAAGGGGAAGGCAGAGGTTCAACAGAATTAAACAAAGAGTGAGCTGATATTCAGCAGCGTTTGTAAAAGATTCAGCAAATACTTTCAACAATAGCCCACTTTTCTCTTTGAGACGCCACTGAGAGATTGATGACACGGGTCAGACCCATGGGAACTGAAATATTGGCTGATTGCTGGTTTGGTGATTATGGTTTTTAAGTTTTTATGTTCAAAGACACAAGGAGCATCACCCACAGCACTCATACAGTGTTTCCATAGCAACTGCTTCTGATGCTGCAGTCAAAAGGCTGCATGTAAATGCATTGAATATGGTAAACTGACTCAATAATTTATTGAGCTCTGAATGATGAGTTCTATAAAATCAGTATTGCAGAAAGGTTTGTCCCAGAGGTTTCCATCAATAAAACTGAATGGGTACATACTAAGAAAAGTGTGTAAAATAAAGTGTCCAGTGTGATCTGTTAATATGAAGAATTTTCTGTCTTGAATTTTCAAATATGATTTACCTGTATTTTGAATTATAGTTGAATTGTGTTGTGTTTTAGGGTGAAAGGAAATGTCATCAGAAATTGCCAGTACTCCATTTTTCTGAAGATTTTTTTCTTAGGGTGTACAAATATGAAGGCAAAACTATGGCCCATTTTGATGAACTATAGTTTATTATTTATTAAATGAAACTCTCTTACAGACTTTAATAAAATAATATATTACATACATCTATTGTCTTGTCATTAACATGAGCTCAGGCTCAAGAAATTCAGACCTCATTGCAAAAATCGGATTTCAGGTGTCTAAACCATTGATAGATGGATGCTGCATTCGGCTAATTTTCAATGGATACATCAACATCACTGCCATCTTGGAAAGGTCAGCATTTCATGTTTGTGATGTACATCATATAGTTTGTGCCATTATCATTACTTTGTTTTTATGTTTGTTGGTGGTTAATTTTATAATCAATCTATAATCATGCAATTTATAATATGAATTTAAAATGTAAAATAAAATTAAATTTTGTAGACCAGTGGTATTCAACCTTTTTGACTCCAAGGCCCCTCTTTGTCCGAGACAATATTCAAAGGACTTCTTGACTAAGGGTACACAACAACGATGTACTAAAAATGGGAACGTTTTTTCTAACGCACTTATAGACTGAACATGTAATACGCATGGACATCAAAGTTTTTCCTAAATTTGCATTTTTTTAGTTTACCTGATTCAGATGCATGCTATATAATTAATATAGTTATATTAATGTAACTAAATTTGTTATATATTCACAGTTATACATACAAAATATTTTATATATATATATATATATATATATATATATATATATAGCCAAACGTTTTGGGATGCCTGCCTTTACGTGCACATGAACTTTAATGACATCCCATTCTTAATCTGTAGGGTTTAATAAGGAGTTGGCCCACCCCTTGCAGCTATAACAGCTTCAACTCTTCTGGGAAGGCTTTCCACAAGGTTTAGGAGTGTGTTTATGCACATTTTTGCCCATTCTTCTAGAAGCGCATTTGTGAGGTCAGGCAGTGATGTTGGCGAGAAGGCCTGGCTCACAGTCTCCGCTCTAATTCGTCCCAAAAGTGTTCTGTCGGGTTGAGGTCAGGACTCTGTGCAGGCCAGTCAAGTTCCTCCACACCAAACTCGCTTGTCTTTATGGACCTTGCTTTGTGCACTGGCGCGCAGTCATGTTGGAACAGGAAGGGGCCATCCCCAAAATGTTCTCACAAAGTTGGTAGCATGAAATTTTCCAAAATGTCTTGGTATGCTGAAGCATTAAGAATTCCTTTCACTGGAACTAAGGGGCCATGCCCAAACCCTGAAAAACAACCCCACACCATAATCCCTCCCTCCACCAAACTTTACACTTGTCACAATGCAGTTAGGCAAGTACTGTTCTCCTGGCTACCGCCAAACCCAGACTCATCCATCGGATTGCCAGACAGAGAAGTGCGATTTGTCACTCCAGAGAACACGTCTCCACATCTCTACACTGAGATGTTTATGAGGAATCAAATGTTCGGAACAGACATGCTGTCAGAAGTGCATGCTTCAATCAGTTTGAAAAAAAAAAAAAAAAAAAAAAAAATCAGTGTATTACAGAATTCGCATTATTTAAAAAAAAAAAAAAAAAAAACCTAATACAAGTTTACTGGAAGGCAGGGTCGATGTAAATTCTTATTTTAAAGGTACACTATGTGTTTCTTGTATTTGTTTTGTTGCACAGTGTTCTCTCTCTCTCTTTGACTTCTGATAGGTGACAGATGAAGGGGTGTCATTAATTGTTCAGTCGAAACGTGGCTTCACTGCCTGCACTCAAAAGAGAGCTTATTTTTGGTTTTGTCATTATTGGTTTGAAAGCTGATAATCATTGTCATTACGAAAGCGTTTTACCAATTTCTCTTTCATTCTACAAAACCTGCAAACCGAATGGCCTGATGTTTATGAGGATCCAAATGTTTGGAACAGACTTGCTGTCAGAAGTGCCCGCCACATCTGTTAGCTTATGTGCTTGAGTTTGACCTTTCCAATATGGCGGTGATCTCAGCAAGTAGCTAATGCAAAATCTATTCATATCTACCATCTCTTACCATATGCTGAGCGATGAGGACTGTTTTGAATGTAAATGTAGCAGGTGTAATTTCCCTCCTGCGGTCTCAAAATTCTCAGTGTGTTACCACATACTGTGATAAAATCTGCTGTTGTTGTGTTACCAACAAATATTTTCAAGAGTCGATTATGGCCATTCACATGAAGAGGGGCTCATATTGAGGAGCAGTTTTTAAAAATATCAAAAAAAGTGAGAACAACTGTGTTTTTGTGAATGTTATGGCATCGGGAACATGTCATAATTCACCCCAAATCATAAAGAAATTGTATATATATATATATATATATATATATATATATATATATATATATATATATATATATATATATATATAAAAATATATAATACACACATTTTTGCCTAATACAAGTTTACTGAGTAATAAGAATTTGAAAGGCAGGTTCAATGCAAATTCCTATTTTAAAGGTACACTATGTGTCACGACCTGTGTTTCTTTTATTTGTTTTCTCTTGTTGTGTTCTCTCTCTTGTTCTGTCTTTGACTTCTGACAGGCGTCTGATGATGGGGTGCAGGACAGTTATTGGTTTTTCAGTTGAGATGTGGCTTTATAAGGACACTGCCTGCACTCAGTGGAGAGCTCATTTTTGGTTTTGTCATGATTGGGTTAAGATCTCCTGAATCCCTCCTCCAGCCGATGATCAAACTTGAAAAGTTCAAATGAAAAATGTTCTGACTGTTACACATGTTGATCATGTTCATGTTACAATTGATCTCGGCACGTAGGGGTGTCCTGCCTCTTTATTTTGGTGAACTTGTTTTCCAATGTTGAAGCCCATAATGATTCTTGGTTTATTTCGAGCTCTGTCACATTCTCATTTTGCCAGCAGACTCCTCTGTTTGGCGTTTTGTTTTAAAACTGTTGATTCCCAGGGGATTCGACATTTATCGTGTTCCATAGAACGGTTCTTGTGCATTGTGACAACTAACATACCTGCAAACTCAAAAGAGGCGAAAAAGGTGACATGTTTACGAACAAATTTATGATTTTTTTGTGATTTTAACATGAACGAAGCCTTCTAGTGTACTCTGACAAAAAATAAATGGGTAAAAAAACACATTTGATTAAAATAAAACCAAAACAAAATAAACAAAACTAACAAAAAAAAAACCAAAACAAATATTGACACTAGAGCTGGGCATTGACAGAAATGTCACAATTGTATTTGTATTTTGATTCAGAAGCTTGTGATTTGATTTTGATTGATTACCTTTAATTCAATATTGATTAATTTGGGGCCTATCAGGTACTGCACATGGCACAACTAATGCTGTAAACTATACATGGAACCACAGTTAGTACATCATTATATTAAAGGTTAAAATTAGTTGATTTGTAAGCTACTTACATAAAAATACACATAAGGAAGTTTTATAATAACATTATATACATTTTTTAATGACATTATGTTTCTACTCGTTTTTATATAGGCCTAAACATTTAAATGGGGGCTGTCATAAAACGTCCAATATCGAAGCACATGTTTAGTACAAATACAATGAATATGCAATAGCCCATATATTTAGCAAAATGCTCCTCTCTAAGTTTATTTTTGAAGCTGATTAATGAGTTTTGGACATGAAACGGCTTTTCTGTGGTAAATGTGACATTTTTACAAGCCGTTTTATTGACGCCTTTCCGCAGTTGAAATACAGATTGATCGATTACATGAGACATGATACAGATTTTGGGCAAGTTGTACTGTATCTTTCAACATACCTTCACATGTTCATTCATGTTTCGTGTTGTAACATATTAAAGTGGAAGAGATGGTCAGTTCACCTGCGCTCTGCTTAAACTGGGGCCTCATTTATAAAATGTTGTGCAGAAACGGTTCTAAATTTGATCTTACGATCATTTCTCAGATGTGCGTATGTGTGATTCATAGAATGAACGTATACACAGAAAATGAGCGTATGCCTCCCTTTCAGATGTGAAATCTATAAATTGCATATGATCTTGAACTTGCGCGCAGCTGAATGGTTTGTTAAATCAGTTCTGCGCGCTGTAAACGACACCTAATTAATGTCCTTTACATATAAAAGATCACCAGTCATCATCCAAATCCTTTAATTTAGAATGGCGAGCTGCAAGAATAGCTTAGATTTCCAAAAACTTGCAATAATCTGACAAGGAAAAGTGCATACGTCAGACCCTGACGTGTCGCTAAGCACTTTTGCACATCAAAGACCGTTTTTATGAATATGAGCTTTGGCGTGGATTTAAGCGTACGCACACTCTAATATCAAATCTGTGCGTACGCACGCTTTATAAATGAGGCCCCTGAAGTACTACAGTGATCTGTCACGCCACAGAGAGCCAATCTGTGGAAAAATAGCCCATTTTTGATTCTTGTGAGGTTTAATGCTTGCAATTTTAACCTTATCTCCTGGTGAAAATGGTAAATTTTGCCAAAAAGCGACTAGTTTGCAGGTATGAACTAACCTACTGTATGTCACTCCCACACCATACATGAATCAAATTAGCAGGAGCAACTTTTCTCTATTTACGGATATGACGAGACACGTATAGCGAGTGACGCATGTATGCAATTTCCTGTGAAAACCATCCTGACAAATTTCAAATATGAACACTTATATTAGGCTTACCATAACAAAACAGGGTAACACAAAACACATTTTAGAAAAAGGATTAATGATGTATTGACTTAAATTTTGTTAATTTGAACAGAAAACAAAATACATAGTGTACCTTTAAACTGGGGATGGCCTGGATATGTTTTTTGTTTTTTTTTTAAACCATAATGCTGGTAAATGAGTGAGTTGAAAAAGCTGCTTTCCTTAAAAATGTAAAACAAGGAGACCTTAATTACAATTTCTCACTAAATATATTTACATGACATACAATTTGCCATCAGTGCAATACATAGGAATGTTGCATAAATACCAAATGTTAAACTTTTTCCTCTGTAAACAAAAATAAATGAGATGACGGCGATCAATATGACTCTTCTTGTAAAGCAACATTTACCACGTTCATACCAGATAAAACAACTTCACAGAAATCATCCTGAAAAACTGAAGATCCTGAAGAACCCGGCCCAACAATCAGATATGATTCAGCAATACTAGAAACATGATTCATGTACAATATGTAGCACGAGTACATAGTATATACTGATTTTCATACAGATTATGGATTGCTTTTGTATGAATATTTTCATGTAACTTTGGCAGTTTTTCTTTTTTTTCTTTTTTTAGAATCAAAGTTGTTTCAAAAAATAAAAAGATGATATCAAACAGTAAACAAATGTGATGTAAGCTTGCCTTTCAGAGCCCATGTTCACAGTGATAATTCAGAAAGGCTGAAAGCCTATGGTAAAAAAAAAAAAATAATAATAAAAAAAAAAGAAACAAAGGAACTAAACCTACAAAACAAACAAAAATAACATCCCACCCCTCCTGCCTGGACTGGCAGCACTCAAGGTGGTTTTCATTGTTGTCAACGACTATAAAATTACAAACACGTATGAAGAGATTCATAGCAGTCATCGCCATTTTAAAAAATGGTCTCTTTTTAAAGTCGGCTCAAAATACAAAACATTGGAGGGGAGAGGGTCCGAGCCGACGCCCACAGTCACTGCGAACACATGGGAGAGACGTCACCAAGAAAACGAGACATGCACCACCAGTGCTGTGTGAGGAAGGGTGTGTTACCAAAAACGCAAAAACCAAACAAACGAACCAACAAAAAACGGTGTGAAAATGAAAAGACGAACAAAACCGCTACACACTGAAAGAGAGGATGATATACACCGGACAAAAGAATCGAGCAAATTTAGAAAGATACCAACTTCACCAATAATTCATATGCGTTTGTTATTTTTTTAACATCAGGTTTGGCACTTTATCTGAACAAATACAGTATCTGTTCAAAAAGACTAATCGTCATACAAAACTGTATTCAACATCTCCTGAACATAACTTTGTAGAATATAATATTTGATAGAGAGCATACGGTAGGTAAACACTTTTGTACGTACTTGTAGTTTAAAATGAACATTCCAACAGATGTTTTACACACATGCACAAAAACAAACACAACCGTCTTGCGTTGCGATATCCCTCCCGCTCTTTTTTTCTCCCCATCGTTTCTTTACGATACTTCCTCGGCTGACCGCGTGTCTGATTTGAGACGTACAAACTCTTTGGCCACTTCGTCGTTGGTCCTTTGCGAGAGTATTCTCATGATGGTCAGACCGGTTTCGTCCATTGTTACGCTCCTGGCGAGTGGATAACAGGCATTCAGGCTGCCCTTTTCAGCCAGTTCTCTGAGCTGCAGGATCGTCATACCGATGATTCGGTCCTCTCGGGCAAAGCAGTAGTCCTTCACGGAGATGTGAAGCTCATAGGCCTCTGGGCCATGTTCGTTACTCAGCACACTGGATGGAAAAGGTACAAAAACATAATTTATATTAATACACATTAATGTATTAAGCACACGTTCCAGGTGTTTTCACTGTTATATGGTTGGTGACGCTATTCTGTTGGCTGTTCACAGAGCTCTGTATCCAAGCACATTAATAGAGAGGCGAAGGGAAGGAAAAGATGTGATAGAAAAAAGGGTACAAGCAATAGGGATAACCGCACCCTGGAGAGGATTGTGAAACAAAACCCATTCAAAAATGTGGGGGGGGATTCACAAAGAGTGGACTGCAGCTGGAGTCAGTGCTTCAAGAACCACTACGCACAGACGTATGCAAGACATGGGATTCAGCTGTCGCATTCCTTGTGTCAAGCCACTCTTGAACAACAGACAGCGTCAGAAGTGTCTAAAGACAAAAAGGACTGGACAGCTGCTGAGTGGTCCAAAGTTATGTTCTCTGATGAAAGTAAATTTTTAAAATTTTTCATTTCCCAACAGGACTTGGCACCTGCACACAGTGCCAAAGCTACCAGTACATGGTTTAAGGACCATGGTATCCCTGTTCTTAATTGGCCAGCAAAAAAAAAAAAAAAATCTATGGGGTATTGTGAAGAGGAAGATGCAATATGCCAGACCCAACAGTGCAGAAGAGCTTAAGGCCACTATCAGAGCAACCTGGGCTTTCATAACACCTGAGCAGTGCCACAGACTGATCGACTCCATGCCACACTGCATTGCTGCAGTAATTCAGGCAAAAGGAGCCCCAAATAAGTATTGAGTGCTGTACATGCTCATACTTTTCAGTTGGCCAAGATTTCTAAAAATCCTTTCTTTGTATTGGTCTTAAGTAATATTCTAATTTTCTCAGGTACTGAATTTGAGATTTTCCTTCACTTTTTGAATGGAATTAGTGAAATAAATCAACTTTTTGATGATATTCTAATTATATGACCAGCACCTGTATATGCAATAATATTGAACCATTTGTGTGTGATGCAATTTTTGCTATTCGCAATCCAGAAGAGCGAGATCTCTCATGCAGAGCCACAGTGCGCACGACACGAAAGTCCCTGTTTAATGCTCGAGAACTAAACGTTCAAACGTCTGAATACACTTTAGGCCTGTGGTTAACTCATTTTATTTATTATACTGTATTTCGATTTTGGCTTCCAAGAATTATAAAAAGAAGATATCTGAGGTAAAACTATTAAAAACTAGCCACATTCCATCTAGAGCAACTTCCTTCCCTTCACAGCAGTGCACATTCGTTCCTCCCTAAAAGCTCAAACTTAACATGAACATCAGCACAATTGGTGATTGTTGTAAAATGCAGTCTCTACTGTTACTGCTATTAAAACCACTCTACTGTCTACTGCTGTCTCTGTTGTTTCTTTTGTCTACTGCTATTAAAAGCACAATAATTCACACAAGAGATGCTGTTTCCATCTTCAAGGCGGCTTTCTGTGTGTGCACTCCAAAACAGACCACAACTAGACATGCAAATTATACTTTAGGCTTCGTGTGTGCATCTAAATGATCAAATACACACAAACATATCAAAATAACTGGCGTGGAGACTATTCACTTAAACACAGTTTATGTCTTAAATGGGCGTACCGGAATACTGTAGAACCAGATAAGCAGTATCGGTAATAGTAGTAATACACTGCCATCCGCCATGCATTACACTGAAAGGTAGACATGAACATCTTGGATGGCATGGGGGTGAGTAAATTATCAGGAAATTTTCATTAAGAAGTGAACTAATCCTTTAAGAATACCAATCCCTTTATAGAACTGTGCAAGCTTTGGGGGTGTTGATGGACTCCATTTACTCCATCTGTGTTTTGATCATCATTGTGAATCCGATCCAGACAAAGACTTTGACAAAATGTGATTTTCCCTTTTTGAGCTTTTTGCTCAATTTTTTTTTTTCTGAAATTTTTTCTTTTTAATGAAACTTATCCAACATTCAAATGGTGATAAAAAAAGAATGCATAAAGCTAAAATAAAACTTTTGTTCAAAAGCAGAGGTTCTGTTCTTTCTTTTGATATATTGCTTTTAAAAAACACTGGTGGTGAAAGAGTTAAGACAGTATTGGCTATGATTAAAAAAAAATTCTAGACTAAGACGCTCTTCTCTGCTCATTAGCCTTCATATACAGTATATAGTGTTTCTCATCTTGAGTAAAGAAAACTACTTATTCAAACAAACAGTT
The DNA here is from genome assembly GCF_024489055.1 of Chanodichthys erythropterus. Classification (NCBI taxonomy): domain Eukaryota; kingdom Metazoa; phylum Chordata; class Actinopteri; order Cypriniformes; family Xenocyprididae; genus Chanodichthys; species Chanodichthys erythropterus. The sequence continues at coordinate 22,029,698 of NC_090227.1, forward strand.
CTTTATACCATTGCATTGCAAATGAGCAGAGACACTAAAAAATGTGTTCTAAATGTGTGGGGCGTACAAGAAGCTGAGCTCGAGAGGTGGCCGTCAAAAGAGCTCACTGCTCACTTTTTATTTAAATTATGTGCTGATCTACTTTTCTTTCTTATATTATATATATATATCTTATTATATTTTTCAATGTTTCAACAGCAACACAAACACTGTGTCTACACTGGACGCGACAAAGCAACCGTTGCAAATCCATTTGTCCTTTGTGTCAGAGGTAGCGTGAGTGCTTGGAGTATCCCATAAATAGAACAGAATCAGTTTACTGTCGGGGATTTGTTGTGTTGCATCGCACTGCATCCATTGTAAACAGAATCACTGATTATAACGTGTTTTATTGTCTTCTGTCATGTTGCATCCCTCAAGGTAGGTATGGACACGGTGAAACATGAAACAATTGCAGATGTTTTCCATTGCAGGTTTTCAATTTCAATTAAAAAATTATATATATATATATATATATATATATATATATATATATATATATATATATATATATATATATATATATATATATAAGGGAGGAGGTGTGGCATGACCAAAAATGTTTGAGAACCACTGCTCTAAAAGGTGAGGATCCAATGGAGTTATGATGATTAGTCACAAGCTTTTTTTAACACGGTTCAGTGGTTAAATATTTGCAAAACCCACAGACTATTATTTCTCCTCATTGTAATTGCCCTACCCCCACCCCCACAAGCCTAATTCCTATGCATAAATCCAGCCCTGCACATAATGCATTTACAGTGGAAGTCATTGTAAGCCATTGTAATGGCTTACACATGGAACAAGACATTAAATCAAAATAAACATTAATATGAAAATGAAAATTTATAAAAAAAAAAAAAAAAAAAAAGAAAATGTAGGACATAAACATACAGTTTTTTCATTCATTAACAGTTAACTTCATTAGTTAAAATGAACTATCAATGAAAAACACTTTTACAGTATTTATTAATCAATATCAATTTCAACATTCACTAATATATGCATATTTTATTAACCTTTGTAAATGTTAGTTAATAAAAATGTTCATGTTCAAGTTCAGTGCATAAACTTTTAATAACAGATGCAACTTTAGATCTTAAAAATGTATTAGCAAATGTTGAGGTGAATATTAACTACGATTAACCAATCATGCAGATGTATTGTTGTAATGTTGTTGTAACATTAACAAACGAAACCTTATTGTAAAGTGTTACCAAATAATCAAAATCTGTTAACATTAGGTAATTCACTCTGAACTAACATGAACAAACATATTTTTATTAAATAACATCAAGAAAGTTTATGGTCAGTTCATCAGGGTCAGTGCAGCTTGTTGAATCATCAAGGTTCAATGAAAACTCATTTTAACCCCATCTATAATTGACCACTTTTGCTTGTGGATCATATTCATGGCTAATTGTGAATAGTGCATCTCTACAGTGACATGACAAAACCTTTACAGGATGCTTCATTCATGTTACATAATTTACTGAAAGTCTGAGGTGACTGTCAATATCAGCCAGCACAACATAAACAAAAAAAGTTTGTCCAATACATGAATGTAAATGCAATGTCTTCTATACAGGTATGTCTTGGATCTGATAAAGCACAATGAGTCTAAAGCACCCTTGACAGCAGTGCACCGCAACCTGGTCAGCCTGTTTTATAAGCTTAATGTTTCACATCTATCAGAAACAGAAATCACATTGACAGTGTGAAAAGTGCCACACAGGAGCTCTTTTATGATTCTACACAAAAATGGCTTAAGACTCCATTAAGCTAAAAGGCCCTTAATATCCAAAGGTGGTCTTTGATTTGATGTTTTTTTTTTACGTGCGCTCTAAGTGAGAGGTTAATTCAGCGTGTCTGAGTTTGTGCCGGGATCCATCATATTTTACTCATCGGCTTTGAATGCCATTGATACACCAAATGCAGGTCTTTTTGTTGAGCCAACTGTTCTGGAAAGCCTTTCTTAATTAATTATCTTTTCTTCCACAAGGATCTTTAAGGCCTAAAATGAGACTGTCAGAGGTAAATCTTCATGTGAACAGTTGATTTCAGTGCTGTTATTCAAGTGCATTTGTGCAGCTTAAAGCCGATAAGTCAATGCCACCGATAGAAAACCAGGAAGAAGACGAGACAATTGCTGATGTATAATGCTCTATTTACAGTCAGACATGATTCAAGCCAAAGGGTCCAATAACAGGAGGGTTACCAAGATAAAGTGAAAAGTATTTGGCTGGTCCATGAGCTCCATATAAAATACAACAGCTTTTATTTGGGTGCTTTCACACTGGAAGTTTCGTTTGAAACAGGGCACGGTTCGCATTAAAGGGTTAGTTCACCCAAAAATGTCATTAATTACTCGCCCTCATGTTGTTCCAAACCCGTAAGACCTCATCTTTTTTGATGAAATCCTAGCATTTCTGAACCACACATAGGCAGCAACGTTATTGCAGTTTACGTCAGAACGCCGGCTCATTATCGGCCAGCTCCAGCTCGCACATATGCGTGGTGCTGCTCAGTACAGTGTCGGCCAATACAGAGCCAGTGTTCGTACACAAACACAGAAGGACTGCACTGCGTTCACTACGTCAACTGCATCTGGTGCATTCTGAGAGCAAAATTACGTGACTAGATCAATAAAGAAATTTGTTCTCTTGTTAACAATTTTGTGCTCTAAAAGTAATTTATTTATTGGTGATGGTAGGGCACATTAGTCATGTACACAACATATAGTAGGCTAAATGATAGTTCATAAGTGGTCAAACATGTAGAGCACACATTTAAACCATTAAAAATATGTAGCAAAAGAGGTTACCTTTGTTGAATTAATTTATTAGTGGGAGCCTGTATCTTTGATTTGTTAAGCAATCCAGAATGCACTAAACACACCATCTCATTATAGAGAAAAATAACAAATGAATAAAAATATATTCATAAGCTGACCAATAAATAAATAAGTGAACTAGGCGAGTATATAATTCAGCAGCAAAAATTATTCTAGCCTAAAAACTTTGCACAGTAATTTTATAAATCCAAATGTTAATAAAAAGTTTAAAATTACTATTTGTATTCTTATGAAATTAAAAAAAAAAAACGATTTATATTAGATTATATGTAAATAACTATATGTATTTATATTAATGTAACATTAAAAGACGCTTATTTTAAATGTATTGTGCAGCTTTTTAATGGGGCAACAAGAAATGATAGAAACGACAGAACAGAATAGGCTATTAATAATCTTTCAGTGTGCAAAACCATGATAATATGAAATGCTTCAAAACAACAGCAAAAAAAAAAAAAAAAAAAAAAGGTGCAGAATGATGCGCTTGAAGCAATATAGAGTCAGAGTGCGCAGTTGTGCTGCACATTGAAAAGTTCACGGGACAAAAATAATCCCTGTGTATATCTGCATATAGCAGTTTATTAATCATAATGTTTCTTCTCATTTTTAAATTCCAGTTATTGTGCGTGTGACGCAAATTAATAGTCGTGTTGTGCGATCTAACAGACATCCTGTAGCCAGTATGATGACATCATTCAGAAACGGCAGCAAGATAGTGATTTTATGCAAATCCACAACCCTTTATCTACATATCAAGTATTAATAATGGGAATATATCATATTGGAGAGTTTTACCGTGCTGACTGTCGTTACCGAACGCGACGCGCTGTTTGAGTGCTGAACGGTATATAAGAGCGCAATTATCAGATGGTAATTTATATATCGCGACAAACCTAATTTCTGTTTCATTCTGAGACTGTGGCGGGACAAATTAGAATGTGGCCGGCAGCCACAGTCTAGTCAATGTATGGGAAACACTGTTGTTTCATAACATTAGGATTGAACCACTGCACACTGTAAAATCTTTAGAGTTAAATCAACTCTGCTCAGAGTACATATGGTCCCTCTCTAAATAGTGTTAAAATAACACTGAAGCAGAGTTCAAGTTAATGAGATAATTAAGCAATTAATAAGGCTGTGACTGAAGTCAGTTGTAGTTCTTGTGTTTCTCTTTTCTTCAGTGATTCTGCTTGTTAACAGCAGGTGTTCATCACTAATGCACAATCATCACTTAATTAATTGTTTATTATCTCATAAACTTTAACTCTGATTCAGTGTTATTTTAACACTATTTAGAGAGGGACCATATGTACTCTAAGCAGAGTTGATTTAACTCTGGAGATTTTGCTGTGCAGTCACACCATTTTAATGATGTCTTTGCTACCTATCTGCCTATGTGTGGTTCAGAAACCTTCGGATTTCATCAAAAATATCTTAATTTGTATTCCAAAGATGAACAAGGGTCTTACAGGTTTGGGACGACATGAGGGTGAGTAATTAATGACAGAAATTTCATTTTTGGGTGAACTAACCCTTTAGATTGTTAACCCTAAAAACCCTAAACATTGTTAATGTGAAAGCTGTCACACAGACCCAAGAGTGCACCGAGGTACCGAACCTGAGACTACCTGTAGAAGGTGGTCTGAGTGCGGTTGCACTGTAACTGGGCATGATTCATGTGACTGTGAAAGCAACTCGGACTCGATGCGCACTTGTTCAGGAAGTAAAGTAACATGCGCTTACGTTTTAGCTGATTACGACATCACTCATTCAACAACGCATGTAGAGGATGACAGTGGTTTAGATTTACGAGCGAAAGTGAGCATGCAGTGTAATTACGCTTAGTGTGTGCAATCAGAATGGCAAATAAATGGCTTGTAATCCACTGTCTCCTTAAAAGAGTCAATTTGCAAGCAGCAGAAAGCTGCCTTCATGCGATGCACATACAGTAAACCTAAGTGTCGTTTACTCTGCTGCTCTGCTTCTGTTTTCTATAATGCACAGTGTACATTTGTGATGATGTAAGATGCATGCAAATGCACCAGGGTTCGACAGAATCAAGTTGAGTGTGAAACTAGACCAACGCTGCGAGGGGCGCCAGGAACAATCGCGCTCGGACTTGGACTGCAGCAAGCGTGCCCAATAAGGCTACTGAGTCTTATGTGATCTTTCAAATGTAAGATTCATTTCTTTCTGTAAAACTTCAGGACAAAATGACTAGAGAAAAATGTGATTACTGAGGGAATAATAGTGATCACATATCAAATTTATCCACTTACTAGTAGCTGGAAAGTCATTTTCAGTAATATAACCCTGTGGAATATATCTTAAAAATCAGTTCTATGATGGTATGATGGTAATACCATGGTACTTTGATATAAGCTATTGTCAAAAGTTCGGGGTCAGTAAGAAAGAGTAAGAAAGAAATTAATATTTCTATTCAGCAAGGATGCACTAAAATAATCAAAAATGACAGTATATTATTAAAGACATTTAAAACTTTCTATTCATAATAATAAAAAAAAAAAGTATCATAGTTTCCACAAGAGTGTTAAAGGTGAAGCATGGAAGATTTTTTATTTTTTTTAATGTTAAAATACCCAGTTTATTGTTCATTGACTACTATTAGTATACCATTCATGGGTTTATGTCCCTCAAAGGTATAAACAATGACCTCCTCAGCCACCATTAAAACACTGAAAACGGTTTAATCAGATCTGTCAATCTCTTTCCAGCTCAACTTATAGCGAGAGTTTAGGGTGTGGCTACTGTAGCAGGCAGGCGGAGCCAAAGGATGATTAGCCATTATGGGACCATGACTTGTCACATGGGAGAAGACAATTCAGCTTTGATTACAGAAGTGCAAGCCAAAATTCACTGAATTTAGAAAGATTAATCAAGTCATTAACACATTTAAGTGAATGGAACATTACGACGCAATGAGCTTCAGTACCATAAAGCATCATCATACACCTGTTCAGAAGAACAAATGTACCAGTTTAAAATGTTTACTTTGGTGTGTCCAGTGCATAGGTAGAGAATGAGAAATGTCCATGCTAGTCTCAGATAGTTTCTATTCACAACTTGTTTTTGCAGAGTTGAGCAATGTAGCCAATCAAAAAACATATATGGTAATTTCTTGAACACAATGACCAATCAGAGGTATTTAAGTTAGCGCTGAACAAAGACTCTGGCGTTTTGAGTGGATTCTGAGTTCTGCACGCTCGCAAATCCTCTCGTTATTATAAACAATTGTGTAAATAAGAGATTCATTGTTTAGTCAGCTTCATTGATTATAACAGAACTTTGTGAGATTGCGATGAACTAAGATGAGCGACAGTTTTTAGTGATTATAAAGGGGGCGCTCTTTGGGTGCTTTCTGCCATACCAAGTTACGAATTCCATTCACTTTCATGTCTCTTTGTGCTTGAATGGACACACACACAAAATGCCTGTCTCAGTGAGTATCCTTGTAAACACAGTCGCTTATGGCTTACGTGAACGTAAACAATTGAGAAAGAAAATGGATGCATATCATTATACTGGATCCGTGCATGCAGTCTTAAAGTGACAGCAGCCTAATATTCCTGCTGCTGTCTGCGTAATTAATGTTAATCAATCAAAAAAAAAAAAAAAAAAAATCATTTTTGTAGCTTTAACAAAGATTAATTATATTTAATTTATACAGTGAAGACTATGCAGTGTACCGGAATATTGGTAGACTACTGTGAATACTGTTTATTTAATTTGTATCTTTGTTCTTTTGTATTTATCTGTGCTTGTAATTTGTTTATTATTTTCTTTGCAGATTCACTCCCCTAGAAAATCACAACAATCATTCAAGAATGATTCATTCTTTCCAAATAGAGTTAGTCAAATTGTTTTCATATCGCAATATACAGTATATCGCAGAAGAAAAATTATCGCAATGTCAGTTTTTTCAAATACTATGCAGCTCTAATTTATCGGGAGCGTTTATGCTCAAAATGTGGACGTTTCTCATCTTTCCAACTGAATTTCTGTATCAAAAATATCTTAATTTGTGTTCCAAAGATGAATGAAGGTCTTACGGGGGTGGAACGACATGAGGGTGAGTAATTAATGACAGAATTTTACATTTTTGGGTGAACTAACCTTTTAAATAGTTCTAAAACTTAAGTCATGCTCCTTAGCTCTCCTCATCAACTGCGTAATGCTGGCTGTATTGCTTTTCCTGTTGATAGTGTTTCCTTGGAGTTACACAGTAAAATAAAAATCTTGGACTAATCTTTGATGCCAGCCTGTCATTTGAGCCTTTTGTGCAGAACACCTTTAAGACCTCCCTTGAATAATAAGAAATGTTTCTTGAGCAGCAAAATCGGCATCTTAGAATGATTACTGAAGAATCATTTGACACTGAAATCAAGAGTAATGATGCTGAAAATTCAGCTTTGCATCACATGAATAAATTACATTTTAAAATATATTCAAATAGAAAACAGTTATTTTAAATTGTAATAATATTTCACAATATTATTGTTTTTACTGTATTTTTGATCAAATAAATGCTGCCTTGGTGAGCAGAAGAGACTTCTTTCAAAAGCAATTAAAAAAAATCTTACTGACCCCAAACTTTTGAACACTAGTGTGTGATACTGAACAAGGGCAGGGCTTATTATACCATATTTTGGTACATAAAAAAAAAAAAAAAGAGATATTACCATGGTTCCATCTCCACAAACATCATAATTTTGAAATATTTTTGTACACACCAACTGTTACGAGTATAAACTATAGAAAAGTTCCATTCCTGTATGAAATGAATACTCACTACTGGAATGTTTCATTGTATTTTGGAGACCAGTTGTTATTCTTGGTTTTGGTGCTAAACTTGCGTTTCTTGTCAGCCAAGTGTGGGCCGATGGCATTGATCTCCACGAAGGGGCGAAACATGGCATTGGTCTGCCAGTTGATATTGTTCACACCCACAACTGCAGAGAAGAAGAAAATGGTCTTGAGTTAGATCATCAAACACTATAGTGGTAAATAAGACATTAAAGTCACCATGAAATGAAAATGGACAATTCTTATTTTTTTATAAAACATTGCATTCTTTATTATAAGTGATTTATCTGTGCACATCTTTTTTTTTTTTTTTTTTTAATTCATGTACCTCATGATCTCTAATCAAAATAACTTCCCCTCCCACTTGCAGCGACATCTCTTCTCTGATGACGTTTATTGGCGTGAGGGTTGGACAACCTGTCACTCACATGAGGTCAACTAATTGCAAATCACAACCATCCAATCAGTTCTTCATGAACAAAATCAAGTCCCGTCCTACATTTGTTCTCGTTTCAGAAGCCGTTTCAGATATACATCATAATAGGGAAGAAAAGACATCACAACATCTGTTTCATGCCGACTTTAAACTCTCTAATATGTTTTACTAGAATTCAGTATTCAGATCTGGGACTGTGTGAAAGTAAACTAAACCTAAACTTGACTACCAGAGCATTTTTTCTAGACTCGCTCTAAGATTGCAATGAGAAAACCCAACATGGAACATCCAGACCTCCTTTGTAAAATAGATGCAGTGTTATAAAACATAATTATCTGATCAGATGAGGCATGTTGGAAGCTTTTGTGAAATTGCAGACAATTGCATAACAAAATGTCACAGGTTTTGATTACAAAACGTTTTTGTTTTGTTTTTTAATGCATTTTTATTTATTTTGTATTATTTTTTTAATGCAATGGGTAGTTAGCTAGTCTGCTTTATTACGTTGTGCTTTCGGGTCAATAATGGAGTCTCGCAGTCCAAACACTTTATCAGTGAAATTACACAAAGTGATTAAATGAATACAGAGTCTGTGCCAAAGAGAAACATGTGAATTAGAATAATTTAGGCCTCAGAGTATCTTAATCATGAATCAATCACTATGTGTGTGTTACCTTTGACGCTGACTTTGTGCTCTCCAGTACCGGGGTGTGAGATCAGGTCCACCTGGATGGCGACCTCCCCAATGGATCCAGACGTGGACTGACCTGGAATCAGTTTTGAGTCACATAAGAGCATGCGTAACACACTGACCCACACATCAAATATACAATAAAACCATACATATCAATGATCAATTATTATGTATAATAAAGCATATTTTGTATACACTGTGTTCCAAATTATTATCCAAGTGAAATATCAGTAGGATTTCAGCACAATAAACATTGGAATTTTAGTTTTTCAAACAAAGTATTGTATTTCTCATAGCATTTTTAGATAGCTGGTATCAATCTCAGACAGGTTTGATCAGTAGTTTGCCACATCTTCTTAGCTAAATGGAAAACCTACTTAGTTGTTCCACTTATTAAGTAAGTCACAGTTCTCATGTAATATGGGGAGGAAGAGATTCTCTGAAGATGAAAAGCATGAAATGGTGCAATGTCTTGCAAAAGGCATGAAAACAACTAATATTTATAGTGAGTGATTTAGTGCACAGAAGAATTCGGTCAGATAAAGGCTTATTCAGGAAAATTTCAGTCAAACAAATTAACTGTATTAAAAAGGCAGCTATAAAAATGCCACTGTTTAGCAGCAAAAAGGCATTTGAAGCTGCTGGAGTCCCAAGAACCTCTCCATGCAGGCTGGCAGTTGTGCATAAAGTTGCTTTTCTACCACCCCTAACCAAAGCTCACAAAGAGAAACATTTAAAAACTTAAACTCTATCCTTACTGGAGTAGATTCAGACAGATCGCTCCTGAATGGGAGAATAACTTAGCAGTAATTGGTGTGTTCTGTATCTTTGCATTTTTCCATCAAAGTTTGCAGCAAACAGAGAAACTGTCAAGGCTATGTTTGCCCAAACTAATTCAAGAACACATGACATATGTCAGCTAAATGAACGGCTACAGAATGACCTACAGCGTCCATGGCAGACATCAACAATCGATCAAGATTGGATTAACCTTGCCTCTGCTTTAATTTGCTCTCTGACCTCGTAACAAACACTGTTTCATAAAGAGTCTCTTTGGCAGATGCCTGAAGGGCCTCTGGATTTATTTTACAGGTCACAATTAGATAAGGAAATTTAAAAGACTTTTACAATAAGGCTACAAATGATAAACTATGAAAAATGCCAGAATTTTGAAGAATCATGAAGAATCTAATTTTCATTAATCTTCTGAGAGTTCCAGAACTTTTTCCATTAAATTATGAATCTTTTACAATGTGAATCAGCTATATAAAATCTTATTATAATGGACCTCATGGAGAAAACTTAAATAATAATAATAATAATAATAATAAATATAGCTGCAAGCAGCAATTACGGGGCCAAGCAAGAAGCGGCACAACAAGCCAGCCAACATGGCTGGGAGCATTAGACCAACTGCAACAGTGAGCAATTAAAGACCTATTAAGATCATTTAAGGCAAAAGTGTTGGAAAATTATATATACAGTCAATAATAAAGATTTACTGGTTTATCACTTTTGACCAATAGGTGGCGCTGAGACCAAATGAATGTGGTATGGTCAGAGTGAGGTGAGAATGACACTCACTAAGGATATGACTCCCGTAAAAATAAGTCAACCAGATCAAAAGTTATAGGCATATGAAAAAAACAAAAAACAAAAACAAAAGAAACACTAGGTGGTGCTGGTTTGGAACTACTCAGACTCCTTCAGGGCCTTGTGTTGATGACCCATACAGAGTTTCGTAACGATACGCTAATGTGTTCATAAAATACAACATTTTAAAACAAAATTCAAAATGGCCAACATGGGAAAATTGGATATCATTTGACTAGGCATGATGCCTTGAATCGAAAAAAAACAACTTTATGATTTTTGGACAAACCTTTCTGAAGCTATAAGAAAAAATAATGGCGTGTTGCGTGTTATTTGAGAATGGTTGAGTTTATCAAAAAGCTTTTGATAACTTTTTGCCACAATGGACTGAAGATGATCTGATTTGATTTTCATGAAAATCAAATTAAGCGTCTGGGACGAGTTTGAAAAAGCAGGTTTGTCGCAAAAATCAACATGGCGGACAAACCATAAGTTGAAACCTAGCATGTTTGGTGTTGTTGGACTCAGGGATTCAGGATTCTAAGGTCATGACTCTTTTGAAAATAAGATGACCACACCCATAGTGGTAAGCATTTGAATTTTGATTTTACCACTAGATGGTGCTGGTGTGAAACTTCTCAGGCTCATTCAGGCCATCGTGCTGATGACCCATACAGAGTTTTGTGACGATATACTAATGCATTCATAAAATACAGCATTTTAGCACAAAATTCAAAATGGCCAACGGCCAAAATGGCTGATATGGTAATAATGGTTATCATTCGACTCAGCATGATTCCCTGAATCCGACATGACCAGATTTATGATTTTTGTACAAACCATTCAGAAGTTATTAGCAAAAATAGCCATTTTTCATATCTCCGGACCAGTAGGAGCCACTGCACCGAAACGCTGTATGTTGCCTCAGGTCATGCTTGAGATGACATGTACCAAGTTTGGTCTGAATACAATAAAGTGTTGCGGAGATATAGCCTCAAGTCTGATTTGGCAAACTTTTCGTTGAATTAATTTGTGCCATTTTCGAGAATGGATTGTTATATCAAAAAGCTTTTGCTAACTTTTTGTCGGCATGGTCTCAAGATGATCTGGTAAAATTTTTGTGAAAATTGGAGCAACGGCCTAGGAGGAGTTCGAAAAAGTAGGTTCATGACGTCATATAGAGCAATTGAATCGGAGGGGAAAAGAATTTTGTTTCTAGCCCTTGCGGTTCAAAAGTTATTAGCATAAACAGATGTGAAAATTTGGACAGCTGGTGGTGCTAGAGGGATTGAGTTAGAGGCTCCAAATTGGCTGTGGACACAGTTCAGACTGTCCTCTAACTGTGTGTCAAATTTTTAGCATATGGTTCTATGGGATGCCATAGACTCCCAGAGCAGAAGAATAATAATAAAAAAGTAACGATTTCAATAGGTGCCTACGCACATTCTGTGCTTGGCCCCTAATAAATGTATGATGTTGTTGTATGACCAATTTAAAATCAAAACACTCTCTCCTCTGGTCAAACTGAAAAAAAAAAAAAAATCCTGTCCAGAATCATTCACATTGACTCTGAACTTTAGTGACAGGGTCTCCTACCTCCGCCGGACCCCACAGGACACATTTTCACAGGTCTTTTCACAGACAAAGAAAACAAACTTGTCTCTGGAGGGATTTTAAAGATAGTTCAGAAAGGAGTGAGAAGAAACTGGGAACTGCGGGAGATTTTCCCTCGAATCATGGAAAGTGAATTGATTACTTCCAAAGTTAGAAGCTAGGAGTCAGAGGTCACAAAAAAAAAAGGAAAAAAAGGAAGCTCTTATTAAATTTTGTTGATATTTCTGGATATAACCAAGATAGAGTTAGACTTTGAATTTCTGGAGATGAGCATATTATTTAAATCAAGATAAAAATAAGCTACTTTACATTTCTCAGTTGTTTTGCACATCATTACATCTACACTGCATTGAAATACACAATGACATACTTAGGCATTTACTACTAGATATCTATAAACAACAAGGATGATAGTTACGCTAGTCTAGCTGTATAATACTGTTAGATTCAGTTTTTAACCCAGTTTAAATGTGCAAAAAAAAAAAAAAAAAAATTGTAAGTGCAACCCAGTGTGTCTGCTGTGTAAAATCCACAGAGATTCTCCTGCTGAACAAAAAAGAGCCCCGGATATCCATCACCTGCTCCGACAAAAAACAAACAAGCAAACTAAAAAACCTAACTACAATGATGAATAACTCCAAACATAAAGTTTGATGAATTATAAACAGGGGATAGGGAAGTAAATACATCCTCACCTCAACACACATGCACACAAAACTGTGTATTAAAGAAATCACATTCTGTCTACAGTCTTTGCCTCAGGAGCTCCGAAAGAAAGTGAGACAGGAAGTGAAACTGTGTTTGTACTCTTTACTGTATACAGCACAATATATACTGTATGCCAGTGGTCCCCTTTCGAGGGAACTCTGGCTGCGCCAATGACACGCCTCTGCGTGATTGCGTCTGTATCACGTGTGTCAACTAGTCCAATGGCGAGAGTAAACATCACAGGTGGATGACATCACAACCAGGAAAACATAAAAGCACATCCATAATAGCCGGCGTTAGCTTCTGTGCTTCAGCAAGCGTTCTGTGTCATACTGTTTGTCTTATTTATTGCTGTCTGTCCCGATCTAGCACAGCACAGTCACAGTATTTGTAAGAATGGCGAATAAACAAACATTCAAGCAGTGTGTTCCTCCCTGCCCTTGCTTCTTAACAGGTGGGGATACACATGACTTGCCCTGTCAGACCTTTGAGGGGGCTGACTGTGAGCATTGTGAGAGGCTGCTGCTTCACACACTCTGCTCCCACCTGTCACTCTTTGAGGAGGGTGTTCAGGTTAGTGTTCCTCACGGTTCTGGCCCCGCTCTGCGGCTTCTTCTGCCCAGGGGAAGAGCCAGGTGCTTCATTTATCTGACTCTGAGGGGTTAGATATTATGAGCATAGAGAAGGAATCACCAACTCTTCCCCAGTGTATGAGGAGCTGGTGGAGGTGATTACTCGTGCTGTGTCTAAGTTAAATATTGATTGGCCAGCTGAGAAACAAGGCGCTCGTCCAAAAAGCAAACTAGATGAGCGCTTTTCGTCATCAAGCACTACACCTCCACCATGGGGCCTTCCCTTTTTCCCAGATTTACAAAGTGAAATATCTAGATCATGAAATAAAATGTTCTCATCATGTGTTTTCAGCCCCCAAGTGCAAATATATTCAGATATAAGAGGGTTGAAAGAGAACGGTTATGAGTCGATGCCTAGGATTGAGCAGACACTTGCGAGCTATCTGTCACCTAGCTCAGCATTGTTCCTAAAGGCCCCAACGATTCCTACTAAGCCTCTAAAACCTACATCAACACTAGTGGGTAAACGTATATGCCGGTAGGTCAGGCTGGTGCGTGTCTACATACCATGTCTATTTTGCAGGCATACCGACCTGCTGAGGAATTTGGATGATGGCGAGGGGGTGGGGCCTGAAGCGGTTCGGGGCACAGATTTGTCACTCAGGGCCACAAAGGAGACCGCTAGAGCTATTGGGCAGTCTATGGCAGCCCTAGTGACCACTGAGAGGCATCTCTGACTGAACCTCTCAGATATTAAGGAGAAAGAAACATCTTTTCTTCTTGACTCTCCAATTTTGCTGCTCTTTGGTGATGCAGTAAATAATGTTGATGAGAGGTTCCAGGAAAGTAAAAAACAGGAGGAAGTTTCCAAGTGGTATCTCCCTCGACATCCCCAACCCTATGGGCTGCTGGGCATGAGCAGCCCCAGCTGTATAGCTCCTCACAATGGGCTCAACAAAAAAGAGAGTGTCACCTCAAAAACCATAGGGCACAGGACGACACTCTCATCCGAAGCCTCCTAAGCAGGAGATGGATCTGAGAAACGTTCTTCTTCTTGCGAAGGCGGCTTTGGCTAAAAAGAAGTCCTGATGCCATCAGTGTCAGACTTCTGAGGGCAGCCCACTCCAAAGAGGAGTGGTGTACACCTCATTATATGGTGCCGCGGCACTTCGGTGCTCTCAGGGGGCCGTTCTGCCAACCTCCATATGGATATCTATAATGGGTCTGATGGCAGCTACGTCCAATGTGATACCTTTCAGTCTGCTGTACATGAGACCCTTGCAGTGGTGGCTCAGGACCAAAGGGTTTTCCCCAAGGGGCAACCCACTTCATATGATCAAGATCATGCGCTGGCTTCTGTGCGCCTTAGTTATATTGAAAACCTTGGTTCCTGTCCCAGGATCCTGTGTAAGGAGTTCATTGTCATCGCGTCATGCTCATGATAGATGCTTTTGATAGATGGGGAACGTGGAAAGTGGCACATAAATTGCCTGGAGATGATGGCTGTTTTCATTGCATTGAAGCACTTCCTCCCAGACCTAAGAGGCCATCATGTGCTTGTTCAAACAGACAACACAGTGGTGGTCTCTTACATAAATAACCAGGGGGGGGGTCTGCATTTGTGTCCACTATGCAAACTGGCACACCAGATCCTTCTGTGGTCCCTAGGGAAACTGCTCTCTCTGAGAGTGGTATTCATCCCGGGGTACCAGAATGTAGGAGCAGACATCCTGTCGAGACAGGGGCTGAGGCCTAGCCTGACTACGTCAGACTTCCTACTTCCGCTCAATTTCATTTCGCTTCTGTACTCAGTCTGATACAGCGTCAGAGCTTTCTGTTTGCCACCGGTCTGAAAACAGCCGGGCCAATCAACGAACAGAGGGCGGGCTGAGAGCCGTGACGTAGATGCTAAGTGCCTAGTTTTACATTGTAGGTTAGAGAAATCGAAAACCGAAACGACCGCGGAAATGGGAAACGAGACACGGGATGCAATTCGCTCTGTTATGGAGAACATTCAACTCTTTTTCAAACTGAAGCCAGAACAAGAAGAGTGTTTGATAAACATTTGTTTTATCATGCGTTTACAACAGGTTTACAGTGGAAGTTCAATCATAGATTTGAGTTCGATGCATGATGTCTGTACTTCGATGCGGCTGTACAGGCACATAACATACGTCATAACTAAATGTATCTGATTGGCTTACGGGTAACCAATGATTTTAAACTTCAGACAAGCGCCCCCTAGCGAGAGAGAAAACACTTCTCTATTATGCCATTCCAGACTCTGTCTACGAAGCAAAGTGAAGTAGCAGAGTCTGGTATTACCAGGCTAGCTGAGGCCTGGGGAATGGAGACTTCACCCAGAGATGATGAAGCGCATATGGGAGGTTTGCAGGCAAGTGGAAGTGGATCTGTTTGTGTCTCAGGATAAGATGCACAGTCCATATTGGATCTCCATAACACAACCAGCCACCCTGGGCCTGGATGCTAGTACAAACATGGCCAAGGCTGCGTCTGTATGAGTTTCCACCTATTGCTCTGCTCCAGGGAGTTCTGGAGAAAGTCCGCTGTGTTGGAATAAGCCTCCTGCTAGTAGCACCGTACTGTCAGAGCCGAATATGGTTCTCAGACCTGGTTTCCCTCCTTGACGGCTTTCCTCTGGAGATTTCCAATCAGGGGAGACTTCTGTCTCAAGCGGGAGGCACAGTCCTTCACCCAGAGTTATGGAACCTGTGGGTTTGGCCTCTGAGTGGGCCCAACTCATAGACTCAGGTCTCTCAACTGAGGATGCTGAGACCATACTTCACTCCAGAGCTCCCTCCACAATGAAACTTTATGCCTTGAAGTAGAGTTTTCCCTTCTTGGTGCAGAATGCGACAGTTGGATCCAGTTCCATGAAACTGCCGGTCAACAGTTTCTTCAAGATCTTTTTTTACAGGGCTTTCCCATTTCACATTGGATGGTCTATCTTTGGGAAGGGACCGGTTAATAATATGTTTCCGTTGTGGCACTTTAAGGCTGAGACCTGCAATTTATTCCAGAGTTCCAGCTTGGGATCTGGCCATTGTGCTAGAAGGTCTTTCTGTGGCTCTCTTTGAGGCCCTTGATACGGTTCCAGAAAGGTTTCTAATGGTAAAAACTG
This sequence comes from Chanodichthys erythropterus, assembly GCF_024489055.1. Lineage (NCBI taxonomy): Eukaryota > Metazoa > Chordata > Actinopteri > Cypriniformes > Xenocyprididae > Chanodichthys > Chanodichthys erythropterus. Next base: position 22,046,174 of record NC_090227.1, read on the forward strand.
TGTTCCTTCTAGCCATTTCATCTTTTAAAAGAGTATAAGATCTTCAGGCCCTGTCGGTATCCCCACGTGCCTTGAGTTTGCACCGGGGATGGTCAAGGCGTTTCTGTATCCTAAACCGCACTACATCCCCAAGGTGCTGACCAATGTACCATGGCCTATTGTTTTGCAGGCCTTCTGCCCTCCTTAGTTCGGAGATCAGGACCAGGAAAAGCTAAATCTTTTGTGTCCAGTGAGAGCACTGGATACTTAAGTCCACAGAGCTGTGGAGAAAGACCAATCAGCTATTTGTTTATTTTTGATCACCTAAAAAAGGGTATCCTGTGTCCGTACTTTCCTGAACAGACAGGCAGCAGATGGACAGTTAAAGCCATAGTCCTGCACGGGCCCTGTTTGATAAATCTGCACCCGCCCTGAACCTGCAGTTATTACCCGACAAAAACACTAACTGACCCGCACCCACATTAAATCATGAGGTAGGCTAGACAAAAGCCTAAACACGCGCAATAAAACCAACATTAGGCATTCTATGTCGCTGCATTTAATTAAACATTGTATTAAACAACACAAGTAAAATAATAAAACAAAGAATGTTTTAGTAGGCCAATTTTTTTTAACTGTAAGCTTAAAGCTAGTAAATATTTTAGCAGGTTCACTTGGCATTTAAACAAGACTGTCTCTTCTGAAACTCAGCAGTGATTACCTGGCCGCTGGTCCTCGTTGTAGCAACACTAGAAATATTCTAAAACTTTTATTCAAATTAAACTTGCACATTAGACATTAGACATACGCGAGTCCGTCATTATTGATGCGCAAACAAACTGTGTATGTGTGCTCTCGACTCACTGATTGCTATAACATCGGACTTCTGCATAAACACAGTTCAATATATTTGCGTAGTTGTCAAAATTATTGTACTAATGTGAGTGTTTTATAAGGGATGCTCACTGAAGAAGCATGTTTTGGAGGAGTTTGTGAGGATTACATTTAGTCATTTAGCAAACGCTTTTATCCAAATTGACTTACAATGAAGATCTTTGGTGTTCATGTACACATCAGCATCAGAAGCTACAAACATAGACACGATTGCTTGTTCTGACAGAGGAACTTTTTGTTCCGCAATTGCTAATGAGAGACAGATATCAGTGCCACACGCGAGTCCCAGGGGACATAAAGGAATGAGGACATTTCATTCTACCGAACTACCCGCAAGTGCTGAAATACTTCTCATACAGGTCAGTATATTTGACAAATTAAAATTGTGTGGTATTGTGTCACATGGTCTAACATTACACTATCAAACTAAACTGCATTTGAGTGTGTTGAAAGTTGTA